>NC_134404.1:341777038-342097038 GCF_038048845.1 Mixophyes fleayi | reverse complement strand
GACGGGTTAAGCGCTTAAACACTTTACCCGACATTGCCGCTTTAAATTTATATTCATAGAGGTCGTGATGGCGGGAAAGTGTAGTGCCGGAGAGCTGTCCATTCAGAATAAGTTGCGGTCAGCATGCTGGTGCGATCGGAGATCTGCAGCCTCACTTTTGAGGTAAGTCTGTCTATATTGAAATCGTTTTTTCATAAATTCGGATTTTAATTGTAGGTCTCCTCTGTGTTGAAATTTTGGTAAACGTGAAAATGATTGCCACCTTACCTCTCTGTCTGTTTGTATTACCCAGTATTGTTTATTACTTCGTTCGTCCCCAATTGTAAGGCGTTATGGAATTTGCTGGTGCTATATAACAGTTGATGATGATGTTGGCTCTAAATAATTATGACAATGCTAATATTACTAATTGTTTTAATATTATGACTAAACTTAATTATACATTTGGTAATGCTGTAATAATATTCATAATCTGATTCTAGTTAAGGTTAAAGTTTCAGCAATGGTACAGCAAAAATGTATTAATTTTGATATATAATACAATTGCTGCAGAGTGTCTACTAGATGGCGTGTTCCATCAGAGAGACCTGTCAGATATTCCTGTGGTGCGTTACTCTGCATCTCAAACACAAAAGTGCAGTACAGTATTATTCCATTTATGACAGGACACTATTGCGGTGTCACCCAAGGTAACACTGCTGGGTACAGACAGAAGGAGCCGTGACTCTATCTCTGAGAAAAGTCGCCTGTGCCACACTAAAACAGGGATGAATCTTCTGCTGCTCTGTTGCACGGCTGGCATAGCTGGTACCAGGGCACAGCGACATAGAGACATAAATATATATCTGCTACAGACAGCCACATGCAGGTACGTGACTCGCTGTACTGCACGATCACTTACATGTCCGGTGTCTGACATTTTCTTGCTTTATCACGCTCTACATAGTTGAAAATAAAAGTGGTTTCTCTTCCAAGAACGACATTTTTATAAAAATTTAAACATTTCTTTATTTGGCTCTTTGTTTTTGACTTAGTTTGTACTATACTTTTTGTGATTATTATATTACTGCAGGTGTTTTTGCTTTTTTCATTTTCTTTTTTTCATGCTGCTTGTTGTCTTCTTTTCCTAAAGAATAGGAACAGCAAATAGGACAGTCAGCTATTGTGAGACAAAATACACAGCAAGATAAAAAAAGAATTTAAAATGTAGCCACGTGTGTCTTCTGCACCAAAGACTACAACGTTATATTACATTGCTACTATATTGTCATATTATATAGTTACATATAGTTGTTATACAGCTGCATGAAATGACATCATTATGAGGTGACATAGTTAATATGGTATAGAAAATATGCCGGTCCTTCAAATTCAATTTTCCATATATTGTAATTATATTGTTCCAAGACAAGACAAACTCCCAGTTGGACAGTTGCCAATTTAGCCTCACAGGGTAAAGTTGGCAAATGTACAAGAAAAAAATTGGCAAAGGGATATATTCCTTGGATCAATCACCCTTGTAATATCATTGTATAATTATACCTATTACATATATCAGCTCCTGTATAGATTGCATTTTATTTATTTTTAAATTCAGCTAGCGCTATCTCCACCACATGTGGTAGGGCATTTTGCAGATTACCCACAAGGCATCTACTGTCCTAAACTCACTGAACGAAGATTCTTGGATTTGTGGAAATGCCCGAGCCTAGGGTGGTAGAAATGCAGGGGTGGCAGGTTTACCTTAATTTATTAATAATCATCTTACCTATATGTTTTTTTCATGTTTTTATACCAATGGGATGAAGAAGTATTTGGGTCCAAAGAGTTCCGTAGTTTTTGGGGTGGGCAGCATTCCTGTGTGTTCTTATCTTCCTAAGACAGACCCGCCTTCTTTCATCCCAAATCTGTAACTCACAAGAGTTATTTCCCCAAATTTCAACTTCTGATTAAGCCAAAATGAACAGGAGCGGTTGGAATAGGTTCCTATAACTGTTCTAACTAATTTAACCTTTATCAATGGTAGCCATCAGTTTGTCCCAGTATTTTACTGTATTGTACCCCAAGGCTTTTGCAGCCACAGAATGCCGTCTACATGAGTCTGGATTCTATGGCCCCAACATTATATTGTGCTGAGGCAAAATAATTCTATTGCTCTCTTCCTCCCTGAGCAGGAAGTGCAGGGCAGGGGCAGTCAGCAGCCTAGCAAGATACTATAAGTGAGTTGTTGGGAGTGGGGTGGAAAATATCCTTCCTAGGAACTTTGTGGGCCGCTTCAAAAGTGTCCGTTTGGGCTCACACATCTCTACTAGACAGCTTGTTTATCTTCATATCATCTGGAAATATAACTGGCTTTCCTCTGTCGTTAATTTTGTGGATGTGCGAAGCTCTGGTGAGCCAGTATTCTAGGTCCGCTTTTCTTTGCCTTTCAGCCGTTCAAAGAATTTATTTTATATAAGTAGAGCAGAGACGGTGGCGTCAACCCGTTCTACGGTGAGGTATTATAAGTAACGGGAGGAACAAAAATGATAGCGAGAATTCCACACTGTAGAGACAAAGCTAAATGTGCAAAGAGATGAATATTCTACAATTCTATTTTTAAAATTTCTTTACATCCATCATGTAGCAAATAAAACTGTCACTTTTGGGCAGAACAGAATTTTACAGTTGAAAAGATCAGGGGGGAATTCAATTAGTAGAAGAGTCCCATCAGAGCCTCATGCGGTTGGGTACCCGCAACATTGATAATTTTTCCTCGCACTCCCGGAAGAGTGAGCTGTCAGACATCTGCAAGACTCCTACGTGACCTTGTCCCTTAGACTTTAAAAAATTAAATGAAAATAAAAAGTAAAACTTGCATTCCGAAATCAGAGGCGTGAGCCCCCCAAATCTCCGTGCAGTCAGCATAATGTACTGATTTATTTTGGGATATTTTTCCTCTATGAATAGCCTATAAATAGCATGTAAATTGCTTTAGGTTGGTAACTTGGCCCATGCTCTGGAGATGAATGATGTGGTATCTATAATAACAATGATTATAATGATGACAATTATGAGATCAGAACAGCTGAAGCAGAAAGTGGCTGATTTCATTGCACAGTTAATGATTAATGATCCTATTTGTTTTCTGTCAAAAGTCTTCAATCACTGGTCGCAAACAAAGGAATAATTCTATTGTTCCACTGTCCGCTCTGATTTCCAGAACGTTTTGTATAATTAGGAAAGAAATACGTCTAATTTAAAGTAACGGCAGCGCCTTTTCTCATGACAGTAAATGCGTTGTCTAGTCTAGTGTATACTAAATACAGCATGCACCATGACAAATAACACAGCTTCCATCATTACAGTATGACACAATCAAACTAGAGGGGAAAAAAACATAATGCTGCAAATTCTATGTTTGTCAAACGTATTCCCTCTAAGCTTTAATTTTGTTTTGAAAGAAAGGGTAGTTTAAAAAGTCATACTCAAAAACAGCATTTAATTTAAGAATATTTAAAGCAATTTCAATTAGCGAAACTCCCAAATTTTGTTCTTTAATGCTAATTTAAAAACTGCCCAAAACCCAGCTGATTGTGGTCCAAGATTGTCTAAGGGCAACAAGGGGTAGATTGAATAAAGTTTCTAAAAAGGAAAAGTGGAGGTGTTGCCCATAGCAATCAGTCAGATTCTAGCTATAATTTATATAATGCAGTCTGCAAAATAATAGCTACAATCTGAGTGGGTGCAGAGGGCGACATCTCAACTTTACCTTTTTAGAATTAGTAAATGTACCCCTATGCCTCACTGTGTATTCTGACTGCAGAGGTGATCATCATCATCATCATCACCATTTATTTATATAGCGCCACTGATTCTGCAGCGCTGTACAGAGAACTCATTCACATCAGTCTCTGTCCCATTAGAGCTTACAGTCTAAATTCCCTAACATACACACACACACACAAATAGACAGACAGAGAGAGACTAGGGTCAATTTTGGTAGCAGCCATATAACCTACTAGTATGTTTTTGGAGTGTGGGAGGAAACCAGAGCACCCGGAGGAAACCCACGCAAACACAGGGATAACATACAAACTCCACACAGATAAGGCCATGGTCGGGAATCTAACTCATGACCCCAGTGCTGTGAGGCAGAAGTGCGAACTACGTAGCCACCATGCTGCCCCAGAATGTGATGGGTCGATAAGGTCAAAATTGTGTGTACTGTGTATATTTATATTTTTGTGTAGATTTAAGGAGGGTATTGTTATCTATTTTCTGCAGATAACATTTGGCAAAAGAGTTGTACTGATTTATTGTTGGAATACATGATCTTACATAGATGAGCAGTAATTATCTTAGTAGCTTTTGACCCTCAGTGTCTTGTTATAGCTAGTTGTGCTGGAAAGCAGGAGGATAGGTTATAGAGCAAGGTCACATGGGTGTTTTAGAACACAGTGATGTTCCTACAAGGTAACAATGACATTCTAAATGTGGCTACATTAGTGTGAGCAGGAAGTGATGTTCCCCATGTCCCTTTGTGGAAGTGCCCATGAAACTTGTCCATAATGATAGCAGAGCTTAACCTGAATGTATCTTTATGTTTAACATCAGTCCTCTTTACACACAATCAGGATACAAGTTGCACTAAATTTGGGCAGGGTCGACCTTTGCACTTCTGGGGTCCTGTGAGAAATTCTTTATAGGGCAACACCTATCCGAATGGAGAAGCATGACTATTGATCATCGGAAATATCTGATTATCCCCATCAAAATCCATCATTAATTTTCCACAATTAGCCCTTCCATCATTTAACATGAACCCATCAGTCTCCATCAATCATTAATCGTCATTCTCCATCATTAACACTCCATCTTCAGTCATCATTAACCCCTCATCCTCCATCTATCATCAAACCCTTATCCTTCATCATTATCACCATTTATATACTACCATCATCATCATAATCATCATCATCCTGCTCCATCAATCATTAATCTTCATTCTCCTTCATTAACACTAATTCTTTTTTCATCCTTAACCTATAATCCTCTATCATTAACCCCTTATCCTCCATCATTAACCCTCCTTTATTCATCATAATCATGATCATCCCCATCATTCTCTATTAACCCCATCATTATCATGATGCCACCACCAACTCCCACTCTCATGGGCCGACGAGGGGAAGAGCCACACACCAGTTCTACCCTACGTCCATGCTACTCCTGCTTGATCAGAGAGCTAGAACTGATCTGCGATAAATTTAAATTTAGTGATCCAGAGTCCTGCATTCTGGACTGTGAGCTAGATGGCGATATCTGTGGGGAGATACCGTCCCCTTTGAGAGCTGCTTAGGTAATTCCGAAAAATAAGGGTCAGAAGAAGGGCATTAAGCACAGTAGGCCTATCGCCATGGCATTCATGATACGCCTCAAAACCCAGCTCTGATTTTGAGGTACTGTATATTCACTTATGAGTAGTGTAAATGCCCTATACAGCGTTGGTGTGTTACACACTGATGATTTGTACAATACTTGTTCATCAAAAAATATATACTTTATAATCTGGCAAAATGTGGAGAATTCTCAGAGATGTCTCATCTGAAACCATCCAATCGTAATGCTTTGTGTTTTAGTGTTGTTGCAGTGCCTGTTATTGTACTAATTGCATCTCTAGATATATATTTTTTCCATGACTTCTGGCAGCCATGGTAATTCAGATTCTCTAAACTAATACCGTATCCATCTCCGGGTTTAGCTTGAGAATTGGTACATTGACAATTGCTCAGTTTGTGTGTGAAGGTTTTTTAAAAAAAAGACAGTCCTGGATTTCAGAAAACTGCCACTCTCTGATATGTAGAGCACTGAGATGTATTTTTAATTAAAAAAATGGAGCTTTGTGAGAAGCCATGGGGTAGTATGCATGTATTAAATAATAGCAAGCTACCATAACACACTATTTGGGGGGTATTCAATTGACTGCAAGTTTTTTTAAGTTTTTTTCCCGCAGCGTTAAAAATAAATAAATCGTTCTCTATAGCAGTTTTTAACTGCTACAGTGACCGTTTTTATTTAATGCAGCGTTAAAACTCGTGCACTTCAATTAAAAAAGAGGGATTGCTGCCCCCGCGCGTTGATCATTAGTGTTTGCGAGTTTTTAGGGGATTGAAGGGGAGTTTTAAGCAGTCATGTATAACACAAAAAAAAGCATTGGCAAACATTCTCATACATTAAGCATTACACATCCTATTTATTTGATAATATCTACATTACAGTACTTTCTTTAGCATATGTTTTTATTTCACTATTTTTTTTTACCATAGAATCATTTATACCATGTCAAAACACATCAGTGCAAACATATTTATACCCAAAACCTACATAAATATATTTAATTAGTAAATTTTTTTGGGGTATTTATTTATTTTTTCATAATTTTTTCACAAGAAAATCAACTTTTACATGTTAGGCATTAAAATGACTTAACGCGGTGTTAAAAATTATCACTTGAAACCCAGACTTCTCGACTGCTGAGCGTTTGTTCTATGTTGCTATAACTGTGTTATGTGTTAATGGACTAGAGACACAGGAAAATTTCATATCATATTTTCTCCCATATCATACTTACCCGAGGCATGTGGGATATATAGATGAAGGGAAACTTATGAACTGTTGTGTGGAGGTAAAATCATATTTGTAAGTCATACTGGTGAAAAGTTAGGACAGGGTAACTACATCCTTACTGGAAAGGTGTTCAACAGGTGTCATAAAACACTAATTTGCATTTACACAGACCTTTTATCTTAAGTATTGTGGATGTATTTTCCATATTAAATTACCCTTAATTAATTCAGGTCTATGTGTTCTCACAAATTCACGCAACAGTTTGGTCAAAACGCTTCATAGTTGAAATCGGGGAGAACCTTGTGATTTATGTTAACTCTGATTAAAGTAAATTGTGAGATTAGTTTTAAGATAGAACCTAAGGCTTCCTGAAGAAGTGTCAGCTCTTCTCAATTAACCTTGGTGGTGGCATAATTGGTAAGGCAAAGCTAGTGTGTGGCACAGACAGTAAAGGATTTAATTATTTTAGACAGACCAGGGGGTAAATGTATCAATCTACGGTTTCTTCAACTCGCGGGAGTTCGGCTACATGACAGCTTAAATTTAAAGCGGCGCTGCCTTGTAAAGGCAAGTTTCCCTTTACAAGGCAGTGCCGCTTTAAATTTTAGCTGCCATGTCGCCGAACTCCCGCGAGTTGAAGAAACCGGAAATTGATACATTTACCCCCAGGTGGTTGTTTTTTGATGAACCCTTTGTCACACACATCACACAGGCCCAGGTGAGTGCTAATCACCTCCCATAGATTGTAGGCTTGCGAGCAGGGACTTCTAACCTCTTTGACTGCTTTACCCAGTTTGTTTTATTACTGTTTTCGTCCCCAATTGTAAGGCGCTATGGAATTTGCTAGTGCTATATAAATAAATGATGATGATGATGATAATGATCTAGGGCAAGACTGTTACTTCAAACTGCATTGCTTAAGTTGTTCAGTGAACATTACCATATTATTTACAATTCCTCAAGTGACATAGACTGTTGCTTCTATCTGCCAATGCTGAAGTTGCTCTGTGAACCTTACTGTTCTCTGAGACTGCTCCTCTTATTGCAGTATTGCATTGTTATGGATTTTACTATGATTTACCTGTAATAAGTCGGTAATAAACTTTTGCTTATTTCTCAAGACTACCTCATATTTCTGCACCTAAATCCTAACAGAGAACATACAAACTCCACACAGATAAGGATTTGTTTGGATTCAAACCAATGATACCAGCACTGTGAAGCAGCAATACTAACCACATTCCCACTATTCTGCTCCTCCAGTAATAATTCACCTTTACAACAAATAAACATTTGCATTTCAAGTATTTTATATGATTTTCAACCTCGTTGGTAATTTTGGTTTGTCTGGTCTTGTAACCTACAGGTTACACTATTGATCCTCATGTCCATGTTTTTTATCTTCCATTTTAGCTGCTGTTCAGATTATCTAAGTAATTGTTTTTGAATAGGACAGGGCTGCAACCAATTTAGTGATGGGAGGTGGAAGTGGCTGCTCTAACACATTGGATTAACACACACAGAAAATCACCAGGGAGCGTACAGATGCCTGATATCCCTGTCAGATCAGAGAATACACTGAGCAGTTTTAAATGTGAAGATTAGAAAATCTGATGCACAAACATTTTTAACACTGCAGATTAGAAATGCTCAAACTATTTAAAATTTTATCAACTTTCATCGGTTCCATGGTCTAAAACTTAATTTATTTAGATTTTTGGGCAAATGCGATTTCAGTTCAACTGCTGCTGCCGAGTTCGTAGTTCAAAATTTAAAGGTCGAAGTTGACCTTTGCAGCTTGCAGTCAAAACAAAACATGTTAAAATAAACTCTAAGAAGTTATATCTTATAGTATCTTTAGTTCAAAAAGCAAAACATGGCTGTGTTCAAATTCAAAGTTTAAGTTTGACGTTCACCTGAAAAACCAATGAGGATACTGTAGAAATGTTATCTGTGTGGAGTTTGTATGTTCTCCCTGCATTTGCGTGGGTTTCCTCCAGGTGCTCCAGTTTCCTCCCACACTCCAAAAACATACTAGAAGGTTAATTGGTTGCTATCAAAAATTGTCCCTAGTCTCTCTCTCTGTCTTTGTGTCTGTGTGTATGTTAGGGAATTAAGACTGTAAGCCCCAATGGTGCTGGGACTGATGTGAGTGAGTTCTCTGTACAGCGCTGCGGAATCAGTGGCGCTATATAAATAAATGAGGATGATGATGATGAATGTAGCCATTTAAGCTCAAACATGTTTAAACCAGCTCAAACATGATCAAATCTATTCCCCTTGGTCGAATTTGGCTTGATTTTTTTAGTCTATTTAAAGTTCAGGAATTTATCGCAAATCTTGATCTTTAAAGTCGATGAACCAGTTCAAGACCCGCATTGAAACAAGTTTGAACATCTCTACTATAGACTTCACTCATTGACTTCTACTTCGATGACAGTTTGGTTTGATGGCTTTCTAGGACTGGGTGTACAGTATGTATAATATGTGTTTGCTTTGCATGTGAACATGTAATATAAGCATTTATTTATTGCAGTATTTAAAAATTACAACTCAATCTCAAAATATACATGGTGGAGGGAATTCAATTAGCCACGATGTTCGAGGCTGTAGACATTGACAGGTACTATGGTACCCCAACATTATAGCTGTGTGCAAGGAGAAATATGCAATGTTACATCCCGCGGGGTGCCCTAGCAACTGTTCTGGAGATACTCCGTGGACAATTGAATTCCTCCAATGGAGTTCAGACCTGCATTTGTAAACGCGGGCAAAGTATTCATTGGGGGGGGGGGAGTAAAATGTTCAACTGGAGTAAAATGTTTTTATAGACCATTTCTGTTTCCTTTTATTTTATGCCTTTGTTATAGCCATGTGTTTTATATACCTAGTTCAATGTGTTATTTCATTTTAAGCATAGATGTAACACAAGCCTATACATTGCTTTTTATAGTAAGGTGTAGAGAAGATAACTCTTATCTCATGCATAAAACACTGGCTGTTCAATCTTGCCAAGCAAAAGCTTTTAGTTCTGATTCATTACATAAATGTTCACAGATCTACGTGATTGATTATTTTGTTGGGGCTTTTTTGGTTTGATTTTTATTCCGTAAAGTATTTAACTGTAGCAAAATAAGCAAATTTCTGGACAAAATAAACGCACATGGATTACCTGCTCAAACGATTTGTTTAAAGAATATTCATAGTCTTTCAAAGACATCACAGTGCGTATGGATCGTACACATCAACATTTAATTTCTCAGTTTCTGAAACCAGCTCACAATAGTAGGGAGATGATTGCCCTTTGTCTGGTGGTATCGCGAGCCATGAAAACAAAGAGTGAGCGGAATGATCAATTCTTACTGAGGCATAACCAAAGGAATGCTGAAAGTGATTTCAATTCACAAACCAAATTCTTCCCAGTGGGTGATGATTGAACAGTCGCACAGCAGGGGCCTCAGAAGAGAAAAGATGTTTGAGTTTTGCAGATTAAGGGGGTTTTTTCTGTACGCTCTGTTTTCCATTAATATATTGAGCTACTCTCCTTTATGTTGTTCTGATGTACTTTGTTTGTTTAGTTTATTTATATTTTTAATAATTTATGCGTTTGATTTACTGATTCTTTGAAATTTTCTAATTTAATAGGAGCATATTCAGTATAATTTAACTCCATGTTTGTTGGCCAGTGAAGATAATTTAAGTCTGCTCGCTGTATCTCAAATTAGCACTGCCTATTTACACACTTTGGTTTATTTTTGGACCCAGTGTAAAATTAATTTGTGGTCTATACAGACACTTTTGTAAATCTCAAACCTCAGTGATGTTACAGTATTCTATTGAATTGATTGGCTGTTTTCTCAGATATTGCTACAGCCCCCAAAATGGTAGCCTTCACTGTGTGTAAGAGTTTGCTGCATCCAGCGTTGTGAGATATTAAGCATTCTTGTGTGACTGGGTGTCTTCACTGTGCTTAAGAGAATGCTGCATGCAGCGTTTGTAAGATATTAAGCATTCTTGTATGTCTGGGTGCCTCCGCTGTGTGTAATAGAATCCTGCATACAGTGTTGTAAGATATTAAGCATTTCTTGTGTGACTGGGTGCCTTCACTGTGTAGAAGAGAATGCTGCATGCAGTGTTGTGAGATATTAAGCAATTCTTGTGTGACTGGGTGCCTTCACTGTGTTTAAGAGAATGCTGCATGCAGTGTTATGGGATATAAAACATTCTTGTGCGATTGGTTGCCTTTGCTGTGTGTAAGAGAAGGCTGCATACATTGTCGTGAGATATAATGCATTATTGTGTGACTTTATATTAGAGAATGCTGCATGCAGTGTTGTGAGATATAAAGCACTGACTACAATGTATCAGTAATCAGTACTCTGGCTATAGAACACTTCATTTTTCTAAGTGTTCCAAAACATTTGTCTGAGATCACCATAAATTGTAAAGGAGCATCCAGTCATTTAAAACAAATTCGTAATAGATAATATGATAATATAATGCAATATACTCAGACTTATTTAATAAGACAGAACTAAGTACCAATGTGTTCACATATAAGTGTCCACGTCTGTTCGTAGAAGCTTTAAGAATTCAGCAGAAACAGGTTCAGGAGCTGCTGTCTTTTGCACTTACTGTAAATCATGTTTGCGAATAGCTTAGTGTGTTTCCTGTGACATTTAAAGTGCTTCGATTTTCATCATAAACGTATTTAAAGGTTAATTGCATCACTATTAGCAACATTATTGTGACTATTTTGTGACTCTTTGGGGAAAATGTTAATTGCTGTATTCTCAATGTCTACTTTTGGCACCTTAAGATACGTTTATCACTGTTCACAAACCACCACACTGCGCACAGATGACTTATTACTCGGCCTTCGCACATTTCCCAGTTATGTTTAATTCCTCTGCGTTTTATTATTTTTATTATTATTATTAGTAATTTCTTTACAAAAACAAAAGTGTGTTAATTTGCCCTGAAAGCTTTTCACGTTCGTGTAAATCTAGGAACGTCCGGTTTAAAAAGACTATGTATATTTATGATTCCTGTTCATTTAATAAACAGATTGGCAAGTGCTCCGATGTGTTTGTAGAAGATAAAACTCTGCATGAGCGCTGGAGTATAATAACCTGTTGGTCAACCTCTGCAAAGAGCGAAAAGATTGTCTTTTTATGTATTTGACATTACTTCCTTCCTTCAAAGAACGCTGCCCTGGGGCATAACAGCTGCCCATTGAGCCTTTGCATTGTTGGCGACAATAAGCATAATGGTGTTTTCATTATAATGGAAGATGTGAAGCATTGTCAAGCAGTTTACACAGCATTAGGTCTCTGTCGTCTTTTGCTGGGAGGGAAGGAACATCTCTTTATAAGGAATAGATGTATGAAACAGGGAGGGCGCTGACTGTAGTTGACCCAGCAGTGATGGTGTCCTGCTGTCTTCCAAGAACACATTCCATTAATTCTAATCAGGGAATCTGTGAGCTCAACCACACATGAAAAGACCAGCAGTCTATTAAGGACTTTCAGTGCTATCATCTCTAAATCTATCAGGTTTATTTAACAAGAATCAAGTTGAAAAATGTTGCTGTTACTAACAAAAACTCAACAAGGACGATAGTTGGTCAAATTCATAACTAATATTAACAATTATATTCCAAATTAATTTTTGGGAAGTAATACAAGTAGCACATTTTTTACTATTTTAAATAATGTTGTATATTGTGATCTGCAACTACATAATACAGGTATTCTAGGAGGCCTGTTTCTGGGCATCCTTCTTACTTTTGCCTTTTACCACTTCAACCTGGAGGAGTTTCCATTTATACGCGAAATGCGTCGTCTGTGCCTAGACGCCAAGACGTGACAGCTAATTTCATCGCTTCCTTTTATCGTCAAGGCCCAAGCCAACCAGGCAGCACAAATCTCTAAGCAAAGCCACTAGAAAACCTCCAATCCATGTAAAATGCTTATATTCATCATCATCATCATCATCATTTTTTTTATAAAGCGCCACTGATTCCGCAGCGATGTACAGAGAACTCATTTACATCAGTCCCTGCCCCATTGGAGCTTACAGTCTAAATTCTCTAACATACACACAGACAGACAGACTAGGGTCAATTTTGATAGCAGCCAATTAACCTACTAGTATATTTTTGAAGTGTGGGAGGAAACTGGAGCACCCGGAGGAAACCCACGCAAACACGGGGAGAACAACATACAAACTCCTCACAGATAAGGCCATGGTCGGGAATTAAACTCATGACCCCAGCGCTGTGAGGCAGAAGTGCTAACCACTGAGCCACTATATTAACACAAGTCATTGTCTTGCATTCAAACCCATTGCCCGGAAACCCCTCCAGCCAGGGGCAGGCTGTGCTGGGGGGCAGGAGGGCATCAGCCACCCTGTTTCCTGGGCTAGTACCGTGGTGGGCTACCTTGGGCTGGATCACTGGGCAACCTGCATTTTTTTTCCTTTAAAATGTTCAGAATAGGCTGCTGGGTCGAGTCTTGACCCCCGTACTAAAATTTGCCACCTCCCCTGCCTCCAGCTGATTGCACTTGCAAAATTTGTGTTGTTGCCAGATATTATGGGCTTGATTCATTCAAAAAAGCAAAAAAAAAGGAGTAACTTTGCACCTTAACAAAACCATGTTGCATTTGAGGGGGAGGTAAATTTAAATGTGATTGCAGTTTTATAGTTGGGGTAGGACATGTCCTAGATCAATCTTAAACTTCAGTGTACGAATAAATCTATCAAGTATTTGTGTGCTACATGAAAAAACAACCAGTATTTATCTTATGGGCAAAATAATAAACTAATATACACCCCTTGTATTGTAACATGGTTTTGTCCATCAGAAAACTTACTCTTTTGTTTGACTTACTATCCTAAATAAATCAGACTCTGTGGCCTTCTATTTGCATTACTTAATTGACATTTCCATTTTGACTACTGCAGGAAAGAAGATTCCCATTTTCTTTTAAAAGGATGAGGAGGTTTTTGTTTTAATTTAATTTTAAAAAGTAAGTGCAACTTTTGCATTTATTAATAACACTGTCTCTCTTGTGTGTATATAAAACTTTTTTATCTTATTATATTGTGTCCAAATAGGGTAATGAGCTTTTAGCACTAAATACACCATCACATACCTCCCTAGTGTCCTGATTCCAGCGGGACAGACCCGATTTCAGTGGACTGTCCCGCTGTTCCGCCAAACTTACAAATTCTCCTGGTATGGAAGCACAAGCTACAATAGCGGGACATTGCAGCCAGTTTCCCCGGTGGTCTAGGAGGAAGTGGGGCAGGATGTGGCCAAAAGCCGCTTCTGCGCATGCGCGAACTGCACGAACTGGAAGTTCCTGGGCGGTGGTGGGGGCGTGGCTTATTTGTCCCTCTTTCGGACCTCTAAATGTTGGGAGGTATGCTATAATGGGGTATAAATATAGACATTTTTTATGCCTGACAAACGTCTGCTACAAATATTACTGTTTT
Organism: Mixophyes fleayi; assembly: GCF_038048845.1. NCBI lineage: Eukaryota > Metazoa > Chordata > Amphibia > Anura > Limnodynastidae > Mixophyes > Mixophyes fleayi. The sequence continues at coordinate 342,082,929 of NC_134404.1, read as the reverse complement.
TAAGCCTGTGATGCATCCGCCTCAACATATACACAAGTCTACTTTATTTCCATGTACTTATACATAAGATTATTTTTGGAAGGCTTAGGTCCTAAGATAATACCTATGTGGGCATTTAAACCTCTCCTCTTTTTTCCGGGCCTAGGTCACAGTTATCATACTCACAGGTAGATCAGGTAAAAGAGACTATTCACAACAATCTTGTACTTCCAGAACTGTTCATTGAATGTTTTGTATGATACAGTTCCATAAATTACCAGTTAGGAAGTCACATGGTCTATAATTCTTATAAAGAAACTTAGCTGGATGTTGGGATAGTCTATCTTACACAGGTTTGTGACTTTGCTCCCCCTCCCATGCACCATGTCCGTTATAAATCTCTGAACCTTTCAACTGGAGGATCAGAAGAAGCCTGTACACACCTTAGAGTCAAGCAGACAGATTTGGTGGGGTTTATATATGTGCCGAGGTTCCTCTCTCTCCAGATATTCAGCAGTTACTCACCCAAAACATTTGTATCAATAAAGCTCAATGAGTTGCAAAATATGTAAATATAGTTAGTTTTACTAACTGGAAATCCCCCTTTCTTCAGATCCACCAGACCCTTGTTTTTCGTTACTAATTGGAGTTCTCCTTTACCTGGGACATTTCTTTCATTAGGACATGACCAGGTATAGACAAGTCATCACTTCTTATCAGTTGTCCTGATTTCAGACCCCTCTCTCTTCTCTTACAGTGCACTATTTTCCAAATTAATTTATCCACTGGACATCAGTAACATAGAAAAAAACATACTGGTAGGTTAATTGGCTGCTAACAAATTGACCCTAGTCTGTGTCTGTCTGTGTGTGCGTCTGTCTGTCTGTCTGTCTGTCTGTCTGTGTGTGTGTGTGTGTTAGGAAATTTAGACTGTAAGCTCCAATGGGGCAGGGACTGATGTGAATGAGTTCTCTGTACAGCACTGCGGAATTAGTGGCGCTATATAAATAACATGATGATGATGATTCAACCATCCTAGAATCCAATCCCAAGCTTTTGAGTTTATTTAACAGTCGGTGATGTGGGACAGTGTCAGAAGCCTGACTAAAGCCTAGATAAGCTACATCAACGGCTCCTCCTTGATCTATTTCTTAAGAGTGTTTCCATACATTTTCCTTTTACTGATGTAAGGCTCACTGGTCTGTAGTTGCCTGCCTCCTCCTTGCTTCCACTTTTGTGCAGTTGGACTGATTGAATAATTCTGTTAATGGTGTTACCAGCACCATTTAAGCTCTTTTAGTATCCTTGGATAGATCCCATCTGGTCCCATTGATTTATCCACTTTCAGCTTTGAGAGCTCTGTTAGGACCTTCTCCTCTGTGAATGTACTTGTAGCTACCTCATTTTTATCAGTATACTTTTAACTTAACTGTGGTCTCTTCCCCCCTCTTTGTGTAGTGAACACTGACCAAAAATAGTTATTAAGATGATCTGCTATTAGCTTGTCACCCTGTACAAGACCCTCACTCTCTGTCTTTAGTCTTCTTATTCCTCCTTTTGTTTTTCTCCTTTCACTTATATACATGAAAAAAGTTTTGTCCCCTTTACCCACTGACTGGGCCATTTTCTCTTCTGTTTTGCACATCTGATCACCTTCTTAGCCTCCTTCTGTCTAACAAGACCCACCTCTTTATCTTCATTATTCTGTGTCTGCTTATATTTCCTCAAGGCCTTTTAAAGGACTTTTCTTAACCCTTTTGATACAAAGATCTATTACTTTAAGTATTGCAGTTTTTCATTTTTCCCACCTCTCCTGCTCTCCTTTCAAGTTCCTCTACTCTGCCAAAGAGTCACTTAGACATTTTCCCATCTCTACAAAGTCAGCCTTCCTAAAATCTAACACTTTTGCATTTGTGTGGTATGAGTCAGTCTCTGTCTTTATACTAAAACATTGCTGCTTAATGGTCGCTGGATCCTAGGTTCTCACCCACATTTTCATCAGATATTCTGTCATCATCTGTAAGTATTAAGTCTAATATTGCGTGTTTGCGAGTGGCTCCCTAATCATTTGCTTGAGAGATGCTCACTACAAGGACTCCAGAATGTCCCTACATCTAGTGGAACTTGCAGAAGACCCCTCCCAGTTCACATCAGGTAGATTAAAGTCTCCCATGAATATTACCACTCCTGTTAATGCCATTTTTCCTGCACTAAGTTCCTGTCCAGTTTCTCTTCCTGACCGCGTGATCTATAGGTCACCCCAGTATGAAGAACAGCCTTGTCCCCCATTTCTATGGTCACCAGAAGGGCCTCAGTTTTTTCTTCAGTACTTTGTATTAAAGTAGTATTTATGCTTTTTTTCATATACATTGCTACCCCTCCTCCGATTCTTCCCACTCTGTCCATTCTAAATAAAGTATATCCCGGTACAGCTATGTCCCAGTCATGATTTTCATTGCACCATGACTCCATAATAGCCACGTCAGTATATAGTTTTCAGATTGGAACATGACCTACTTACAGTTTACACAACAAGAGCTAAGCCCATGTAACTTAGGGGCAAGCTACTAATAGCTTTGTGTGACAATAGTCACTTCCTAGTAGTGGAAACATAGCACTAAGTACAGACAGAACTGTCACATTGTAATCTCCGTTAAGCTGAGTACATACTAATGCAATCTTTCCTCAGATCCGATTTCTGTAACAATTTTAGCAATGATTGACAGTCCCGATGACCATGCCGATTCATGTGTACACACCTACACAACTTACCTTCAGATCTGTGATCTTCATCTCTCATAACCATCTGCTGATAAGATACTGACTCTGTACACTGTACAGATATCTGCCTACACTGCCGGTGGTGAGTGCCTGCACACTGCCACATTTACCTGACATCGAGTTTATAAAACCAAATCAAAACGTTACGATGTGCTTTGGTACGATAAAACATGATCATGGGAGCTTACACACTCTTACAATATCTGACCAAACAGTCGGGAATCATGTAATCTGCAGTATAATTGCATTTGTGTATACCCAGGTTTAGGAACGCAGCTTAGCAAATTGTTTGCTAAGTTAGCCTGAAACATCTCTTTGGGATAATTCTCAATATATCTGTATATAGAGCATGTTTTTTAAAATTCAGATTGCACATTTTTTTTGTAAATGTGACCTTGGAACATCCTCTACCCTCTAATTGTCATCACTCTTCTTTTACTATACTTCAATGAAATCTCCTCATCACCTCTCACAGGATCTCAGCACAGAGCAGATATTTCTCCGTGAATATTAATTTCCTGTCCACCCTTAATATCTCCACCATGTTCTGCACACCTTGATGGTGATAGTGCTAGTTAATTAGTTACATTAGTAGAGGTACAGTCCGTACAGCCTGATGATTCTAGTGCTGGCAAATAACTTGAAACCACAGTGGATCTGTGATGTCTGATTTTTTTTGTATGTGGGTCAAAATGTATGATTTCTATGTGTGTGTATATATATATATTTAATGCGCTTATACTAATTTGGTCACACAAAAGAAATACGTTATTTAAAAATAGGATGAAAAGTTTCACGCTTTTTGTGGGGTAATAAATCATAAAGTCCCACGAGGAGATGCATTATGGTGAATAATGTTTAAATTGCCCACAGTCTTATCAAGCAGTTAGAGTCAGCATATTTGTAAACTTATATAATCCGTCAATGACGCTAGACTCAGATCCCCATTACATCCAATCTGCTTATACAGAACAAAACTTACAAGGATCGGGAGAAATTCAGACAGAAATTCAGCCATTAAATGTTAATAATAACAATAATAGAAAATACTAATTCTTTACGTGTGTCCAAAAAGCTCAGTGTGTGTACAGTAGCTGCCTTCACACCTCTCTGGTAATATGAATAAACTCTGTTAGTTATGTTATTACCATGTTGCCTTGATGCCGTTGCACAGCATACGCAGAAAATTAGGATTCTACTCCCTTGTGTCAGATATGGATCCTACATAAGAGTGTAATAGGTTTATAAAACAAGGGAGATATCATTTGCTTGCAGCTAAGCATTGTGTGACATAAATATCTTAGATTAAATTGCACAAGAGCGCTTTCTAAACTAAATCTAGACATTTTTCCTAACGATGTCTGCACAGTACCACTTCTTTTGTTCTGCATGGATGGTCAGCGACATAGTCCCTTTCTCTTGCTGTGTAATATGGATGACATATTCATTTGAAGCTTCCATTGATAAGTTGTTTTTCTGTTTTAAAGGCTTATACCTGCCTTTGCCAGGACTAAATGTCACAAAAATGTCACATTTGTTTAATGTGTCATAAGCTCAGCGTTGGCAAAGGCCTCTTGGTAAATACCCCCCCAGTATATAGTTCTACTTTGCATATTGCAGAGGTTCAGATAGAATGAAATGAGATTTGTAAAATAGAAGAGAATTCCATTATGATTATGACCAGTAGTCATATGATGTAGACGTTTTTACGGAGCTCTGTCTGCCTAGTGGGTATCATGTGTGGGAGCGACATTTATTTCTATTAATTCTATTCAATTGCTGCAAATTGTGGATTATGGAAACAGGTTACAGGAATACAAAGAAAGAAAACATTAAACAGCACAATAGAGGTGCTCACTGACCTTGTCCTCTCAATCATAATTCATGAATTAAGGAATTGCACTCTCCCCATTGTCCTGTACCTGCTCCTCTGATTAGCTCCATATTGTGTGTAGACTTCTGCCTTGGGTTGTACTGGTGACGAGTTGATAGTGAGAGTTAACACGGAGAAAATAGCCATTGCTACCTATTATTATTAATTACAGTGCTCCGCAGCGCCGTACAGTAGGGAAACAGTACATAGGGTATGGAGGACCCTGCTGATTAGACAGCTTACATTCTAAGTGGAAGAGGGCACAGCTGAAACAAGAGGAGCGAGTGTGGCTCAGAGTGGAGATTGGGATAGTTGTGAGGGTGCATTAGTGTGAATAGTGGTATCGGGGATAAGGTCACCTCTAAAAAAGCGATGGGATTTTAGAAAACGTTTAAAGATTTGAAGGCTGTGGGAAAGTCTGATTGAGCGTGGTAGGGAATTCCATAAGTGGGGGGCATCACGGGAGAAGTCTTGTAGGCGGGAGTGAGAGGTGGTTATCAGAGACGAGACAAGGCGCAGGTCAGAGGTAGATCTAAGAGGGCGGGAGGGAGAGTACTTTGATATGAGATTTGAGATGTATGCAGGGGTAGTGTTGTTGAGGGCTTTGTAGGTAAGGGTGAGTAATTTGAATTGGATTCTGGAGGACACAGGGAGCCAGTGTAGGGATTTGCAAAGTGGTGCAGCTGATGTGGAGCGGTGAGAGAGGAAGATCATTTAAAATCTTAATACCTATCCATTTTCCTCCCTACCAATCAGCTATTGGACATAAGAGAAGCTGAAAATTTGTCCTCATAGCAATAGACCAGCTCAGTAGCTGAATGTTAGAGAGGAAATATTCAGAAGGTTAGGGAGCTGACGCAATTTACTGTTATACTGTCGACTCAAGTCCTCAGTGCATTCTAGGGGAAGTCTTTAGGAACAATATGGAGCGGCTTAATATAAGTTTTTGTTTTCCTTTGTATTTTGGTTCTTTAAAATTAATCTCCTTGAATATATGATAATAAATGCACAATTCCTAATGCTGAAAACGGCACAAAGCAATATCTAGTTTTTCAATCATTTCATCTGTTGGCACTTTGCCTTCTTGGTTTTTGTTTTTTTTGTTTGTTTTTTAACAATTCATCAGTGTAATGTTTTAGAAAATGATTATGTTTTCTCCCAGCACTAAAATTAGTTCAAACAGTCTGAAATTTGCTTTGTAACGCGTTTCACTTAGGGAAATGTTTTTCTTCCTGAGTTGTGCAGCAATATTTGTATGAAATCCCAAACTGTTTTTCTTATCACTTGTGTAATCCAATAGGAAAGAATTTATAACCAGGAATTTGCTTCAAATATGACCTACTATGTCACTTTTTCTATTACAACCAAGAAAAGTAGAAACCTAAATGAATCTGTCAGAAATATTGATTGGAAGATTGGTAGGTGTGTAATAAATAAAATGCTAACATTTTTTCCTCCGTAAAAGGAATGTGACAAAGCTATGGATGTCAAATTGAAAGTACAAATTTGTAACATTGCTTGATGCGCGTTTAAGCATTGCCTGAAACGACAAACTCCATCTGTAGAACAAGAAGCTATTTCGTGTGAAAATCGATAATTGGCTATTATATTTCCCGAAATGCGTGGGTTTAGCTTCTCTTTCCTGTAATGTCTTCAGAAATAGTTAACGTAAATATATTGAAAGAAGTTATAAAAAATTACTATAATATATAATTACTATAATATATGATTATAATATATATTACTCTATCGCCTATTTGGATTTTAATTGTCTTTGATCGATAGGATGTGCCATGTTCACCGATAGACTATGAGATCTATCATTATTGCTGATAATGTATTTATGTGGAGAGATATTTTATAGTTTTATGTGTATATTAGTTAGAGATGAGATGTTCGCATTTGTGCCAATTAGAGAAATTCAAATTTAACATCTGCGCTTTGAGCCAACGAGACAAAACACAATTTTTTAAGTCAATTTTTTTGTACTGATGCTAATCAAAATATATATATTTCTAAACAATGTTGAAAGGTTTCTTACGTTTGTAGAAAACATAATTTCAATGTGACGTTTTAATCTTATGCGCTTTTGCCTCTTTATATAAACTAGTTCCTCTTGGCAGCCGCCATTTTTTCAGGAGTGGGATGGAAAACATACGAGAACATAAACCCACCCAAACTTGAATACCGTTGATACGATTAGTTTAATATAAGCGGAGTATGTGAAGAAAATGAGAAAGGAGCAAAGAATCAGCCAAAAATAACAAACACAACAATAATATATTACTTAGATTTAATGGAACATAAAAAAAATTATATTGAAAAATTTATGTGATTAATATATAAGTACTCTAGGCCATAGGAGAAAGGGGGAGAGATGATCGGAGAGGCAGCATAACTTATAAGATAAGATGCAGACAAAACTAGATATCCTGCTTTGAACTGGTGATTGATGATATTGATTATAGACTAGAACTTGATAATAGATGCAGCAGAGAATTAAAACCAGTGATGAAAAATGTAGCAAATGAGGTAATATAACACTGTGAAAACAATATTATCTGTCAGTGCAGAGACAGATAGGTAATACAAACCAAATATTCTGAGTGTAATTGAACATACTGTAAGAAACATATTATTTATTTGTTTTGTATAAGTAAAGTAACTATAATTTTGAGAGTGGAGGAACAGCAATTCTTTACTATTCTCCATGTGAAGCAAATATTTTTCATAAAAAAGAAAGACAGCAGTTTTGTACATTGCAGATTTGATACCGCAACAATCCATTGAGCTGTAGAGTATACTGCAGCCTGTAATTAAGGGTTGACAATTGCCTCTGGTATATACTTACTATATATATATCCTTAAATAATTGTTTGATCCGAATAAGTAAATCTATCATTTAGGGAGTGGACAACTGCGCTACATGTAGTTGACCCCAAAAATAAATATATAATTTAATTGGGCTCTACATTAATTAAAAAAAAACAATATAGTGTTGCATAAATAAATTCAGCTGTTATTATTCTTTCAGTCAGGAAATTCAACTATTTTTTTTTAAAAAAAAAAATATGATTTAAATAAAAAAATAATCATATATTGATATATCAATATATGATAAATAATAATCTACAATTTTATACAAATTTCTATGCCTAATTCCAGAATGTCATTTTGGACAAAGTTTTCTAAATCTCAAGGATGTTAAGAAGTGTTTTTGGGTGTACCGTTCACCCCCCTGTACCGCTGTACAGGTAAGTAGCTGGGTGATCCATATTACTCTGCACTACTTATATTTCCCAGGGTGTCTGGGCTTATTCCCATCTGGGTCTGCTTGTCTTGTCTGTTTCCTTTGTGTCCAACGCTATCTCCTATTATTAGGATATGTTGGGCTTTTCCCACTGGTATCCGTTTTGAAAGCTGCTATTCTGCTACCTAAGGGGCTGACTGGGGCTGCTTGTCCAGTCAGTTTCATTTCTGTCCAATGCCATTTCCTAGTGCTGTAAAGACAAATCAGTGCTAGATATTGGCCCATTAAATGGGTAAAGTGGAATAAAATAAAAACACCAGGTCAGTGTGTGTACTCATACAGCGGTAATATACATGAATTATGTCTGCATTTTTTGCACCACCACTCTGTAGGTGGCTGCAGATTTTCGTGGCACCTTATAAATTCATGTTTGTTAATAAAAATAATTAGAAGGTGCTTTGTAGGGGCAAGATGGCAAATATTTACCCGGGGGAGGGGCAAGACTCAACTCAGCAGCCTATTAGGAATGTTTCAAAGGAACAAAATGGACCCGTGACCTCGCTAAGGGGGACGTATGCCCCCCCCCAGCCCAGCCTGCCCCTGGAGCTTTGTTATATCTCAGTGATTTCACTGGTTTTTGGTGACTTGATACGTTGTATTCTGATGAATATTAGTTCAGTTTACAAAATGTCTGTAAAATCGGAGCAAAATAAGCCCCATGCCCAGATTCATAGAGACTGTCTATTTCAGCCTCTTTCAGGATATTTGGCATGTACGCAGACTTTATTTTGAGTCTTAGTGAATTCATAGCGAATGGATTCTCTGCATTCTCTAGAACACAGGTTTAGCTTATAAAACGGCTGCTTTTACTCTGTGTAGCAACAGCCGCTTTGTGTTTGTATCACGACATCTAAACAAAAATTAAAGGGGGATAGAAATATTGCCTATAATGCTAGATATATGAGGCCAAAGTCGTAACAGGATTGGATGTTAAAGTCACATGATTGACGTCATCCCTTTGGTTGGGATCCAACTGCATTGCAGTGAGCATTGCGATGTGGGTGGCTGTTTTCTTCCCCTTTAAATGCAAAAAAAAAAGGATGATGACATTTCCGATGATATTTCACCTGTTTAAATTCTACGCAGACAGCTTTATCCTCGGGGACAGAAACTCATTTTGTTACTATCCAGAAAGATTTCTTGCAGAAGTGCAATCACAGTCACACAGGACAGAACACGAGTGAAACTAATGTCAGGAAATATCAAAATTATAATTAGGACGGCACCTGCAAAAACTCTGTGTGCACCGATAACAACCTGGGTACGCGTTATATTTCATCCACTTCTTTCTGACTGGTAGTGGATTGTTATTACACAAGGATGGCTCAGCCGTCCTCGCTCTAACGGAGAGTCCGGGGAGCCACGGGGTGGATAAAGTCACATATTGTAGTGTAGGCACACATAAAAATTTATATCAGGTAAGAAGGGGCACGTTAAACTAGACAAAAATATGGATCTAAGGTGTGTCTTCTGGACAAACAGCGAGGTATGCACGCCATCACATGACACATCGCCCCCCTCCTCGTAATGCACGTTAATAGTTTTTATATTGAGTGGACCTAGTACTGCGTTTCGGCACCGTCAGAGATGACGAAAGGCTAAAACAATTGTGTAGAATGAGAAGGTTGGGCCTGATTCATTAAGGATCTTAACTTGAGAAACTTCTTATTTCAGTCTCCTGGACAAAACCATGTTACAATGCAAGGGGTGCAAATGAGTATTCTGTTTTGCACATAAGTTAAGTACTGACTGTTTTTTCATGTAGCACACAAATACTTGATAGCTTATTTGTACACTGAAATTTAAAGTTGATATTTGTGTGCTACATGAAAAAACAGTCAGTATTTAACAAAACAGAATGCTAATTTGCACCCCTTGCATTGTAACATGGTTTTGTTCAGGAGACTGAAATAAGAAGTTTCTTAAGTTAAGATCCTTAATGAATCAGGCCCGTTGTCATTATTTGCTTTTGAAGTGAAACACCTTACATTCAGGCTTAGTTTTCTTTTACATATGTACATGTAATCCAATTTACCTGTAATAATATCATATGTAATAAAATATGTATAAAGTCTGTAAATTATATCTATATAAATGGTGAGCTTGGATTATTATAATAATATATCATTATGCTAATAGTTGTTGAGTTCTAACGTCAGCACTTGTCAGTGCTCATTAAGAAAACATGCTTATTATAGGAGAAAATACACCCGTAACTGTGAAATATTAAGGATATTACAAGTCACCGCAAATGTTTGTGAAGTGTATAAGAAGACTATGGGCCTGATTCATGTCTCAGCGCAACTTGGACATAAATTGAGTTTTAAAAAGCAGTCCAGAACTGGACCGTAGTACCGGCCTTATTCAGATCTGAGCGGTTCTCAAGATACTTTTGATTTGAATCTGGGTGTCCATACGCTCTGCCTAAACGTTACTTGTTGTACGTAGACAGACATAGAGCAGACTGCAGTATACGCACATATGTGTGTACAATTAAAGGTCACATCAGAACACATACAACTTGTTTTGATCATAAAATAAAATAACAACTGATATTAGTATATACAATTATAAATATTACACTTCAAACATAATTTCTTTTTTACATTTTTTATTAAATAACATAAACAAATATGCTTTTGATGCATATCGTACATACAATACGGTTATATATCTTAGTTGAATACAGTTGTTCCGTGTTATCTACTGTCACACATATGTGTAATTTGTAAAGCAAAGACTATGCCGTGTAGTCATCACGATCAGTCGGCATTTACACCTGACCTGTGCTGGGTGCAAATGATACGGATGACATCAGGCGAACTAGCGAGAAATACAGGACTTTAATTGGCCACATCTGCGTTGGAAAGTCGTTACTGTACATGGCCTGCGTTCAGGGCTCATTAAGGGTTCAGGGTGACCTAGGCTAATATGCTCGTGATGCTCCCTCTTTCAATGTTATGCTAATGCGCGGTAGGTGAAAACAAACATGTCCCTAATTTAAAATTCAGCTTCCTTCACCACCCACAAATGTTCATGTTCCTGTGTTTTCAAAACTGTTCCACTTGGATTTCTAACAGGGTCACAGCAATCTTTGTCACTCATTTCGTTTTCATTAAAATCAGAACTAAATAGAGACATGAACAAGCGCTACTGAGAGTGTCGGGCCTGCGCCTCTCGCCATCGTCGCCCCTCCCACTCACTTAACCTCAAGCGTCCGCCGAAGGATGTCTTATTGTCTTCAGTATTTTCCATGGGGATACGTTGAGACTAAATCCTTATTCATGCTTCCCTACTTTCGGCAAGTGTAGTCCAGGAGAAGGGCGTGACTAGAGGGAGGATGCGGGGCGTGGCCAAATGCGTCATTTTGGCCCCGCCCCCATGATGGAAATGCCGCTTTGTTGCAGGGGGCTAGGCCAAATCGCGTCATTTAGGCTAGGCAGTTGCGGGAGGAGGGAGACTTGCCTGCTCTCCTGGGAGTCCGTGAGACCGACCAGAATTTCGGAAGTCTCACTGACATTCCTGGAGAGTTGGCAAGTATGACCTTTTTACATGTTTCTTTTTTGCTTTGGAGAACAACTATTTACTTATATTTTAAAATGGATTTTAGTTTCTACCTCTCGCTGTCACAATTTTGCACTCCCAGAAAGCTTTGCGCCCTAGTAAGCCTATTCGGTAATGAGACCCTGTCTATGTTAGTTCACTCCATCCCTCCTGCATTCCACCTCTTAAGTTGTAAACAGTCGTAAGTGTCATTTGCGTTCGGAAATTAATTGCATGCGATTGGGTTCATTGGTCTAAGGCCCGATTCTGGGCATGCATAGAACTGTTACACACAAGATATGCTACACAAATAGACTTCTATCCGAACATGAATCAGTCCCTCCGTCTCCAGCCTTGTGCTTTGTATTGGCATGAAACTCTTTGGTAACTTCTAATACCCTTATAATTCCCAGTCATGGGTAACTTGCCATAGTTAACACTTTGGCAGCAATGTGCTTGCACAATACATCATCATCATCATTTATTTATATAGCGCCAACATATTCCGTTGCGCTTTACAATTGGGGACAAACATAGTAAATTAATAAACAAACTAGGTAAAACAGACAAAGAGGTGAGAAGGCTCTGCTCGCAAGCCTACAATCTATGGGACAATGGGAGTTTGACACATGAGGTTAAGTCTACATTTTGCATTTCGGCCCAGCCAGACTGCAAAGGTAAAAGTGACTCATAAGCGAAATGATACTGTCACACAACAATGTTGGTCAGGGGGTAGTTGTCTTGTGTGAAATTGTGTAACGGGTGTTAATAGGATAATGTAGTGAGGTTAAGAGGGTGGTTGAGGAATATTATAAGCTTGTCTGAAGAGGTGGGTTTTCAGAGAACGTTTGTAGACCAGAGTTTGTAGTCTTATTGTGCGACGGAGAGAATTCCACAGAGTGGGTGCAGCCCGAAAAAAGTCCTGTAACCGGGAATGGGAGGATGTAATGAGGGTGGATGAGAGACGCAAATCTTGTGTAGAACAGAGTTGCCAAGCTGGGATATATTTTGAGACAAGAGAGGAGATGTATGTTGGTGCAGCTTTGTTGATGGCTTCTCGTAAGAGAAATACATGGACATCTTGTTTGCATTCCAGTACCGTGCACTGTCTGTTATGTATTACCCTTTCAAGGCGATAGATGAAAAGTATAATATATACAGTCATTTTACAGAGGATAACACTAATGAGTGATTATTACCTTGAATAAACTGACAGTCCGTTTTGTGTTGTCTTTTGTTGTGGTGTCATGGAACAGAAAACTTCAAGCTTTATTCAAATAGAAGGAATGGACGTTTTTTCCTTCCGAAACCTTTAGCTGAGCTCATTTGCCCTTTTGTGAAAATAAACTTTCATGTTAGAGTGCGTTCATTGCTCTGTCACTACGGGTATATCATCCTGGCTCAAAGGTCACCCATCATCCTGCTTTATTCCTCGCTACCACTAGAGAAATATCTATTTCTGCCCGTGACCTTGTCAGATATTGATTCATTGTGTCAAGAAGTCGTGAATCTGGAGGAAAATAACTGTACATTTTATTTTACCATGTGATAAACAGGAGAGCATAAAGGGACGATGAATAAGACCAAACGGAGTTCACTCGTATTTCCGGGTATTTTATGATCTTTCTGGGTTCTAAACCTGCCTTGCTAAAGTTAATGATTAGCATAAATCAAAACATTGTATTGTCTTATAATTAATGTGGCGGATACATCTGTTCACCTGGAGATTATTTAGAAACAAGTCCGCGTTCATAGCGTAAAATACAAATTTCTTTATTGGGCACAAAAAAAAGATTTACGCTGGTGTCTGTACACAGAGTCGGTCCCATCCTGTATATCGGACTCCTTACACTTATAGACATTAGCTATCTTTATATTTAAAGTAGGGTCTATTGTTCCTTGTAATATGTGAGTTGTTGTTGTTTTTGACACAGAAATTAACATTTTTATTCATTATTAACATTTTATTAATTTTGATGTTTTTTTGTTATTTTTTTCTCTTTTTTTGTTTTTCCTTACAACAAGAACACTGTGATACTGCTATATCTGTGTCTTATGACTGCTAATGCATTGGGCTAAGATGTAGCCATGTGGGGATTATATGGGATACAACTATCTCTGGGTGTATTGTGACGTTATAATCTCTGGCTGCAGTAAGACGGAGGATGAAGTGAATGAAGAAAAGAACCAGATTGTTTTGGGCTCATTTAGTATTTAAGTGTATTATTCGCAGTAAATCATAGTAACCAAACAGCAATTAGCTTGCATAGGTCTAGTGCAAGGTAGATAATAAAAGCTGGAAAGTAGAGGGGAGAGGGGCATGGCATCATTTTCATCCCTCCCCCGTGGAAAAATGTTGCACTGCGGGGACAGTCAGTGCATTCTGATGGAGACTGATCATTTGTCTACGGTGCTATTGAGCTGCACACAAAGCCTCCGAAAGACCCAGCGCCGGCATGCAGACTACTGGGCATGAGCCAGCGCTGCGCATGCAGACTACTGGGCATGAGCCAGCGCTGCGCACAGGGCCATCTTAACAACATTATCGGCCCCCGGGCTAAGCAGTGCACCGGGGCCCCTAGATATAGATATAGATATAGATATATAGATGTATACAGATACAGATATAGATATAGAGATAGAGATAGATAGATGTACTTGCACAGTGACGCTTGAAGGTTTTTTTTGCAGGTTTTTTTCTTTTGCAGGATTATTTATTCTCATTAAGAGCCGTGCCTATGGGGCCCCCTTGCCCGTGGGGCCCCCGGGCAGCTGTCCATCGTGCCCAATGGAAAAGATGACCCTGGCTGCGCATGCAGACTAGTGGGCTTGAGAGTACTGACCTCCGTTCTCAGGCGGCTTGCACAGCTTTGGCAAGAGAAAGGGCAGCCCTACGTACAGTATAGAGGAGATCGACTGTACAGACCAGGAATAAGACGCTACTGGCCCGTGCAGTCCCCCTCTACCATCCTCCCCACCTATTCCCTGCTGGGACCCCAGGGGAGGACCGTGTACTTTTCATCTCTCCTTTCCATGACTCTCTCTTTGGTCCGTTGGATATTAGTTTGGTTTTCTTATTGGCTGTAATTATTTCTGAAATGACTCCTCTGCTTGATGTCAGCAATGTGCATTGGAAGGTCCGTCCACAGCACAATATCTAGTTCAAAGTTATTTTTAAATGGGAGATTACTATGACATGTACAGCCAGCTTCTCTTCAAAGTGTGTGTATACGTCTTCTCTTCCTCGTTTTATCTGTTTCTCATTCTTTCAAAACCCATCTAATCCTACACTGCGGGAAAATTCACTTATTTCACTGCGATCAGATGTATAAAGATATAAGAAGAAGGACTGGAAACTGTGCTAAGAAAATGTCTTTTAAATGACCCAGATATTAGGAAACTATCCTTTTTTATTTGGACTATTTTGCACCCAATAGATATGTTCCCATTTTTTAAATAACGAAATTAGCATTAAACAGGTACAGCACACATATATTTATAGTTGTTTCACAATATCTGCTTGTGAGCTGGGGATATCAACTGTTGTGTGTTAGGTGAGCTAATTTTAAACTTGTTACTTGTTACTTACAAAACTCAATGTTTTATTTTGTTGCAACAATGTTGCTACCCTCTTCAGAAGGTTAACCATGACTCCTTGTCCTGTACCTGGTGCATTTGACAAGTTATCCTTAATCATAACCAACCAGAGCTTCTGTGTATCCTGTGATCATAGTTGCTCCTGATTTCTAGGCACAGACCCAGTTCGCAATTGTTTGACCCCTGGATACACAGCCCTTGGCAGTTAATAGTAACCTACTGCTCAGTACAACTCCTTTAAATCAATGTGCTGGATATAATGACCTATATTTGCTCTTAGTCGGCATGTATGTTTTTCACATAGTCTGCACAGTACCACTTCTCGTGTGTTCTGTACGATGGATTTATCACTCACTTCATGTTATTATTTTATGAGCTATGGATACAAACATTGTATCACTTCTCTTGTTCTGTACGCTGGGTGAAATGATCAGAACGTTTTCTATTTCTGTGTGTTGTGACAGCTGCACTGTTACCCATAAAAAGGTAAAATCTCTCCCCCATTAGCTCATTGAGCCATAAGGATACATGCACAGTTATATCAGCCCCATCTAGACCTGTCTACATCATGGCCTCAGTATCGTTCAGACCTCTGCATCATAGTTTACTACCATGAAAATACTTCTTTTTCTTTTTTAAAAAAATGTTTTGTCTTAAATGACATTATTATTAACAGGTGACATTAATAGTTTTTATTTTATTTCTTCCTGTTCATTGTTTTGGGACTTTATATAAAACATATGTATTGGATGTATCCTGCAGAGTATTGTCTGTTAGAGCAGAACGGACCTAGACCTGTATTCATCACCAGACGTATCTTTACATCTGCTCCTTGATGAATACGGACGTGTGTATACCCGATGTACGTGCGTTTCTAGAAAAAAAAAAACAACCCCACACCCAATACTTCATTTTACGTGTGTTAATGAATCAGGCCCTGTGTCTCATGTCTGTACCCTACATCTCATGTCTGTACCCCGTGTCTCATGTCTGTACCCTGTGTCTCATATCTGTACCCTGTGCCTCATGTCTGTACCCCGTGTCTCATGTCTGTACTCTGTGTCTCATGTCTGTGCTCTGTGTCTCATGTCTGTACTCTGTGTCTCATGTCTGTGCCCTGTGTCTCATGTCTGTACCCTGTGCCTCATATCTGTACCCTGTGCCTCATGTCTGTACCCCGTGTCTCATGTCTGTGCTCTGTGTCTCATGTCTGTACTCTGTGTCTCATGTCTGTACCCTTTGTCTCATGTCTGTACCCTGTGCCTCATGTCTGTACCCTGTGCCTCATGTCTGTACCTTGTGTCTCATGTCTGTACCCTGTGCCTCATGTCTGTACCCTGTATCTCATGTCTGTGTTCTGTGTCTCATGTCTGTACTCTGTGTCTCATGTCTGTGTTCTGTGTCTCATGTCTGTGCTCTGTGTCTCATGTCTGTACTCTGTGTCTCATGTCTGTACCCTTTGTCTCATGTCTGTACCCTGTGCCTCATATCTGTACCCTGTGTCTCATGTCTGTACTCTGTGTCTCATGTCTGTGCTCTGTGTCTCATGTCTGTGCCCTGTGTCTCATGTCTGTACTCTGTCTCATGTCTGTACTCTGTGTCTCATGTCTGTGCCCTGTGTCTCATGTCTGTGCTCTGTGTCTCATGTCTGTGCTCTGTGTCTCATGTATGTGACCTGTGTCTAATGTCTGTGATCTGTGTCTCATGTCTGTGCTCTGTGTCTCATGTCTTCGCTCTGTGTCTCATGTCTGTGCTCTGTGTCTCATGTCTGTGCCCTGTGTCTCATGTCTGTGCTCTGTGTCTCATGTCTGTGCTCTGTGTCTCATGTCTGTGCTCTGTGTCTCATGTCTGTGCTCTGTGTCTCATGTCTGTGCCCTGTGTCTCATGTCTGTGTCCTGTGTCTCATGTCTGTGCCCTGTGTCTCATGTCTGTGCTCTGTGTCTCATATTTAACCACTCTCCATCCTCCAGTGTTTCTCTCTTTGGTCTTACGCCATGTCTCTGTATGCCATGCAGCTATTCCTGTTAATTGCATCCATGCATTTATTAATCTGCTTATCTGTCCCCATTGTTCTTATCTGTATGTACTTCTGTCATTATTATTATATAACCCGCTATGTACAGTTCTGTGGGTTTGCCTTGTGGTTCCATAAAAAATAAAAGATAATAATAATTTCAGGGCTTGTATCGCTCTGGATAATTATTTATTGTGTTCCTCATTACATTTATAAGAAGTGAGGCCAGGTAACACCAAGGTATTATACTGTATCTTCTTCATCGCTCTCAACCACATGGAAAACTGACCTGGTTTATTCCAATAGTTTCTCACAGCATAGGTGCTACATGATGATGTCACAGGTAAGGGGCGTGTCCACCAAACAAATCCCCAAATTCCCCAATGCTTGCAGAACACATCTGGTTTGAGGACTAGAACCGCCTAACCTTGGTGGGCTACAGATGTGGGTGTCATTGTTTACTATGCATTTGTGTGTTGGTGACAGATACCGTTAAAAAATGAACATGATACAAAATATCTAAAATGATTGCTATTGCTTTATAAACAAAATACATATTATATAAATATAAAGTGTTTTATTAAACAACGTCAGACTATTAATAACCTGTGTTGCACAAAAATAACTCGACTTCCAACATCTGTTAATTATCATTAAATGGCAATTATGTCCAAATTAAAAAAATTACATCAGCCAGGCTGGCATGTTAAAAAATACGTAATTAAAATTAAATGTAATTATTTCCATTGCGAGCATGACGCATTGCAGTCAAAATAGGAAGGTTTACAGACGGTTTTTATTTACTTTGTCCTAATTTTCGCTGTAGAGGCTTTATTAACTTACCTGTAACTAAAGCCTCACAGGAGCATCAGGCTACGACTTCGGACAGGTACAACCGACAGAGTGAACCTTGATCCAGTCCAATCGACACTGCACTGCCGATAATCATAGCTAACAGCAGGGAGACCTATTAAACTGAAGGGATCTGCATCGCCACCTGGTGGTCATATATTGTACTGAAGCTTTTTTTTTTAAAAAATAAATCTTTAGACAATATGTTTTTACTTATAGGTTCCTGTAAACTCCCTTTATAGACTATGCTACTCTTGTGAAAACAAATGGCAATGAATGATACAAGCTTCTACAATACCAAACCAAAAGGTTCATGCAATGATGGGTTGAACCAGGATGATCAATATGTAGATACGACTTCAGTCCAGACCGATGATCTTGTACCCAGATATAACGGTTTAAAGATATATTCTATTATTATACTCCCCAAACAATGCACATGAAGGATGTCTACGTTATCATTATAATATAATTATAAGGTGCAGCTTAAATAATTTTGTTTGACTTTTGATATTTTGTGTGACCGATAATGTAAAATAAGGCTCCTACAGTCACCTGGATGGAGGGCTCATATAGTCACCTGGGTGGAGGACTCGTATAGTCATCTGGGTGGAGGACTCATATAGTCACATTGGTGGAGGGCTCATATAGTCACATTGGTGGAGGACTCATATAGTCACCTGGGTGGATTGCTCATATAGTCACCTGGATGGAGGGCTCATATAGTCACCTGGATGGAGGGCTCATATAGTCACTTGGGTGGAGGAATCATATAGTCACCTGGGTGGAGGGCTCATATAGTCACATGGGTGGAGGGCTCATATAGTCACATGGATGGAGGGATCATATAGTCACCTGGGTGGAGGACTCGTATAGTCATCTGGGTGGAGGACTCATATAGTCACATTGGTGGAGGGATCATATAGTCACATTGGTGGAGGACTCATAGTCACCTGGGTGGATGACCCATATAGTCACTTGGGTTGGAGGACTCATATAGTCACCTGGGTGGAGGGCTCATATAGTCACCTGGATGGAGGGCTCATATAGTCACCTGGATGGAGGGCTCATATAGTCACCTGGATGGAGGGCTCATATAGTCACTTGGGTGGAGGAATCATATAGTCACCTGGGTAGAGGGCTTATATAGTCACCTGGATGGAGGGCTCATATAGTCACTTGGGTGGAAGAATCATATAGTCACCTGGGTGGATGACCCATATAGTCACCTGGGTGGAGGGCTCATATAGTCACCTGGTTGGAGGGCTCATATAGTCACCTGGATGGAGGGCTCATATAGTCACTTGGGTGGAGGAATCATATAGTCACCTGGGTAGAGGGCTTATATAGTCACCTGGATGGAGGGCTCATATAGTCACTTGGGTGGAGGAATCATATAGTCACCTGGGTGGATGACCCATATAGTCACCTGGGTGGAGGGCTCATATAGTCACCTGGGTGGAAGACTTGTATAGTCATCTGGGTGGAGGACTCATATAGTCACATTGGTGGAGGGCTCATATAGTCACATTGGTGAAGAACTCATATAGTCACCTGGGTGGATTGCTCATATAGTCACCTGGATGGAGGTCTCATATAGTCACTTGGGTGGAGGAATCATATAGTCACCTGGGTGGAGGGCTCATATAGTCACATGGGTGGAGGGCTCATATAGTCACATGGATGGAGGGCTCAGATAGTCCCATGGATGGAGTGCTTATATAGTCACCTGGATGAAGGTTCTTATAGTCACCTGGATGGAGGTCTCATATAGTCACTTGGGTGGAGGAATCATATAGTCACCTGGGTGGAGGGCTCATATAGTCACATGGGTGGAGGGCTCATATAGTCCCATGGATGGAGTGCTTATATAGTCACCTGGATGAAGGTTCTTATAGTCACCTGGATGGAGGTCTCATATAGTCACTTGGGTGGAGGAATCATATAGTCACCTGGGTGGAGGGCTCATATAGTCACATGGATGGAGGGCTCATATAGTCCCATGGATGGAGTGCTTATATAGTCACCTGGATGAAGGTTCTTATAGTCACCTGGGTGGAGGGCTCATATAGTCATCTGGGTGGAGGGCTAATTTAATCACCTGGGTGGAGGGCTCATATAGTCATCTGGGTGGAGGGCTCATTTAATCACCTGGGTGGAGGGCTCATATAGTCATCTGGGTGGAGGGCTCATTTAATCACCCGGGTGGAGGGCTCATATAGTCATCTAGGTGGAGGGCTCATTTACTCACCTGGGTGGAGGGCTCATATAGTCACCTGGGTTCAGGGCTCATTTAATCACCTGGATGGATGACTCGTATAGCCACCTGGGTGGAGGGCTCATACAGTCACCTTGGTTGAGGTCTCATAAAGTCACCTGGGTGGAGTTAATTCCTTCATCTGCCTGTTGGTGAACAAGTTAATACATTGCAGTTGTTGAAAGACACATTAACCATTAGATTGTTCCCTTTGGGCTTTCTGTGATCTTGTAACTATGTAATATGTTGCCTTTTATGTCTCGGAACTGCAATAATGTGCTTTGGTCTTTTCTTGCTGTGTGGTGATTACGTTGTTTTATGTGTTGTTTATGTATTTTGTGTAATAACATTACTTTAGATTCCTCTCATCCTGTAATTGTAAATGTCTGCGTTTTTCATTTGCTGGATATAACACCTCTCTCTAAATGCACTTGAGAACTATAAATTGAAGCTGAGTGCGAGGATCATGGCTTTGTCCTAAGAGCTCACTCTCTTTCTACCAATAAATACAATTCTCTTTTTCCAACTTGTCAGAGACCATTAGAAGATACATGTTTAATAGCTCGGTCATGGGTGACATTTACAGAACGGCTTGTTCTACACTGTAAGAAATGTACATTTTATTGACCCTAAAAAAACTAAAATTATATTTAGAGTCACTAATGGCCTCTGCATCCGGATTATTTTCCCTACGACCTTTATCATTTTTATTTTCTTAAAAAAACAAACAAAGAGCAGATAATTGTATCTTACGAAGAAACTTATGGCAGATGGCATTTTATTCTTGTATATTTTAAAGGGGTTTTAAAAATTGAGGAGGTGGGGATAAAAGTGCATGTAAAAACACATCAACCTTTAAAAGACATTTTGAAAATGTGCCTTAAATATTATACTAGACAGGCTTGGACAATTTTATAAATCATTTTAGGTAAATAAAAATGCTGAGGTTCCAAAACACAAAACTTTTTTTTAAAAAACCAAGTAAGTGATTCAAAGGGTTACAGGCTTTGATAGTTTTGTGTTTTTGTGGTGACGCTGCAAATAGACATACCGCACGTATGGATTTGGGTATAAGCCACAGGAGCGGCTTAACGATGAATTTTAAGGCTTAATATTCTTCTGGCCAATATGTGTAAAAAAAAAACACAGTAATATATACATACTGTGTTAAATATCACTATGTACTATAAAAACTAGAAGCATATAGTTAGGATTATATATTTACAGGTGATTCTCATGTGTGGGAATTACCAAGGGTTTCATATCTAAATGCAAATCTTTCCATTTTATGTCCTAAAAATATGTATCCTTACATAGCGCATACAGCTAGCCATGGTCATTGACTTAGATAAAAGAATAAAAATCTTATAACTATGTCCAGTTCCTGTGCATGATCTATCCCCTTAGGAAATGTTAGCTTAACCCAACCTACGACATTGTTGGAAGTTATTTCCCAAGAACTTTGGATAATTTAGGAGTATCAGCTCAACTTGTTCAACTGCTTTAACCTGACGGGAAAATTGGTTTAACTTATTGGGCTCCAGATTAGTCTTATTGCAAATAAGCTTAACATGGCTTTTGACCTTCTTGATGTATTTTGGTACCTTTGGATGACTGTGGTGCTGAAAATATCACATTACATTTGTCAGTGTCTATTCAAATTAACCTCTCACTTTATTGTGGGGGGGGGGGGGGGAGCCAGAATAAATGACCAGAAAGCACTAATTACAGGGTATTTTATACAGAATGACTTATAGAAATGTTTAATAATTTGTAACTATGACAGGGTGCTTCTTAATACCTCTGAAAACTCATATATTGGAGATTTGTTAGTATCATGTAAAGGTCAGATTTGGCAGAATCATTTTTATTTATTTTGCTTGCAGATAATAGATGGGGAGAGGGAGATGACCAAGATAGAAAACATAATTTCGAGAAACACGAATCATGGGTTTAAGTCAGTCAACACTGTTTATGTTTCGATAGGGTTCCACAAATTTCTGAGCAGTCCGACAATGGACATAATTCACTAGATGCGCCGATTCGTCTTTAATTTATAAATAATAACTGTTCTCATCTTCCCTGCTCAGTGATTGTTTTTTATAATTTTTTTTAAATCAATATCATAGGATGAATTGCACAGTCATTCCAGTTAAGCTCAACAATATTCCATCAAACCAAGTCTAACAGTGGGATTGACTGACTGATGAATTCATAGTTGCAAAGTGAAAATAAGAAGAAAATGGACATGGTTAAAAAAGATCCCTGGAGAAAATGTGTCTCACTGAGCTGAAGATGAAACAGTGGAATAACTGCCATTTAAGGCTTTGATGGCGGTTTAGAGGTGGTTATTCCCCAATGTCCATTAATCTCCATAATATCTCATAAAAGTTCCTCTTTGAAGTCTTTAATTAAAATAAGTTATGTGGATTCACCATGTCTGGCTATTGGACATACAATGGGTCCTGATACATTACCAAACTCAAACTGAAAATAATGTGCATTTTTTTAAGAATGCACTTGTATCGGGTGTACGAACGTCCGTATTACCGGGTTGGTTTTATTAATAATGCATTAGATAAAATGTTTCTTGTTACAACTGGATACAGTTTCCTGGGTCCTTATTTATAAGAAAGTGTGAAATATAAATGAATTCTAACAACCTCATATAGTTTAAAGCTCTGATTTGCAGTAGGTTCTTGTCCTGGTTTAAATACGATAACAGTAGAACATTGTCACTACCACACTCACTGTTCAGTGACAGATGGGTTCTATTGTGACATAAACAAAATAAATGGCTTGCATGGCGCTCCTGACCTCTATTTACAATGGTAATTTAGCAATCTAGCGTTGAAGTTGGAGATATAAATTGCCATTCAATTTGCGCTTTGAATGCAACAATAAATTTAAATATCATGTTGAATATCCCACCTCCGTATCTAGCCTTCAATTGTTTTATCGGCAGTTGCAAATGTAGAGAGACGGGTTCTGCCTAGCAGGCTCTTAATGATTCATCTAGGTCTAATCAATTATCAGAATCAAATAGTCTTTCCTCCCCCTGAGGAGATGTTTACTGGATCTCCGATATATCCAAGAATCCAACCTATTGAGCAAATGGGAAATTGATGGGTGCAAATCAGATCTGACTCTGCCACAATCCTCTGTGCACATCATAGGCTGTCACTGGTGACAGATTACATGGAGGGTGTTGTGGTAGTTCTTAACTACACATAGAAACAGTATGACCTTATTCAGTCTAGTTCAGAGGTGCGGACAGTTCTGTTTTATATTGTAAATTAATAGAGATAGGGCATTTTCTATGATTTCAGGGGTAATCTTGATGACTTTCCTGGTTTTCTTGTTTAAAACTTAGAACGACCATGTTACAAACCAGAATTGATTTTGTCTCTTTAGAGGATCAATAAAATTATCATAAAGTTTTAATTGTTTTTTCTGTGCAGTTCATCTCCTAGAATTATTATAATATAGAAAATCTACAGGGCCATATTTATGTTCCTTTACAAATGCTTTTTTAGCATTATGGAAATGTGTAATTATTTTCAATAAACAATTACTTTTGACGTCTCTGACACTAAGATCGCATTGAACTAAGTAATGTGACTTTACAACTTATTAAAACTTTTAGCTGCTTAGAATCTCAGTATAAATGTGAATAAATCCAGTTTCAGACCTCCACAAGTGTGGCAGATGTGATGCATAAATTGAATGATATAAAATTGCAAAAAATGTTGGATGGACTCGAGATAGGTTCACATCTATGCAGTTATCCTGCAGATCAGACCATTCACAACCGTTTGGTCAGATACTGCAAGAGTGTGTACGCTCCCACAATCATGTTTTATTGTACCAAAACACATTGCGTCTTTTGATTTGGTTTTCAAAACTTCCTAAAAATCCCGATCAAAGTTGGAAAGTTGTCGGACAAATGTGGCAGTGTGCAGGCACTCACCACCAGCAGTGTAGGCAGATCTCTGTACAGTGTACACACTCACCACCAGCAGTGTAGGCAGATCTCTGTACAGTGTACAGAGTCAGGATCTTTTCAGCAGATGGTTATGAGAGATGAAGATCACAGATCTGAAGGTAAATTGTGTCGGTGTGTACACATGGATCTGCGTGACCGTCGGGATTGTAAGTCGTTGGTGAAATTGTTACAGAAATTGCAGTAAGATTGCATAGGCGTGTACCAGGCTTCAGATACATATTAAGCATTAATGTTAATTAATTAATTAATATTAAGCATTTCCGTAAGAAGAAAGATAATTGTATTACTGTTATTGGCTATTTTAATTCATAATTGCCAACATTTTAGATCTGGCTTCCGGGAGCTGCCGGCGGGAGGTGGGCGTGCAGGGGGCCCCGTGACATAATGACGCAAAACACGTCATTTTATAGCAGGGGCGGGGTCAAACGCCACGATTCCGGGTGAATCCCGACGTTTGAACCGAATTCGGGCAGATCAGGGAGATTGCCACACTCTCCCGGGAGTCCGGGAGACTCACACAAAATGCGGGAGTCTCCTGGACATTCCAGGAGAGTTGGCAAGTATGTTTTAATTAGCACCACCATTTACACAGTGTCGTACAGAGAATATTTGTCATTCACATCGGTCCCTGCCCCATTGGAGCTTACTGTCTAAATTCCCTAACACACACACACACAAGTTAATTTTGACAGCCAACTAACCTACCAGTATGTTTTTGCAGTGTGTGAGGGAAGGGGAGCTCCCGAAACACGCAAACATGCGGAAAACATACAAACTCTTCACAGATAAGGCCAAGGTCAGGAATTGATCTCATGACCCAGGTATGAGGTATTTTAACATCTTATCCGAGAACCAGAATGTAAAATAGTAAATGTTTGCTGGTGTTAGGTCTTGCTGTCATATACACAGTCATATATTAAATTAAATATGGATATTTGAGGTTAAATAATTTTTTTTTTTTTTTTTTTATAATTTTTTATTTTCAGTGGTCAATCAAGAAAATACAGACAGCAAAACGATAACACTGTGTAGCATGCACAGTAAAATCACAACAGTTATTGTGGTGTATCGCATATTAGGAAACCTTTAGACAAAAATGACCGGTTTTTACATTTTTAAAGAGTAATATAAAATGGGTGTAGGAACAAAATGGATTGTGGGGGAGGGGTGAGGGGGGTAGGACCACAAAGATAAGAACTGTAAGTATTTAGAGGATAACTAGGGTGTGTTGAGCCTATAGCAGAGGGGGAGATATGTGTCGGGAAGAGTTAGGGTCCTCGCACATGGGTCAGGTCGGAGGACGTGGAGCGTTGAGGGGGGAAGGTGTGTTCCACGGCTAGCCATGGAGCCCAGACTTGACTGAAGACGTGGCCTCTATCGTGGAGGTAGTACGTAATCTCCTCCATAGCGGCCACGTGCCAAATCTGCTTCTTGAGAGCCAAAAGGGATGGGGGTGAGGTCTTTTTCCAATTAAGGGCTATGAGTGATTTGGCTGCTGTCAGGATGTGGGCAGTTAATTTCTTGGAGAATTTGTCCAGGTCTTGGGGAGTGTAACATAAAAGAAATATCCAGGGATCTTTCGGGATAGGAGCTTCAAAAAGGGTATTTAGGAAACTATGGACTGAGTCCCAGAAGGTGGTGATAATCGGGCAAGACCACCAAATATGAAACATCGTACCCCTTTGGCCACAGTCCCGCCAACAGCAGGGCGAGGAAGAGGGAAACATTCTATGGAGTCTTGTGGGAGTGTAATACCAACGGTAATAAATTTTGTAAGAGGTTTCCTTGAGTTTAGTTGATATGGAGCATTTAGCTATCCCCAGTCTCATGTCCTCCCAAGCCTCTTCATCCGGGGGAGGACCAAGGTCCTTTTCCCACTCGTCTTCATGAGGGTTTGGAGAGGGAAGGGCAGAAGTGAGAAGAATGCTATATATTTGAGAAATCATGCCCTTGTCCAAGGGATGTTTTCTACAAAGAGATTCAAATGGAGTAAGGTCCCTAAGAACATAGGTTGGTGGCAGGGATTGCAAGAAATGATTAATTTGGAAGAATTCAAAGGGGCTGAGGATTTGGGACGGGGATTGGGGTTGGAGATCCGCTAGCGAAAGCCAGCGGCCCTGTTTGGAAAAATCTACTGGAAATTTAAGCCCTGCACGAGACCAGTTACGGTGGGTTGTAGAGGCAGATCCAGGAGGGAACACCGGGTTATGCCAGATGGGGGTTAAAGGAGATATTGCAGTTGAAAGTTTTAGTTTGAAGGAGTTGGAGTCCCAGAGCATAGCATCAAATTTGATAGAAGGCAGTGCTCTAACAGCAGGGGGGCGACGGGCGGGAGATACGCCCCAGAGAGAGGAGAGATCGGGCAGGGTTAGATGGGCCGATTCTATATCAAGCCATGCAGTGGAGCCAGAGGGAGCGTAGGAGGCAACGATTTGCGAAAGGTGGGATGCCAAGTAGTATAATTTGATGTCGGGAAGGCCTCTTCCTCCTCCAGGGATTGGTCGTTTTAAGATATTGGATGAGACTCTAGGAGGTCTATGGTTCCAAATAAAGCGGGTGAGGGCCTTCTGGATGTTGGCAAGGAAAGAGGCAGGGACAGCTACCGGAAGGGTTTGGAAGAGGTACAGCCATTTGGGGAGTATGTTCATTTTGACAGCTATGATCCTGCCCAGCCACGAAATAATAAGGCGGTTCCAGGAGGTCAGGTCTGATTGCGTCTTGGAGAAAAGGGGTAGGAAATTCTCACGAAAGAGGAGGTCATAGCGAGAAGTGAGGAAAACCCCCAGGTATTTGATCTTCCTGTTCTGCCATTTGAAATTAAAGTTAGCCCGGAGGAGCTCGGTATCCCGAGGAGAAACGTGAAGCAGCATGGCCTCTGACTTGGTGTAGTTTATCTTATAGCCCGAAACATCGCTGTAGTTCTGAAGGATGGCATATAGGTTGGGCAAGGAGATCCCCGGTTGGGTAAGTGATAGGAGGATATCGTCTGCAAAGAGTGAGATCTTGGAGTTCGTATTACCCACCTTGACCCCCTGTATGCTAGGATTAGACCTAACTTGGGAAGCCAGAGGTTCAATTATCAGAGCAAATATCAGAGGGGAAAGGGGGCAACCCTGTCGTGTTCCATTTCGAATGGAGAATGATTCTGAGGGAGTGCCATTAACCAGGACTTTAGCAGTAGGGGTGGTGTATAATGCTAGGACGCCAGTGAGGAAGTCGCCAGCGAAGCCGAACGACTCAAGAGCCGCTTTCATAAAGTCCCAAGAGATCCTGTCAAATGCTTTTTCAGCATCCAGAGAGAGCATAATAGTTGGGGATCTCCTGGAATTTGTAATATGGATGATGTCAATGGCACGTCTGGTATTGTCCCTCGCCTGGCGTCCCGGGATAAACCCTACTTGGTCATACTGGATCAGAGAAGGGAGGAAGGCATTCAGACGGTTTGCTAGGATTTTGGCATAAATTTTCAAATCGAGATTGAGGAGAGAGATTGGCCTGTAGCTAGCACAGTGGAGCGGGTCTTTACCGTCTTTAGGGATAACTACAATTTTGGCCTCCAGCATCTCTGATGGGAGAGGGTCACCTTGGAGAGTGTTGTTATAAAGGGATTTGAGATGAGGGGCCAACAAATCAGAAAATTTCTTGTAGTATGCGGCCGTGAAGCCGTCAGGGCCTGGGGATTTACCACTTTTTTGTCCCTTGATGGCTTGATGGATCTCGTCTGTCGAGATCTCTTCATTGAGAAGTGAAAGGGCTTGGTGGGATAATTTAGGTAGCTTGGCTTTGGCAAGAAAGTCAGTGATCAGGGCGGAGGGGGTTTTCAGTGTTGGGGTGGAAGCGGGAGCCGGGAGGTTATAAAGAGCAGTGTAAAAATGTTGAAATGCTGACCGGATATCTGCTGGATCGTGAGTTAACTGGTTATGTGAATCACGGATAGCAATAATATTTCTATGAGTTCTAGCTGTACGCAGCCGTGATGCAAGAATTTTGTCAGCTTTGTCTCCTTTTTCATAAAAAGTCTGGCGGAGCCATTTAAGGCGTGTGGCCGCTTGTTTAGAGAGAAGGAGGTTTAGTTTGGCTTTGGTTTCCCGGAGGGCTGTCAGGTTTGCGGGATCAGGGGTTGCTTTGTGCTGGGCTTCCAGGGTTTGAAGTTGGATGGAGAGCTCATTGGTTCGGGTGAGGTATTCTTTTTTGTGTCTGGAGGCCATGCTGATCAAGTGTCCCCTCAAGACCGCTTTGTGCGCAGTCCATAAGGTGGCTTTGGAGACTTCTGGAATATCATTTAGCTCAAAGTAGTCCTCCAGTCTAGTCCTAATCTGAGATACTATATTCGTATTGTGAAAAAGGGAGTCATTAAGACGCCAGGTCATTGGGCGAGGTCGGGGTAGGAGGTCAGAGATGTCAATTGTAAAAGGGGCATGGTCAGACCAAGTCAATGGGTGGATCTGGACCGCCTGGAGGTTTAGGGCCAAATCATGGCTGAGCAGGATCATATCTATATGGGAGTATGAGCCATGGGGTGAAGAATAAAATGTGTAATCGCGTGTAGTCGGCTCCTTCACTCTCCAGGAGTCATATAGAAGCTGGGATTTCATGAGACTGAGGAGGGATTTAGTGGATTGTGGGTCTGCTGAGAGCGGAACAGCGGCCACCGGGGCAGAACGGTCAATGGTGGTGTTCAGAACAGTGTTGAAGTCGCCCGCTACAATAAGATCCCCCTGTCTAAAACGAGTCAATAAGGAATCTAGTTTGGTGAAGAAGCGGTGTTGGTGTTGGTTAGGGGCATAAACGTTTACTAGTGTACAGAGCTTATTGTTTAGCTTACCTATCAGAATGAGATAACGTCCGTCTTTGTCAGCGAGAGAATTGTTAAGCTCAAACGTGAGGTGACGTGCCAGTAAGATCGAGACCCCCCGTTTTTTAGCTGAGTGATCACAGGCATGGTATGAGTCGGGATATAATTTAGAGCGGAGTTCGGGGTGAGAGTCATGTAGAAAGTGAGTCTCCTGTATGAAAATTAGGTCTCCCCTATGATATTTAAGGGTCACGTGAAGTTTACTTCGTTTCTGGGGACTATTTAACCCTTTTACATTAAGGGAAAGGACCCTAAGACCCATGTGCGATGAGAGAGAGGAAGATAAAATGAGAGCAAGAGATCAAAGGGTAAGGTGGGAGATCTGAGTAAACCTGACGTGGTATCTGAGTGGTTCTTGGGGCACATATAGTGGAGAATGGAGCAAAAAAGATCCTTAGCTTATTGTGGTCTATTTGAGTAAGGAAGGGGGCGGGGAGAAGGGGACGAAGGGAGGGTGGAGGGAGGTGGTCACACGGCGGAATAGGCCGGGACCTGTGGTGCCGACATTGGGAAGGGAGGCTATGAGCCAATAAGGCACATAGGTCAGCAAGGGAGCCTAAAGCTCCCGGGGGGAGTGGCAGAACATCCAAAGGATGCATCAGGAGGGTCCAAATAGTGGGGGCGAAGTGCGCACCCTCCTAGGGTTTTGAGATGGGGCGCTGGAAATGAAAGAATAATGAAGTGATGTGCGGAGCAGCCGGGTAGTATGGAGAGGGAAGATAGAAGGGGGAACTTATGGTAGGGGGGTAGTAGAAAGGGGGAGTAATGGGAGATAAGAGGGGGAGAGATGGTGAGGAACAAAGGAATGTATATAGCATAACACAGTAATACAACCAGTTATTTAAACTATACAGAATGGACTTATATTACATTAACTCGTAATGAACTAAACAACATTGTAGCCTCTGGTGCTCTCCCATCACACCTCCCCAGGGGCATCCGGAATAAAATAGAAAGGATGCCAATTGACCATGTGGGCGTCACGGTGGTGGCCCAAACGGCAAGTATAACAGGGAGGCGCAAAGAGAGGACACCGCCAGAGGCACAGGAGAAAATAGGGACTGTTGAGCACTGAGAGTCTGGGAGACCAACCCTTAATAGAAAGGGGAGCCTCAAACAGAATCTAAGGCCTGACAGGTAATAACACACAATCAAAACATTGTAATATAGTGCGAGCATGTAAATCAGGCCTGTCGACAGTGTATTAAACCAAGCAGGTAGGTGGAGGGCTTTCGGAGTCAAAACTGGCAGGGAAGAGCTCTAGGCCTAAAGAGCGGGTGGGGTCCCGTGAAAGGCGGGAACCCTTAGGTGATATGTAGTATGGGATACGAGCCTTCAGTATGGGGGGACAGATAAGCTATAATGGACCCCAACAGATAGAATCTTACAAAAGCTACATAGTAGCATAATAGAAACATCAAAAAGCACGGGTGAGGTCCCGCAAAAGGCAGGAGCCTTTAAACAGTATGTAGACTTCCTAGGGAAGGGGGAGCTAACAGATGTTGAGGCCCAACATATAGAAACATATAAAACAACATAATAATGGTGAAAACATGTGTAACAGGCATAACAACAGTAAATCAAACCAAACTGATAAATAGGAGGCCTCCTATAGCAAAATAGTCAACATAGGGTTATGAGCTTAAGGCACAAGTGGGATCCCACAGAAGGCGGGGATACCTAAGTGGCGTGTAGACAGTCTTTCTTCCGTGATCAGCCCTGGATCCAAACAGTGAAGAAGGGGAATGAGAGGGAGAAAGAGACAAAAAGATAAAACCTGATAAGCAGAGTCAAGTCCCTGAAGATCCAGTTGGCGATGCCGAGGTCCCAGGAACTGTGGTCCACTCTGAACGGGGGGCTTCACGTGTGGACGGTCTTTGTGATCTCTGGGGAAGAGGAGAGTCCACGGGAAGGTCAGCGTTATCGGTGGTGATGCCAAGTTTGGGAATTAGAGATTGAGCTTCAGGAAGAGTCCTGGCCGTAAGCATTGATCCCTGGTGCCATACTAGAATACGAAAGGGGAACCCCCAGCGGTATTTGATGTTTCGTTTCCGGAGAAGTGTAGTAAAGGGCTTGAGGTCTCTCCGTTTGGCCAGGGTAAGGGGGGATAAATCCTGGAAGATTTGTAAGTTGGAGTTGTCGAAAGTGATCATCTGAAGCCGGCGGACCTCTTTCATGATGGCTTCTTTTGCTGTAAAGTAGTGTAATCTGAGGATAACATCCCTAGGTTGAGATGGATCTTGGGAGCGAGGTCTCAGTGCTCGATGGGCTCGATCGAGAAGAAGTTGATCTTCAGGAGTCGAGGGGGAGAGCTTGGTAAAAAGTTTCTTAAGGTAGAGTTCCAGGTGGGTGGGTTCAACCTGTTCTGGGATCCCCCGAATTCTCAGGTTGTTACGTCGAGCACGGTTGTCCTGATCTTCCTGGCCATCTTGTAGCTGGGTGATGTCATTTCGCATTTCATGGAGATTAGTTTGAAACGACTGTTGGCAGGTCACCACTTCTTCAACCCGATGCTCCAGGTGATTTGTTCTATCCCCAATTTCAACAACGTCGGCTTTCAGGGAATGGAGAGCCTGTACAGATGTTTTGACATCCCTTACCTCTTTGAGGAGGGATAAAAAATCCCGACGGGTGATAGGTGACTGATCGTCATCGTCGGGATCTGAATCAGAGTGTCCAGGAGATGACTCAGGTATGTCATTGCTTTGTTTGGCAGGCGTCTTGTTTCTGGAGAGGTAGGGAAGGAGGTCGCCACCTGGGGGTTTCTTCCCCCCTCTTGGCATCGTAGTAAAGGTGGGGATTAACAGAAAGGGAGAAAAGCGTAGAGGATGGAGGTCGGCTGCTCCGTAGTGTAGATCTCAGTGCTAGGAGGGGTGCATGGGCACACTCTGCATCAAGTCATCCCCAGCCTGAGAGGAGAGGAGGTGGCAGAGGGAGACAAAGAACTCAGGATTTGTGTCCACAGGTACAAACCTCAGTGGCTGGTGCCCAAGCTTGGTGGTATAGTGATGTTGAGCTTGTGGAAGTCTGGTGTACTAAAAACGAAGTGGTCCGGATTGTGATATGAGAGAATCCTTGTAGCAGAAGTATTGGTGTTTGTTCAATTGGAGAACCAATGATAATCTTTATAGACCGTAGTGGAGGTGATCCAGCTTGTGGGGGTACCCCGAAGCAATGCAAGGGGTGCAATGAGGAAGCAGGGGGGTGAACGAGGACAGCTGTGTGTCCACTGCAAGAGAGTCAGAGCTGGCAGAAGTCAATGTGCTGCTAGTTAGACTGGTGTTCTTATCTCAGCAGGGGGGATACCCCACTATCCTCATCTTACATCCAAAAGGTGGGAGGAGATGGAGGGGAGCTGTAGTGCTGGTAGTCTGAAGACTCTGCCCGGATCTCCCACAGGTGGGACAGGAGTGCGGCAGGGGTGACCTCCAGGTACTCCCCTAGTGTTGCCAATAGGGGTGGGGGGAACAGAGGAGGATGTTTGTACCTCTCAGCAGGGTCACTGACTCCTTTCCAGGCAAACAGGAAGTGCCACGGCGAAACCGGAAGTGCCGCGGCGAAACCGGAAGTGCCGCGGCGAAACCGGAAGTGCCGCGGCGAAACCGGAAGTGCCGCGGCGAAACCGGAAGTGCCGCGGCGAAACCGGAAGTGAGGGGTCCGCGGGGAGGCTGAAACTTTAGGCCGGGGCTTCAACCGGAAGTAGGCCGCCGAACTCGTCCCGGATAAATCACGAGGCGTGCAGCCGATGGAGCCAGCGGTGAACCACAGGAGGCTGGGGGGTCTGGATGCAGGGCAGCCAGAGGGGAAGCAACGGATCTGTCTCTCAAGGTGTCCACTGACACAGGATGCCCAGCTAGCCACAGGAGGACTCAGAGCAGGTATCTCAGAGGGTCCAGCGGTAAATCAATTATTGGATGGCTGCTGGAGGACTCCACAAATAGAGGACCGTGTTTATGAAGGTTCTGTGGCAGGGATGTCCCAAAATATAGAGGGATAAGGGTCTCGGGATCAGGGGAGCTCAGGCAGATGCTGCCAATCGAGATGGTGTCCTAGCCACGCCCCCTAAATAAATTTTAACATTCGGAAAAAGGTCCAAGAATTCATCCTCTAACCTAGATCAAGAAATATTTCTGTAGTCAGATATTCGTAATATAGTATCACCATAACATATATCTAAAATAGCAGGCAGTAAATTTCAAGTTTCAGAGCATGGAAGAAATAAAACGACTGTTTTGCAATGATAACGGGCTCAGCGGTAGCTGTCTGATAGTGTTCTGTGATAAGTTCACTGTGTGTCTGGGCTCGATGGGTTTGTAATTGGCCACAGATATCACATGAAAATGAAATCTATGTACGTCTTCAACACCAATTAAATATGTATCCGAAAATGAATAAAAATCTCTGCTGTTTTCTGCTGTTTTCTTTAGCGTAGATATTGGGGAATCACTTGGAAGACATTATAAGACAGTCAAGAGATATGTTAATAATTTGCAAACTAGATTCTTGAGACTAGATACAATTACAGAAACATAAAAGGAGCCGTTGGACGTTTATCAAGGACATCCACATTATTTAAAATATTTAGACGATAAAATAAGTTTGTTTTAAGAAGTTCAACTTGTTATGAAAAATATTATTAAACTTAGCTGCTCAAAAATGAAAGACTGTACACATTAATACTTTGTAAAGTCAGCTAATTCCCATGTCATCTTTAAAATAAAAAAAAAAACATACAAAGGGATCCCTGTGCTATTACATTTACCTTAATAAGACCACCGCAGAGCCCTTAATCACTGTCGTTGTCAGCACAGCCGTCATCCTCATCATCTTTTATTTATATAGCGCCACTAATTCCGCAGCGCTGTACAGAGAACTCACTCACATCAGTCCCTACCCCATTGGAGCTTACAGTCTAAATTCCCTAACACACACACACACACACACACACACACACACACACACACAGAGAGAGTGAGAGAGACTAAGGTCAATTTGTTAGCAGCCAATTAACCTACCAGTATATTTTTGGAGTGTGGGAGGAAACCGGAGCACCCGGAGGAAACCCACGCAAACACGGGGAGATTTTGGGGATTTGCTTCAGGGTTTTTTTAAATAATGATCAGGGTCTCAGTGCTTGCAATATGGGGAAAGGGGTGACTGATTCTCCAATGGTTGAAGGACCATATAAGTCCAGGTTGTATGGCTCCAATTAATTAAGTTTATTTTAAAGATTTGGTGGATTGCAGTTTTCAAACCATGCTACAGACTTTCTCTCAAGAGTGGAGGTTTAGGGGCAGATCCAGTTCCCTGCGTTGTTCTGAAGAACGTGTGTGCACATTATTACCATTATTACGGCAATTTCTCTGCTGATTTTGCCATCGAATCTCCCCCTTTAATATGATACATAGTAGATATAATTGATACCATAAAAAATGTAGTCTACAATATGGGCATACTTTGATTAATAATTATGCAATCTAATATTGAAATAAAGTCACTTTGTACAGTGTCCCTCTGTATTAAACATTCCATAGTTACCCATTTAGCCGTTGGGGTCCTTTGGTAACTTTATTAGGGTATCTGAGCCTGATCAGAGGACATTATATAGTAGCACAATGTATCAGAACCTATGATATAAAAACTCTGTAGATAGATCTTGGTATGAGCAAAACAAGTTTACTTTGTATGATTAATATGTCATTAAGACAATGCAGTAACAGCCCAGTCAGAATTATCAAAGCTTATCATTGAAATTAAAAGTTGCTGAGCTGATGATTCAGGTAAGAAAGCCGTGCAGTTTAATGGTGAGGACTTTATAATTATATTAGTCTTTGGTGCTTGACAGTAACTAAATATAATTAGACTATGATTTTGAAAAGCAGTTTTTGCCTATCCCGGCTGGAGGCGATGATGCAGACCACAAACCCTATAATGTGCTACCAGATGTTCAATTGCACAATGCGGTGTGCGTGTGTCACGCCCCTTACGGTACCAAGTGCTGATGCATAAACGTCATTATGTAAATTCCAAACATTTCTACTGAAAATAGTTTTTACAAGGATCATAAACTAAAACCAAGGTCTAAGTGATTTTTGCTGGAAGCAATTAGGATTCAACTTTATGCATCCTGATATTTAAAAATGATCCTGTGCTCATCATGCAATTCTGTGAACACATTGATCAGGAATTACTACTGGACGGGTTGATGTTATCTGGAAAATAGCACTTTAATACAATACTTACATGGCCCGAATATTGCAAGATTAGGTGTATTTGGATGTACACAAGGAATACAATACATTTAAGAGAAGCTGGCTCAGTAGTTAAGGACAATGACTACAAAGTAGTGAAGCCGAAATGCTTTCAGGAGGCCCCATGTCATCAGCTTCTACAAAGGAGCCTTTTTTTTCCTCCTCATGTCAAATGAATTATGAGTTATGAGTTTGTGAGTTCATTTAGACAAGGATGTATATTTACTAAACTGCGGATTTGAAAAAGTGGATATGTTGCCCGTAGCAACCAATCAGATTCTAGCTATCATTTTGTAGAATGTACTATATAAATGAAAGCTATAATCTGATTGGTTGCTATAGGCAACATCTCCACTTCTTTAAACCCGCAGTTTAGTAAATATACCCCAAGGACACATATACTGTTTTTATTTATTTATTATTATTTATTGAACGTCTTATCTTAAATTTGAGGTGCTATGAAATAAAAGTGAATACAGTATAGTGACAGGTGTAGTCTACTGAGCCAGGTTTTCAAGTTTTAAAATTGGCTTAGGTCTCTTACACAAGAATATCTATAATATAAATGTCTAGTGCTGTGTGTTAGTCTGTCTGTGTGTGTCGAAAAAATAAAACCAAGCTGCAGCGCCACCTGCTGGGCGGAGTTATACACTGACCTACTAAATTCTTAGTGTGTGTGGGAAAAAAAATTCAGAAAGGGCTGAAATTTGGTATACTAAGATGTTTTTAATTTGTTAATTTAATTTGTTAATTGTTAAAAGTGTTAATAAAGATTTTAAAAAAATATATATATATTTCTTGAAGGAGAAGTGACAGTTAGGAGTGGTTGGTGGTTGCCGGGGGTGACAGTGGGGAGTGGTTGGTGGTTGCCGGGGGTGACAGTGGGGAGTGGTTGGTGGTTGAGGCCTGGGCTATGGCCCAAATGCATGACAAGAACCTTTTTAACACCTTAAGTAGCTTGATTTGACTAGAATGCATGAGTATCATGCACGGGTTAACTTGTTATAAATAAGCACTCAAAGTGCTTTTAATGCACTTCAATAAAGCCTAATAAAACTAATGTAAGTGATTGTACATGTATATACATGATTTCTGACAAGTGTTCACTTCACTTCACATTGCATCAATTTCAACATGAAGCCATTCAACATCAGAAATATATATATGAGGTGGCTGTTACTGTGACATTGGTAGTTACATCCTATTGATGTTGCCGTGAGCTTCCAATGTATTGAGAAAGATGAATGTTGAACAACCTTCTGCATACAAGATTGAGTCTAGCAGCCATAATGTACATATATTATTGTGTCATTTCTATGAACTTAGCTTTGTTAATAAACTTAACTCTTTTCCTATAACAAACCACCTAAGACTCCATCTTTTAAAGACAGATATGTCAGTTGGTGTTTCTACCCGGTTCTGTAGTCTGTGTGCCCCAGTATTTGCCTGTAAACAGGTTAGATGGCTAGGACAGAATTTAGTGGCTGTATTACCTGGATTTAGGCATCACATGATGTAGTTGAAGGACATTTATAACAGAAAAAATAGTGAATTCCAGAAAGCTAGGGAAAATAGCAAAGAGAGAAGGGATCCTTTAGCATGGCTAGGTGCAGGATTATCCCAATGGATGTCAGGGTATGGTACAATATATAGTAGTAGATTTGCTGTCCTATTTATCATTTAGACAGCTGTTAGGTGCCTTCCTACACTACTTGTTGCCTTATACAAGCAAGGAAAGAAAAAGATTAATATCCAGGTATTAGAAAATAGTCCTGAATATTCACCATCTTATGAGAATTTTGGAAGAGGTGACATAGTGGGGCATGTCCTTCATGCTCCTTGGAATGTGCTTATGCCAGGCAGTACTGACTAGTAGCAGTGATTATTTAGAAACATTCATAAGTGAACTAATGTATCCACATTTTAGCGACAGGGCCTCTTCTTGACATGTTGGGGTCAGGGAGGCCCATTATTTACGTAATTAATAAATATCCAATCAGTGTAAATGCCAAACTAATCCCCCCTCTGTGAAGGGATGCCAAGAACATTGCTTATAAAACTTATGTGCAAATGTATTCCTTTTACCTTCTGATCTGAATAAGTCTCAGTGGTCTGGGTATACAAGGGTTAATAAATTTGACTCATTTTCTAAATCAAAGCATCTGATACTCTCTCTTTTAAAGACAGCTACATCAGTATTTAAATTGCAGTAAGTGCATTGAATAAAACAAGAGGCATTCATAAAAATGCAACACAAACTCAAAGCACCCGAACACCAATACAAAACGCAATTGGGTGTGATGTCATCGGAAACTTTGGGTCGGTGGTAATCGGTATCCTGTTGTTCAGGATACCGACAAGCACTATGCCTACAAATAAAAAAACGTTTTTTTGAAAAACGACATGATGACAATATACATTTACCTTCACAGCAACAGCGTGGACTTACAAAGACCGTACCCCACCCCTTTGGGTACTATTTTCATACCCATTTATATGCGTTGGACTAGCGTCAAAAATGCTAGTGGAATGTTTCAACACCAGAGTTTGTGACGGATTTTATCATGTCATATTTCTCCAACACTTAGGGGGAAATTCAGGCGCGCAAAAAATCGTGCAATTCAATTCTAAAACAGGTAAGCCAGCCCTCGCGTGTTAATCATTGGTGCCTGCGAATTTTTTAGGGAGTGAAGGGGAGGGTTTAACACGGTCATCTCTAATAAAAAAAATGCATTGGCAAACATTTGTATTGCATTAGACAACCTTTCTATTTTATAATATCTACATGCAGTATTTGTTTTAACTATATTTTTTTATTTAACTTTTTTTTACTATACAATCATCTATACAATAACAAAACAAATTAGTACATACATATTAGTACATATAACATACATAAATATTTTAATTAGTGATTAGTGTGTTTACTATTTTTATGACATTTTTTTTTACAGAAAACCCCCTTTTATATTATGCATTACTGAGAAACATAATTTATCTTTTTTTTATGTTATTACATGATTTCAAATAGTTTTATTATATATTTTTTATTTTTTTGCACAGCCATGAAAGGTGCGAGATAAAACTGGAGATTTACCGCGCCGCATTAAAAAATGATTGAACAGTTTTAACGCTTCTCCCTTCCTCCCTCTACTTTCAATTGATAATCTACTCGTCCGCGATAGGACCGTTTCTGCAAAAAAACAGTTGCGTTAAAAATGTAATTTAATATCGGGTAAAGTTAACCCGCTCTAAAGTGAGTGAAAACTGCATTAAAATGACTTAACACGATGTAAAGAAAAAAAACCTGCGACCAATTGAATTCCCCCCTTAAATTGTTAAAAAGTTAAAAAGGAATTTTAGCATATTTTTGCCAGTTTTATTAAGTTCCCATAAATAGGGTTGATATTTCCGAGTCTAAACTTCATTGCGGCTCAGTTACTCCGTCAGCCAGTATCTCTCTTCTTAGACTCTCAGGGGTAAAATTATGTTATTTGTTTATTTTCTGACAACTCAACCAGTTTAGCAGGTTTTTCTTTATCAGAATTCATCTAAATCTTGTAACTGAAATTCACCTAGCAAATAAAAAGCCAAACTTGCTGAACATTAATGAGCACATTGCTTCTTCCCAGCACAGTAGATACAAAGAGAATGAATTAGCCAGTTTGTGTATCTTTTCATTAACTCAATAAAAGCAAACACTAAATTATAGCAACGTACAGTTACATATAATGCTGTTTTTTGTTCTAAGTGAGGAGTTTAACAAAAGTTCAGACTTGGTCAAACTAACTCTTTTATTGTAAAAATACATAGCTAAATAAGATATTGGAAACCCTTAAACAGCTAAATTCGACTGCACTGTGCTTACTCTGTGACATCACCATCCAATCACACACTAACCTGCTACATAGACTGTGTGACTGCGCTCACTGTGTGACATCATCATTCAATCACACACTAACCTGCTACATAGACTGTGTGACTGTGCTCACTGTGTGACATCACCATCCAATCACACACTAACCTGCTACATAGACTGTGTGACTGCGCTCACTGTGACATCATCATCCAATCACACACTAACCTGCTACATAGACTGTGTGACTGTGCTCACTGTGTGACATCACCATCCAATCACACATTAACCTGCTACGTAGACTGTGTGACTGCACTGTGACATCACCATCCAATCACACACTAACCTGCTACATAGACTGTGTGACTGTGCTCACTGTGTGACATCACCATCCAATCACACACTAACCTGCTACATAGACTGTGTGACTGTGCTCACTGTGTGACATCATCATTCAATTACACATTAACCTGCTACATAGACTGTGTGACTGCGCTCACTGTGTGACATCACCATCCAATCACACACTAACCTGCTACATAGACTGTGTGACTGCGCTCACTCTGTGACATCACCATCCAATCACACACTAACCTGCTACATAGACTGTGTGACTGCGCTCACTCTGTGACATCACCATTCAATCACACACTAACCTGCTACATAGACTGTGTGACTGCGCTCACTCTGTGACATCATCATTCAATCACACACTAACCTGCTACATAGACCGTGTGACTGCACTCACTGTGACATCACCATCCACTCACACACTAACCTGCTACATAGACTGTGTGACTGCGCTGTGACATCACCATCCAATCACACACTAACCTGCTACATAGACTGTGTGACTGCGCTGTGACATCACCATCCAATCACACACTAACCTGCTGCATAGACTGTGTGACTGCACTGTGACATCACCATCCAATCACACACTAACCTGCTACATAGACTGTGTGACTGCGCTCACTGTGTAACGTCACCAACCAATCACACACTAACCTGCTACATAGACTGTGTGACTGCGCTGTGACATCACCATCCAATCACACACTAACCTGCTACATAGACTGTGTGACTGCGCTCACTATGTGACATCACCATCCAATCACACACTAACCTGCTACATAGACTGTGTGACTGCACTGTGACATCACCATCCAATCACACACTAACCTGCTACATAGACTGTGTGACTGCGCTCACTGTGTAACGTCACCAACCAATCACACACTAACCTGCTACATAGACTGTGTGACTGCGCTGTGACATCACCATCCAATCACACACTAACCTGCTACATAGACTGTGTGACTGCGCTCACTGTGTAACATCACCAACCAATCACACACTAACCTGCTACATAGACCATGTGACTGCGCTGTGACATCACCAACCAATCACACACTAACCTGCTACATAGACCATGTGACTGCGCTGTGACATCACCATCCAATCACACACTAACCTGCTACATAGACTGTGTGACTGAGCTCACTGTGTGACGTCACCAACCAATCACACACTAACCTGCTACATAGACCATGTGACTGCGCTGTGACATCACCAACCAATCACACACTAACCTGCTACATAGACCGTGTGACTGCGCTCACTGTGTGACGTCACCAACCAATCACACACTAACCTGCTACATAGACCATGTGACTGCGCTGTGACATCACCAACCAATCACACACTAACCTGCTACATAGACTGTGTGACTGTGCTCACTG
The DNA here is from genome assembly GCF_038048845.1 of Mixophyes fleayi. Lineage (NCBI taxonomy): Eukaryota > Metazoa > Chordata > Amphibia > Anura > Limnodynastidae > Mixophyes > Mixophyes fleayi. The sequence continues at coordinate 342,042,013 of NC_134404.1, read as the reverse complement.
TGTGACATCACCGTCCAATCACACACTAACCTGCTACATAGACTGTGTGACTGCGCTCACTGTGTGACATCACCATCCAATCACACACTAACCTGCTGCATAGACGGTGTGACTGTGCTGTGACATCACCATCCAATCACACACTAACCTGCTACATAGACTGTGTGACTGCGCTGTGACATCACCATCCAATCACACACTAACCTGCTACATAGACTGTGTGACTGAGCTCACTGTGTGACATCACCGTCCAATCACACACTAACCTGCTGCATAGACTGTGTGACTGCTCTCAATTATTTGCCCTAATTTTTTACACCATCACTATTTTATTATAATACAATTTCCAAATATTTTGAGGATTTGGTGCATCAGGTTAGAATGGTATATTCCAAACTTTCTCAGTTGGAGGCACCCTTAGTGTCTCCATAATTTTTTCAAGACACCCTTAAGCCAAAATTATTACCAAGTAGTCCCCCACCTTGCTTACCAGTGGCCCTGGACGCGGCACCCCTGTGATATCAGGTGTCCGCGGCGCACAGGTTGGGAACCACTGGGTTAGAGGATACATCTATAAATCTGGGCAGTCGAGTTGAGATTGACTATTGCTATATTTCTTAATGTACTCTGATGGCCCATTGTGAAAATAATGGAAATAATACATTTGTGCATCTCAGTAGTTTTGTGACAGCAGGCTTCTTATTTTACATGACTTTAAACATACATGAAACTCAGCGAGGCGTTCATCATTCTCACAGCTTGCTGCTGATCAGGCGTGTTTAAACATCTTCTGAGTTCATGTACGTCCTCAATCAGCAGAAAATGGCTGAACAATTTATCAATCGAATTTGCCATGGATCAAAAAGTGCAAAGCAAAGATTCTTTTCTCCGGGGGATGTGGGAATTAATTTGTGTATTTCAGCAACAAATGATTCCAAGAAAAAAGGTCTATTTAGACATATTTATGTTAGTATGGGTCTTCGATCAAAGCTCTCTGGGTGTACGGACTGGAGTTTTGTACAGTTTCATAAACGTATCTGTGTAAACTGTCTTTGTATGTATGCGTGTGATATAAATATATTCTTGCAAAACAGAGGCTGGTGCTATTTTGTAACAATGAAGATTAAAGGTGTATTGTAGCAACACCACATACATTGTAACAGCATCATAATACATATATATATATATATATATATATATATATATATATATATATATATATATATATATATGAGACAGATATCTGATTAGCTAATCTGTGCTGTGAAAATCTCAGGATTTTTTAATTAATTGCAGGAAAACATTTATTATATTTGTGATCGTTAATGTGCAGCTGAGAATACTCAGGCAGATTTGCAGGTATCTGTGATGCAGAGGGAGGGATTATGTGCCAATGTGTTTGATGATAATGCTCTTGTTGGGGAGACTAACCCTTTACATCCCCTAGGTTGTGAATTTGATCAGGGAAAATGTGTGAGATTGTGTCTAAATGTGATACCATGTCTGTTTTAGGTAAGCAGGTCAATTTATATTAACCCAATTCGGAAGGTGTTTTAAAGTGTGAAAATGTATCAAATGTATTAGCAGTAGTGACTCGGAGAGCAGCACAGAGGAGCTGTGCATTAACCCCGGCGAGTGTGGAGGGAAGTTTACTAGAAACTAATCCCCCTCCCTCGCTGTAGGAGCTGCAGATTCAGGGAGTGATTTCAATAGGCCTCCTCCTGCTGTGTGCAGCACTGAGCTCAGAATTACCACTTTCAAATCAGAACAAAAGACTGATCCCAGATTATCAACAGTAAGGGGCCGTGGCAGTCAAGACTTTTTGGGAGTTGAAGAAGACAGAATTTTTGGGAAAATGGCCTTTTGTACAGAGAGAGAAATGTCATTCTGTGTGAAGAACCTGAAATGCTCTGCGATCATTTTGCATCCTGTAATGTGATAGAGACATGTGAGGGTGAGAAGCAGATAGCTGCCAGTGTTAACTCTTGTAATTATGTGGATTTATGCGAAGATGCAGATGTAATTGGGGATAATTTGGAAACCCCTAACGATAGTGAGATGTGTAATGGTGTGAATGTCAGACGTTCTACTGTGTTAGAATCTGTTGAGAGTACACCTGTTTGTTACCAGCTACTAGGATATGACAGGGAAAATGTAGGTTCCATTGTACATGACATGTGTAAGCGAGGATGTGATAGGGAGGATGTAGATCTTAGTATACCTGAGATGAGTAAACTGTCTGAAGTGTCAGTGTTCACATGCAAACTAGCAGTGCAGGCCAAGTCCTCAGAGTTAAACACTGAGAGGGAGGGAAGGGGGATGCAAGAAGGTAACACTGACCCTGAATCAGTCTCTCTAACCACCCTTCCTCTAGATCCTGCAGTAATAGAGGTGTCTGATGACAATATGGTAAACTGTGTTGTTGTCAGGGCCTGATTAAGGGTTCTGGCCGCCCTAGGCTAATACGGCCGCAGCGCCCCCCCTCCTCCGAATATATAGGTGTATAGGAACACTCCTGAATATGAATGTTCAGGTGTATTCTCCAGCATTCAAATTTAGACAGATTGTGCCATTGTCTCTTACCTGTTCTTGCTCTTCTCTCTTGCAACTTTGTTATCCTCTCGCTGACTTCTGTAAAGTTGGCGTCCTGTTTTGAAAATGCAAAAATGTATTATAATGCAAACCCTGAATGATTAGGCCCTTTAGTTAAAACAAAACACTCCATTATGGCCAGATAAAAGTACCCCATTAGACAGGCATATATAAGCAATATCTGAATATTTGTTGTCAATCAAATACAAACCTCTACCAGCCCAATCTCACTAATATTTAGTATTCTAGTGATTGCTGAGACCACCACACAATCATGAGATTCTGCCCCCCAAAGCTGCTCTATTTTTTAAATACCCCCTGCAGCCATTTTCCTTAACCCCTGCTGCAGCCATTTTCTTTACCTCCCACCCTGCATCCATCCCCCTTGCAGCTATTTTCCTTACCTCCACTCTGTAGCTATCCCCCCCCCGTCACATCAAAACTCCCCCAGTCACATATATCAGCCCCCCTCCTCTGCCCTCCTTCATACATATCAACCTCTCTCCCTCCCTATAGATTTTCATGGCAGCCCCCCCTCTCCCTCCCTATAGATATGCAGGGTAGTTCCCCCCCCCCCTTCCTATAGATATGCAGGGCAGTTCCCCCCCCTCCCTATAGATATGCAGGGCAGTTCCCCCCCCACCCTATAGATTTGTATGACAGTCCCCCTCTCCCTCCCTATACATATGCATGACAGTCCCCCCTCTCCCTCCCTATAGATATGCAGGGTAGTTCCCCCCCCCCTTCCTATAGATATGCAGGGCAGTTCCCCCCCCTCCCTATAGATATGCAGGGCAGTTCCCCCCCCACCCTATAGATATGCAGGGCAGTTCCCCCCCCTCCCTATAGATATGCAGGGCAGTTCCCCCCTCCCTATAGATATGCAGGGCAGTTCCCCCCCTCCCTATAGATATGCAGGGCAGTTCCCCCCTCCCTATAGATATGCAGGGCAGTTCCCCCCCTCCCTATAGATATGCAGGGCAGTTCCCCCCCATCCCTATAGATATGCAGGGCAGTTCCCCCCTCCCTATAGATATGCAGGGCAGTTCCCCCCCTCCCTATAGATATGCAGGGCAGTTCCCCCCTTCACTTACCTGTAGTTGTGCCAGCGTCGCTCCTCTCCTCAGATCAGCAGATAGGAAGTGAAGACGTCCTGCTTCCTGTCTGCTGCACAGCAACAGGCAGCCTGGCGATTGGCTGTGTGTTGCTAACCACTGACCACCAATGCTCTTGATCGTCGAGCCCTCCACCCCCCCCCCCCCCCCGCGGCTATCAGCCCTGCCCTGGCACACAACATCACCATTATGGATCTCAGTAGGGGGTACTGGCAAATCCTGTTGTCACCCGAGGCGCGTGAAAGGTCCGCATTTATCACCCCATTTGGCTGTTTGAGTTTTTGGTCATGTCCTTTGGAATGAAAAATGCTCCTGCGTCCTTCCAGCTCCTGGTCAATGACCTGCTAGAAGGCCAGGAGGGACATAAGGTTGCCTACCTGAATGACATTGCGGTATTCAGCCAGACCCGGGAGGAGTACCTGATCCATCTGAATAGTGTGTTAGGCAAAATTACAGAGGCAGGTCTGACTATCAAGCCAGAGAAGTGCCAGCTTGGCATGAGTGAAGTGCAGTACTTGGAGCACCGTGTAGGGGGAGGTACCCTCCGCCCAGAGCCAGACAATGTAGAGGCTATCACAGCGTCGCCGACCCCTACTACGAATAAGCAGGTCATGTCTTTCGTAGGTACAGCTGGGAATTACAGAAATTTCGTGCCCCAATAAAGTACCCTAGCCAAACCTCTGACTAACTTAACAAAAAAGAAATTACCACAAGTAGTTAATTGGACAGAGGATTGTGAAAATGCATTTACAGTTTTGAAATCTGCTCTGGCTCAGTCCCCTGTGCTACAGGCTCCAGATTTCAAACGGAGATTTACACTGCAGACAGATGCATCTAACTATGGACTAAGAGCTGACTTTAGCCAGGTGACAGCGCAGGGGGAGGAGCACCCTATACTACTCCTCCGGGAAGTGGCGTATGCTACCATTGAACGAGAGCGCCTAGGCATCGTGCAAAAGCTACAGCCTGTATGGACAGGATTTCACCATTATTACAGACCATAATCCCCTAAACTAGTTGAATAGAGTTTCTGGGGATAATGGGAAGCTGTTACGATGGAGCTTAATTTTGCAGTAATGTAACTTCACAATTCAGCACTGTAAGGATGCAGAACATGGAAACGCAGATGGCCTCACGTGCCAAGGGGCAGAAGTGGTGAATGGGCAGGAGAGATAGTGACAGGTCACAGTTCTCCATGCCTGAGGTTAGGGGGAGGTGTGGCAACTATGTACTATATCTAATGACTGATTGTTATTCTCTGTTAATTTCATGTATGGCAATGTATATTGTATGTAACCTTGTAATATAATCTCAACGTTTGCTTTGCTAGATGACATGAGTTTGAACTTATGCAAGTACCAGTAATTTTTTTAAACTAGCCAGGCCCGGGATAGATAAGGGTTTTGGGGGAGTTTGAATTCAAAGTTGTAAGCCATCTAGCTCAGCAATAAGGAGCAGAGGTGAGAGCTCAAGGTCTTGTGAACATTGTGATATCCAGACATCCCTAGCTCACTTTGAAGACCTGTGACATTTAGAAGATCAATCTGTCTTTATTGACAGCTAAACTCCAAAGGTGGGGGTGAGGGTTATGAGGAAAAAAGGGTTTAAAATCTTCTGTTCTTAGACATCAAATTGTTCATTTCTTTGAGGGAGTCTGTCAAGGCTGAAATGTGCCATTCTCCTCAATGTGTATTTCTCACACGCCAAATCTTATTTTATTTTCTGAAACTCTTTTGTGCAAAACCTATTGTATGTCTGTTTATTACCTTTTTGGAAATAAGCCTTAGAAACATTTTTCAGATTAAACATATTTAATCTAGTGTATTTCTCCGTGATTCTTTGTGAGCTTACGACGCCCAAGGAGGCTCAAGCTATAGGTGTATGTGAATTAAGTGTGAAACATTAATAAGTGGTTCTGGTGAACGTAAGGACACCATAATAAATCCTTCGGGGTTGCAGAAAAAGTGTATTCATTGGTAATTAACTAATGTAACACCATTCACGGCCAGCTGTTCAGATTGTTGTATCTGGGACAGGCTTGGCGTTCGTGACAGTGTGATTGGATGGGGATGTCACACAGTGAGTGCAGTGCAGTCACACAGTCTATGTAGCAGGTTAGTGTGTGATTGGATGATGATGTCACAGAGTGACCGCAGTTCAGTCACACAGTCTATGTAACAGGGTAGTCTGTGATTGGATGGCGATGTCAAAAAGTAAGCGCAGTCACAAAGACTATGTAGCAGGTTAGTGTTTGATTGGATGGTGATGTCACAGAGTGAGCGCAGTCACACAGTCTATGTAGCAGGTTAGTGTGTGATTGGATGATGATGTCACACAGTGAGCACAGTCACACAGTCTATGTAGCAGGTTAGTGTTTGATTGGATGGTGATGTCACACAGTGAGCGCAGTCACACAGACTATGTAGCAGGTTAGTGTTTGATTGGATGGTGATGTCACAGAGTGAGAGCAGTGCAGTCACACAGTCTATGTAGCAGGTTAGTGTGTGATTGGATGATGATGTCACAGAGTGAGCACAGTCACACAGTCTATGTAGCAGGTTAGTGTGTGATTGGATGGTGATGTCACAGCGCAGTCACACAGTCTATGTAGCAGGTTAGTGTGTGATTGGATGATGATGTCACAGAGTTAGCGCAGTCACACTGTCTATGTAGCAGGTTAGTGTGTGATTGGATGATGATGTCACAGAGTTAGCGCAGTCACACTGTCTATGTAGCAGGTTAGTGTGTGATTGGATGATGATGTCACAGAGTTAGCGCAGTCACACTGTCTATGTAGCAGGTTAGTGTGTGATTGGATGGTGTTGTCACAGCGCTGTCAGACAGTCTATGTAGCAGGTTAGTGTGTGATTGGATGGTGATGTCAGAAAGTGAGTGCAGTCACACAATCTATGTAGCAGGTTAGTGTGTGATTGGATGGTGATGTCACAGCGCAGTCACACAGTCTATGTAGCAGGTTAGTGTGTGATTGGATGGTGATGTCACAGCGCAGTCACACAGTCTATGTAGCAGGTTAGTGTGTGATTGGATAGTGATGTCACAGCGCAGTCACACAGTCTATGTAGCAGGTTAGTGTGTGATTGGATGGTGATGTCACAGCGCAGTCACACAGTCTATGTAGCAGGTTAGTGTGTGATTGGATGGTGATGTCACAGCGCAGTCACACAGTCTATGTAGCAGGATAATGGTGATGTTTATGGTGTATGTGAATAGTTCATGGAGCTGCTCTTTGTTGTTTTGCTTCTCTGCAAAAATAATGTGTGGCCTCGCTGTGCACCCTGAAATGTATCATGCTGTTCACTGCATTGAACTTCTGGCTTTCTCCATCAGATATTTGAAAGCTTAGTGCTCCCGGCATACCTTTAGTACGCAAGATGAATTACATTGTTTACCATACGTTACCGAGTACTGACCTTCTCGTTCATTATATATTCAGTAGATTCCTGTTTATAAGATGTGAAGAACAAATACAGTGTGTTACACTACAGCGAAAGTTGCTGGGAGTAGAGAAAGTTTACAGGGCTATTTCACCTCTTGAATTATGCATCAGATAAACAGAAACAAGTAACTGAAAAGCCAAATGTTACATTTATTGCAGCTCCGCCGACGCCATAGAGGTCTATAAAATGTTAACTCAAATTTCTCTGTTAATCAATATCAGTCTTGCTCCCGCTGTCATTTCCACTGACAAAAATGAAACCGATGGGCGATGTGAGATGAGGTTTGCAAACATAGGAAATCAGAAGAGACAGCTGGTCAGATGCCGGTGGAAAGATGCGATTGTGAACATAAAGCAGCACAAATGGTGGGAAGCGATAGCCCACACTCCCCACTGGGGTTTCCAAAGGAGAAACGCAGGGAGAGTGACAGCTTAAAATGTTTCATCATGACCTCACCCCAGCGATGCAGAAATGCGATTTGTTTAATTCGCAGTGGGGGGCAGGGCTTGGATGGTGCAATTTGCATCATCAAGGCTTTAGAAGAGGATGGTCTACTATGTCGGAATTCCAGGAGGATTTCCCGAAATTCTGTTGTCTCCTGGACATTCCGAGAGTGGACAAGTATGGGATCAGAAAGAAATGTTTGTCACCCATAGCAACTAATCTGCATTTGATTTAATTGTTGTAGTGTAATTTAGTCAATGAAAACAAATTTATGTTTAGTGACTTCATGTTACCACACTGGGTAACATAGCTCAATTAGAGTTTTGGGAGGGGTGCTTACGTCCCCCCCAAACATTACATTTTCATCAGCTCAGAAATCATTATTATTGATTGTAATTGCTTTTATAAAATTGCTCCATCTTCTACTACATGATTATAACTTTATGATTTCTTGTTGTTTATTTATGTGTACTAATAGCCAGAAATTGTAGAACAAGTGCTTTATTAGAATGTTGAATTTAAAAGCTTAGTTGTTTAGTTTAAAACCCTAGTTTTGACTTATTAAACCCCTCTTAATATTTATATCTTCCCATTTTCTGCCACAGCTGCAGTTATGTAACTTTATGGTAAATTTTCTTTTTTTTTTTTTTTTATCAGCTGTGAGAAAACAGCTGGGCTGGTATAGGAGATTAGTTATGTTTAAACTATATTCTTAACTTGTGTAATGTAGGTTATTTTCTGTGTGTTGTAAAAAGCTGATTACAAGGATGCTGTGCTAAATATTCGACCCATCCCACAGTTGGCTGAAAAATTGTGCACATTTCACGGGAGAAATTTGGCTTGAAGAATAAATTGACCTTTGTGATAGCTCTGACAATCAGCAATAGCTGGTAATACCTGAAGTTTAAAGTATAGTAATAGTATTGAAAGTATAGTAATGTATAGTTATTCGCAGCTCTACAGTGCTCCCTCTTTGTAACACTCCTCATATAACGCTACCCTCACCTACTACCAAGTTTACCAGTTCCTCTTATACTTCTTACAGCACTGGCCAAAGATCAGGGGGAGGAAGGGAGTAGATGAGTGGAAAGACCAATCCCATGCCCCAGCTTGTGGCTTATAATTGGTCCTCCTGTCCACATCCCCCTCCTCTGCCATTTTTGGCAAATGTGATTGAATTGCTGGTTTTGTGGTAGTGCTCCGGGACTAATGGTTACATGGAGATCCAGCTCAGGAAGGGAGAAGGTTAGTCAAATATAAGTTGTTTGTCATAATGTAGTTTTACGTGCCATACACTTAGAAATTGCAGGAAAGGGGGTAAAATAATAAAGAAACACACCCTCAATTTCAGCTCTATAACTTTTCATAATCTCTAGTAAAATACACATAAATATGAAGGGGTTTGTTTTAGATGAGCATAAGCCATATGCCACATTGATTGCCCCTTTCACACTTAACCCACTCCACCACCGCTAAAATTAATAGAATGGGGTCACTTGATTGCTCCATTAGTCTAAAAGAACAGAAATGAGATGCACTCAGCTGCCAAGTAGCAAAAATAGACCCAAATTAAAACTGCAACCATATCTGACGTATTTCTGCTACTAGGATGACGCCAAGAGTGATGAATGAGTACCAATGAGAGATACAGTACATATACATATATATATATATATATATATATATATATATATATATATATCTACTATATAAATGCCTAGTGGCGTGTGTGAAAAAAAAAAACAAGATGCAGCGCCACCTGCTGGGCAGAGTTATACACTGACCTATATATTTCTTGAAGGAGAAGTGACAGTTGGGAGTGGTTGGTGGTTGCCGGGGGGGAGTTTTTAACACCTAAAGTAGCTTGATGAAGGATGTAGCGATGAAGATGAAGGATGAGGTGATGGAGAAGAATGATGAGGTGGTGACATGTGGACAAAACCACGTTAAAAAAGGGCGCTTGCGTCGGGAAGTAACGCTCTTCCCCTGAGGAGGCCTGGGCTAGGCCCAAATGCATGACAAGAACCTTTTTAACACCTTAAGTAGCTTGATTTGACTAGAATGCATGAGTATCATGCACTGGTTAACTTGTATGTATATATATATATATATATATATATATATATATATATATATATATGCTGTGATACTGACACCCCCCCAGCAGATGACAGATGTACGCATATCTTGCTTAAATGAATGGTGCTTTAGTTGTTCACATCATAAATAACATAGCAGACCTTCGTCAGAATGACACCAGGAGACCCAAACTCTGACTAGCTACAGTCCTTCTGCCTAGTCACCGGAGAACTAGCTGGCATCAGTCGCACTGTACAATGGAACAATACAGATTTAAATACAATAAACCCCCCCCCCCCTTTGTTCTCATTACTTCATTAGACCCTGTCCACCTGTGTATGTTCAACCAAGGATTATTAGTTTGTAAGAACTCAACCTTCTATGCAGCCTGCACCTTGGACCTCACCTGTCACTATGCAGGAGAGTTGTGTGTGTGTGTGTGTGTGTGTGTGTGTGTGTGTGTGTGTGTATGTGTATATATATATATATATATATATGTATATATATATATATATATATATATATATATATATATATATATATATATATAGTTAAACTGAGAGCAAAACTTACTAGTAGGTTCCCAGTCCTCCAGAGAGGTAGTCTATTCCACTGAATTCTCAAACACACAGGCAGTGCATACTGATCTGTATATTTAATATGTGCAGAAATTTATCTCAAAATCCTTGTGTTGCTGTCATAGCAACGACATAGTACTGGTAATATTAAACAGTGAGGTATGCAACTCCCAGAACACGCTCACACTTGATGCAATGAATTAGGACTAAGGGGGGTTGAAGTGAAGGTGACACATAAAAACAATCACTTCGCTATGGTAACCAGAGAGAGAACAATGTTTAATGCTGTAACTAAAATTATAATAGTTCAAAGTGGGAACAGAAACAACAGCGGCCGCATTCCAGGCTAAAAACATTGATTAAATATAAGACAACTAGCTAGGATCAGATTCATATATGTCACCTGTGGGTTAATGATCCCTCAACCTATTATAAAAGTGAAAAATGATTTCATTGTTGTTGGACTTTCAGCGACATTTTCCGTTAGTAATACTTCAAGAAAGTGTAGACATAAACCATTAATACAGCAAAGTAAGAGAAACAAATCAATTTAAATGGACATATTAAATGTAAACATCCAACTTGATTTGTCTAAACAGTTGTTTAACCCCCGTCGCTGAGGCTGTTCTCACTTCTGTGCTGAGCCCATTGTCGCAGTTTTTGGGCTGGTCACATTCCAGTATTAATATCGGTAATATGTTTATGCAGTTCTCACACAAAGTATAAATTGGGTTTTATTCAGAAGGGCAGTGCCGGATTAATGGTCTAATGTGCCTAGAGTTGAAAATGATAATGGGCCTATCATGCATATTGCTATAACTCCCATTGCCATAAATTACACAGAGATAACACACACGTCAGTCATATACAGCATAAGAGAAAATCCAAATTGTCAAATGTCCATATTTTGCTCCGCAATAACCCCCCTTTCCCCATCAGTATGGCCAATACTATGTGTGGATTTACATACAAATAGCTACTTACATTATTCCTTGAACATTGATATATATGGATGGTCCAATAAGTAGCCCATTACTTATATAACGCCACAAGTGTGTAATCACTGCACATTAATTCACAATAATGGATACATTTCCATTAATGTCTGTGTGGAACTTGGAGAAATCGAGAATCTATACATTGTGGCAAGAGCTCCCTGCTGGTGACACAGGCACCCTCAGGTGATTCACACACAGACAACTTCTTGCTTTTATTGTTTTCACAATAAACACAACATACACATTCCATCTGTACGACACCAGGCAACCTAACACTGGCTAGACATAAACCTCCTGTCTAGACACCGGCCACTGTTTGGCATCGGTCGTAATGCACAAATGCACAGTACCAGTTTTTATACTTGAGACGCCTCCCACAGCCTTGGCTTGAAGGACAGGTGACACTTCCCCATTGTCTTTAAAAGTATTTCGCTGCAGATGTTCTTTTACCTCTCTTGATTGCAAACACACCTTGTCAGCTCTGTTGTTAGCTGTGGAAAAGACACTGAAAGCATGTAGTGAAATCCCATTTTACACTTCCGCTCAGTGACATATGTCTCACACCTGTATATCTCTGAACCTAGGAGCACCGCTATGTCTGTTTGTACCGCGGTCTGCAGTCTTGACCTGCAGACTGTCAGCTGCATAGCTGATTCCTCTCTTAGCAGCCTGTGGCAAACCCTTCCCTTTGTCACAATATATTAGGGTGTGTGGGGGGGGTGTGGTACATGATAAAGACAGAGAATCCTGATATATGTATGTGGGTTCCTCTTACTTGATCATTTTTCAATTACACATAGACAATAATAGAAATCTGTTCCGTTATTTGTAGGATGGTGAAAGATTACCATTACTTAACAAGTGTTTGTTTATTCCAAGGTCCCCTAACCTAAGTATATATTTATACCAAGCATCGCTATTACTTATGCATTTACAGGTTTTAAAAAACTCCAAGTTGTATGTGTTATTCAGGCCCACAATGTGTGGGAATAGTATGGTAGCCCAACTGTATTTGCTATTTGGAAAACTAGACACCCTCTCTCATCAAATGAAGGTACCCCTAAGATTATTGTACCCAGGTTGGGGGAGATCTGGGCATTACATCCTCATATCTCTGTACTTGGTAATGTTTCTGTAGAGTAGGGTGTTATTGTCTAGTGATCTGTGTGACAAACTACATGCAAACTGCTCAGCCAATGACACAGAAGATGTGGTCATCATCCAATCAGATTTTCCAGGGGGTTTTTAATTGTTCAGAATGGTCACTCATTGACAGTGAAACCCACAGATTTGGCAACAACCAAGCAGTTCGGTCCTGTTTATGTAGAGTGTTTAATGTTTATTCTGTGCTTGATTCGTTGCTGTTGCATTGAATTCTTATATTTAGTTCCATATAATCTATGTGTATTCTCCTATGGACAACAGCGACCCTTATTGATTAAGTTATCAACTCTTATTTATATTTCTTTTGTATGATCAATGAAATTTCACTATAATTGTGACCTAAAACTTATCATGTTGATAAGGCAGTTATTTATGGAGTCACAAATGGTCTCGGAGGAGTAAGGGTCACATTGTAAATGGACCCATTAAAGATGGGGTTAATTAAATGACAGTGTAAAGATTACGATGGCAAATGATCCGCTCAATTGACTGTAGATAGAATAGATCTGAGGTTTACGTGGTTCTAGCAATAAACAGTGACACGGTTTGTAAAGTTTAATTGGCATCTGATGATCATTTGCAAGTTATTCATTCTGTATGGATTAAACAACAGTAGGCAGTAAATAAATGTGTTATAATCACCGAACAGGAAGCCCTGGTGATCATTGCACTATCAACCTGCACATGACAGTCTGTTCTTATATTGTTGTTGAATGGACAAACCAATGCCTTTAAAAGGCCATAAATTCTACAATGTACAGTCGATCTTGTAGCATTCATAAGTATATTTGTCATTTTCTATATCAAGACAGAACGTAAATAAATCTTCAATTTATTTTGTTTTTATTCATATCTTCCACTTGGTAATAAGATGATTTGCTTAAAATTAAGATTTGAAATGATCAGCTTCTCTGCAGGACCACAGGTTAAACACTTTGCAGAAAACTGTAGCAACAATGTAATAAGTGTCTTTTTTCGACATCTGGGCTCGGAATTTCGTAGTTTTTTTCTAACACAAGTTGGCCATAAGTTTTCTACTTGAAACCCCCACCCACAATTTTTTTCGTTATTCAACACCACGGAAGCAGATTGAGACGACAGACTTCTTATCCCAGCTCTATACATTTTAAAAATGAAGATTGTATTGTCCAACCACAATTTTCAATTTGTGCAAAATTCGGCCACAACTCCAATCATCTTTAGAACACTATGTTGGTATCATTGTTGTGTCATATGTGAATGAAAATAATTAAAGTAATAAATAGTAAAGGAATAAGAACTAATCCTGTGTCAGACTTTCATCTCCTAGTTTCCTTTTAGTTTGTCAGACTTGTGTGAACGAATCTAAAATAAACTGTTATTTTTAGACATAGCCGGAGGTTTCTCTCTGATGAAATCTTCTACGACTGTCACATGTTTTATATCATTGGGGAAATGATAATCTATGTCTATAAAATAGTTTTTATTTCAAGCTAAAGTATCAATATTATGTTAGTGATGTGAAATGTGAAAGCTCTTTGCAGTTATCTTTAAATATGAAAGATCAGTGCGGGTATAAATTCCTTCATCCGGAAACACTTTATCCAGAAAGCTGCAAAAACAAAAATTCATGATCACGGAGGATAGCTGCCTTCAATCACTGTGAGGAGCTCTGCTACATCAGGAAATAAAGAGGACCATGTCAAAGGCTGTATGAGAAAGAGAACGGTTTTTTTTTTAATGTAATTAAGTAAATGTTGATTAATGCTGCTCCAAATTATGAAGAAAACAAACCTCTTTACATGTATGGAAAAGCAAACGTTATAAATGAAACAGATAAACAAGATTTAGAATGTGCTTCCAACTGAGGTTATTTTGAATGATGGGTAAGAAATATATAAGATTTAAAAATAAATTCACTCTGGTGTATTCCATAAAGTAACACTTTGAAAATAATTCTGGTGGGAGAAGTCTGTTTATAGTGAACAGGTTGAGTTATTGGAGAAGATGATTTGGGGCATTAGCTAAACATGTTAAAAATCAAGGGCCTGATTCATTAAGGATCTTAACTTGAGAAACTTCTTATTTCAGTCTCCTGGACTAAACCATGTTACAATGCCAGGTGTGCAAATTAGTATTTTGGGGCCAGATTCATTAAGGATCTTAAATGAAGAAGTATCTTATTTCAGTCTCCTGGACAAAACCATGTTACAATGCAAGGGGTGCAAGTGAGTATTCTGTTTTGCACATAAGTTAAATACTGACTGTTTTTTCATGTAGCACACAAATACTTGATAGCTTATTTGTACACTGAAATTTAAAGTTGATATTTGTGTGCTACATGAAAAAACAGTCAGTATTTAACTTATGTGCAAAACAGAAAACTAATTTTTGACCCCTTGCATTGTAACATGGTTTTGTCCAGGAGACTGAAATAAGAAGTTTCTCAAGTTAAGATCCTTAATGAATCAAGCCCTAGATTATAAACTTTGTTTCATATAGAGATTGGATTAACACCAGAATCTTTCTGCAACATTGTGAAGAAGCTTTATATCAACTCTGTGCTGTTGGGGAACCCTGCTCCTTCTACTATATAACTCTCAGTCCTTCTCCTTGTCTCTAATCCCCCGCTCACATCATGACCCAGCCCCTTTCACAGTCCTGTCCTCACTATTACACACTACCACATGAATGTACAGGTCAGTCCATCCCACAAGTTCATCACACTCGTCTCCTGAAATACAATGTGCTGCTGTGAGCATTCTGATGATCTAATTGGCTACAAGCTGTTCCATCCCCAAGTTCTACGATGGGATTGTTTGAAGACGTCTGTTTTTATTTGCAACCATATTACTGTGTTTAATTATGTTGAGTTAATGGACTAAACTATAGGCAGTGACTCTTTAATCACAAAAAAAACTATGTTGTAACTTACTACACCCCTCAAGTGAGATGAATATTTATGGAGAGCTGATGTGTGCTCCTCTGTAATACTGTGAGCAATAATCAAACACCAGATGGATAAGCGTGAAGGTATATTTAATGTCAAAAAGCAATTTATTGCTGAAATAAACTGCGTCTACACTATCATTTCTCATTATTAAATACATGTGTTGGCAAACATGCCTCTAGAGATCTTATTAAAATAATGGACTCGTCTTAACAAGGAAAATGTTTTTCTAGCCACCAGCTATAAAGGCAGTGTAGTTATCTGAGGAAGAATTATGATATGTAGAAGGTGACATATTAATGCTGTTTGGCCATTACTGGCAGCAAAAAATTGCAGCTGATTTGGTAAAATATCTTATTCTATTATTATGTGACAATCATAACATGACTATGGCATCCTCAGGGACCTTACAATAAATATCAGAGTATATATAGGTCTCTGACTTAATAGACCCGCACAGCACAGGTGATAGTGTGGATAGGTTATTAAACGCTGATGTTTTTCAAAATCATTATATTTCTGGCCGCAACAAAATATGTAAACATTTAGAAAGAACTTTCTAATTACAAAAGAACTTTTCATGAATCACATTTTAAAATAGCTTAAAGATCTCATTAGTATCAAAGCTTTCTACGACTAATTCTCAAACACGTTCAATGTGTGCTTCAGGGAGTGCGTTATGGGGTGAAGGAGGGAAAGAAAAAGATAGAGATGACTAATAGCGCAGTATTTACGTCTAAAATGAACGCCATGTATATTGTACGGGGTGCGTAGGTTCGACACAAGTCTAAAACCTTATAGGGTTAGCACAGTACAATACCCATCTTTATAACCTAGGTGTCCCATTGTATGCTAAATATATGCACATGAATACATAATCTGCTCATCCACAAAGATACAGCAAACTACCAATGGGGCTCTACTGGGGGTCAGTTGCTTCAAATTGGAGGTTTGGGGCTGCACCATTTGCCGTGTTGGGTATGGAAAGATTTACACAACTGTGTGACCCACAATCTGGAGCTTAGGAGACTGTGGAGACCTCTTTAATTAAGTTAATTGGCTGTCCAGGCTTGCTGTACTAGGTGGCAGTGAAAGAGAGGTACTGCATCAGATGCAGAGGAGATAGATTCCTTAATGCGAGGAAGTGACTGATGATATTAGTATCATGTAGTTGGTCTCTTTGATCAGGGCATTTACTGAGTACTTATACCCACTGCTTGTCTAAACGTATAATCCCCTATGTTTGTTTATATCTTTCAAATAGAGGTAATTCCCAAATTAAATAAAGTATCAAGACATCATAAAATTTTACTTTGCTAGATAATCAGTGTTTATTTAGTTTTGGGGATGGGAAAAGAAACAGGTAGAAAATTGACAGCTGCCTTTAGGGGAAAATACACATTTAAACTTAAGACTTCTGTGAAATCAAGTAATTTGTTGCATGAATGGAATTCTCGTATTAGAAAATGCAACTCTAAACCTGAGATATCCAGGGATTTGCATATAGATAGACGCAGTAACTTATATATTCGTAAACGTTTTTGTGCATTCAATAGATACAATGTATGCAAATGTAATTTATAATTAATAATTTATTAATAATTACCGGACCTAAATTTTTATTTGTTTATATTTTATTTTCTTGTAGGAATTTCTCAGGGCAAAAAAAAAACCATGAAAACATTTTGACAAAAAATATTCTATATATATATATATATATATATTTTTTTGTACTGTATCCACAGGTATCTCCAGACATTGCTTTATTCAGCTGCTGGACAGCTCCCCACAGAGACATTCCATAGCTTCCTGCTGCTCTGTTTCTGATTCCAGGACTCCACACTCATTAGTGTCTACACACAGATCTCTCTTCTGACCTTTCACCTTCATTATGTTACCCTCAATTGTATAATATGTGTGCGGTTCCAGACTCCCAGGATGACAAACGTTTACTACTACTATTGTAGTTATCCTTCACATTCTTCTCACCTCTGACACCGGGGTGTATAGATCGGCTCACCTGGCCTGTACCCTGCCCGCATACAGTTATCTGCTCTCTATCTTGCGGCTTTTCCACTTCTGCTCTAAAGATCCTGCTGAGATTATCGAGCTGTGAAACCTTGTGAAATAATATTTGTGTTTCAGTTCAGCAGTTATATGCGGGGGAAAAGGTGGTGATGTAAACTGGTGCACATGAAGTGGTGTTGTAAACTGGTGTGCATAAAAAATATGTTGTAAAGTGGTGCACATGAAAAGTGTGGTGATTTTAACTGGTGCAAATGACAAAGGAGAATATGTAAACTGGTACACATTAAAAGGGGGGAGATGTTAACTGGTACACATGGAAAAAGTGGTTTTGTAAACTGGTGCAAATGAAAAAGTAGAATATGTAAACTGCTGCACATGAAAAAGGTGGTGTTGTAAACTGGTGCATAAGAAAAAAGATGGTGTTGTGAACAGTTGCACATGAAAAGTGTGGTGATGTAAACTGGTGCACATGAAAAAGTGGTGATTTTAACTGGTGCACATGACAAAGGAGAATATGTAAACTGGTGCACATGACAAAGGAGAATATGTAAACTGGTGCACATGAAAAGGGGGGTGATGCTAACTGGTACACATGGAAAAAGTGGTGTTGTAAACTGGTGAAAATGAAAAAGGATAATATGTAAACTGGTGCACATGACAAAGGAGAATATGTAAACTGGTGTACATGACAATTTTAGAATATGTAAACTGGTGTACATGACAATTTTAGAATATGTAAACTGGTGCACATTAAAAAGGTGGCAATGCAAACTGGTGCCCATGAAATAGGTGGGGATGTAAACTGGTGCACATGAAAAAGATGGTGAACTGGTGCATGTGAAAAGGATGGTGCTGTAAACAGGTGCATATGAAAAAGTTGGTGTTGTAAACTGGCGCACAAGAAAAAGATGGTGATTTAAACCAGCGCACATGAAAAAGGTGGTGATTTATACTGGCGCACATATTACTACTGGTGTTGTATACTGGTGTATAGGACAATGGTGTTGCAGTCCACAATAATCACTCACATTCCTTCATTTTTTAGTGCAGAAAAATTAAATTTAGAAAATAAAACCTGATTAGTTGCTATTGATTACACCATCTTTCCACTGTGCGCCAGTGTACATACATGCCCCGGGGCTTGCTTATTTCCCCTTTAGATTGAGGTAACTACATTTATTCTTAGGCTTGAACATCCCTTTGTCAGGCCTAGCATCTGACTAGGTAAACATGCTGAGACTAGTAGTTCCACATCAACTGGAAAGCAGCCAGTTTCCAAATTCTGCCTTAGATTTTGAAGCTCATGAATAACTTATAGTAGTGGTTACAACTCTCCAGATCATCTATACACTATAATAAACCATCTTTTATCTCTACTTGTTGTTACATTACATTGCTGGGAAATTTGTATCTAATGTTGGGCAATATCAGAATCTTAACTGTGGGCTAAAGAAAAAATATATATTACTTAGAAAATGTGAAAATGTATATCTGCTAACCGGCAGATCATTAGAGTAGTAGTATAGATGACATATACTCTGCGGCCTGATCCATTAAGGAACGTAAAAGCCGATATGTAGCGTATTTTGCGTGAAACCGCTCTGCGCATGCCCAGAAACAAACTATACGCCAGAGATTGTACGTGTATGCAATTCATTGTCCAGCACAAAGGACCCGTACTACAGCCTATCATTTCATGGGCAGAACGGGGAGAGAAATGGGCGTATCATCATCATCAATTTATATAGCGCTAACATATTCCGTAACGCTTTACAATAGGGGACAAATACAGTAAGAAACAAACTGGGTAAAACAGACAAAGAGGTGAGAGGACCCTGCTTGCAAGCTTACAATCTATGGGACAATGGGAGTTTGAGACATGAGGTTAAGTCTACATTTTGCAATTCGGCCCAGCCAGACTGCAAAGGTAAAAGTAACTCATAGACTAAATGATCTCGTCACACAACAATGTTGGTCAGGGGGCAGTTGTCTTGTGTAAAATTGTGTAAAGGGTGGTAATAGGGAAATCTAGTGAAGCTAAGAGGCTGGTTGAGGAATATTATAAGCTTGTCTAAAGAGGTGGGTTTTCAGAGAACGCTTGAAAGCTTGTAGACCAGAGGAGAGTCTTATTGTGCGAGGGAAAGAATTCAATAGAGTGGTTGCAGCCCGAAAAAAATCCTGTAACGGGAATGGGAGGATGTAATGAGGGTGGATGAGAGACGTAGATCTTGTGCAGAACAGATTTGCCGAGTTGGGAGATATTTTGAGACAAGAGAGGAGATGTATGTTGGTGCAGCTTTGTGGATGGCCTTATAGGTTAGTAAAAGTATTTTATATTGGATTCAGTAGAAAACAGGCAACCAGTGTAGAGACTGACAGAGTGATTCAACAGAGAAATAACGATTTGTGAGGAAAATCAATCTTGCCGCTGCATGCAAAATAGATTGTAGGGGTTTGAGTCTGTTTTGGGGAAGACCAGTAAGGAGGGAATTGCAATAGTCAATGCGGGAGATAAGTGCATGAATTAAGGCTTTTGCAGTGTTTTGTGTGAGATATGTGCATATTCTGGATATGTTTTTTAGATGTATGTAACATGATTTAGATATAGACTCGATGTGAAAAACAAAGTACAGTTCTGAGTCAAAGATCACACCTAGGCAACGAACTTGAGAGGTGGGGTTTAAGGTCATAAGGCGTATGCCCATAGTTAATGTACAGTAAGGGCGTGCCAAGCTCCATCGCGCGCAGCAGCATCTGGTTCAAGCTTTGGCAGTCTCTAAGGTACGTGACTTCACTTGCACCATCTATAGAAGAGATTTGATTTTAATGTGATCTTCCAAATTGAATCTTTCTTGGTGGACGCCACGAATAAGATCATTGAGACATCCCGCAAGTAGCAGCTTGTTACCCGCGCACTCTATATCTGATAGTATAATTTACTGTAGTGATACAGCAGCCCCGTCCTAGCCATGGCGAGGCCCAGCGGATTGTATATCACCAGTAATAGATTGTCGCAGAGGGAACGTGGAGATACATAACTGCTGAAACAAACAACAGATGGCCAGCGTCACGTCTCTGTGTAAGAACTGGCAAACTGGATGGGGATTTATGTCCTCACCCACCAGCCGAGCCAAAGAGTCTCTGGACAGAGAGGGAGGAAGGTTTGGTTGTTTGTCGTCTCTTATAGAGCACAGTGAGAGCAGATGGCGCACAACTCCCATATAATGAGCAGCTGCTTCCTCTCTGAAGATACCGTGAACAGCTCCAACATACACTTATATACATCAATAGCGCAGACATTGAACTCCAGATTGTTACTTTTTATATCATGAATGAAGTTCAAGTTTGTTTTATAAGTTCTTTCAGAGTAACGTATTATACCTGAAGCTCAAGGTACAGAAGAAACAAGTTTATTATTATTATCATTATTATTATTATTATTCAATACAGCACCAAATATTCCACAATCCTGGAAAAAGAAACATACTACAAGTTATTTACTAGTGTTTCTTAGAAATCCAGATATCCATTAAATCCACAGCAGCCAATCAGAACTGATATCTGCCTAGTGCAGGTTAGACAATGAAAGCAAATCTCTGATTGGTGTTTGTGATTTTAGCAGCTTTCAGCAATGTTAGTGGAGAACACTCAGTGTGATGACAATATAGCCTACGTTACTCTCCCATCATGCTTTGCTCATATTACCTGGAATAATGGGGAAGTTGGGAGCATGAATAATTAAGGACACGAAGGCTTCAGTAGAGGACATGCTGAAAATATAATTGACCTGCATAGAACGGGACAATTTGTCATCCTAATCTCACATGAACTTTGACTTAGCCCAATGTTTCTGCTGGTAAACCTTGCCGATTGGAACCCCAACCTTATTTCCTTCCTGTTCTAGTGAAAACAATTACAATAATACTGATAATAATAATAATAATAATAATAATAATAATAATCATAATAATAATTATAATATTATTAGCTGTGATCAGACTCACAAGTTAGACAGTAAAGCTAATACCTTGTTGGTTGCATCATACGTGTGTCCGTGTTTAGCTGACATTGGTCACACATGTGCCGATTCTGCCACTTGGTCTCAAAATTGAGCGGCCAAACTGGATGAGATCTTTCTGCACTTGGACTAAGCAACGTTAAAATTCTTGGGGGCCTGTTCGTGTGACAGAAAGATAACCACAGTGACATCCTGACAGCGAACACCGTCCCATAGATTTATTAGATTTTAGATATTATTAGCCTTTGCTCTCATTTCGAGGCCTCAAACACGGCAGTATTGAGCCAATTGTCTAATGGGCCCTCCGAGTATGACGGCATACCAGAAACAAGGAATAGGTAAAATAATATTTGTATATGGACATGAAACGGAAGCATTAGTTTAAATAAAGCTCATTTTAGGCACATTTTGGCCAATGTAATGAAAACAGTGACACCTGTAATTAAGAACACTTATGATTGTTTAAGACAAAAATGAGGGGTAACTGAGCAGTTGATTAGCAAGAATAAAGGAAAGTTAAAAAAAATGAAGGGAGTGGTCTAAAAGGGATAGTAGGCGGGACTTGTTGTGATGTTTTCATTCTCTCCATAATGCCAGGCGGACCCTCAATGCTGCAAAGGAGACAAGTGACTTTCTGAGGAGAATTCCCAAAATGTAATGTAGGTGTGCGCCTATGCTCAAAGAGGTTAGATAGGAACCCCTCCTTATATCACCCCCTCCCACATTATAACAGGCTAGGTTAATCAGGGCCCCTCAGTAGACACTGGAGCCTAGGTTGCCCAATGGATTATCTGGATCAGGTTCCAGTTTTTTTCAATTGATGCAAAACAGCTAAAAAACAAAACAAAAAGCAAAAACAGTAACAGCTACAACAATCAGATGAAGAACTTTCTTCAGAGAAGTCTCATAGAACATACCTGAGTTACATGTCTCCCAATATTCCGATCTGTGGGGCAACGCTGTCAGAGCAGGATCATAGCCCTGGATCTGCCCCACATGAAGGAGGTGACCTGTCCATCCAATTCTTTGGAATAAAAATGAAGGATTGGAAAATATGTATGTTGAACATTATATAACTTATTTGTAAGCCTATCATTTTACCAACATCCACCCTGACTGCCACCAAGAGTCACGCCCAAAGCCAGAATTTACTTTTACCAATATCTAGCAAAAGATAAACATGATTTAAGAAGCAGGCGGAGGAGTTAGTAATAATTATGCCGAGTTATGAGACATGGGAGACTGATGAGTAGAAATCTCAGGAATTAATGAGGACAAGGCTGCATCTAAAGGGAAAATTATCAACATTTGTCAGTTGACTTTAAGTCCTGATAATGTGTGAAATGTGTCTAACATATCTGTATCACCCATGAGGAACCTACTGTATATCCGGTAAATATAGCACCATATTGTCGGAGCAATGACCTAGGTTTTAGTTCAAGAAACCACTTGTCACGGCAATAGAGTTTCTGGGATCCGTCTCGGGACCCCAGGGACTAGCTGTGGCAGGAGTGTAGTGGAAACTGGGGGGCTGGATAAATGTCTTGCTCATAGAGCTTACGGGTACAAAGAAGGTGAATCTACATGAGGAATAGCAAACCAAGGTATTTATTTCAGCGGTAGAATGAAGCTGAATTCTCACAATAGGTTAATAGTTGATATTCAAATAACAACAGATGAAGTAGAAATCACACAAATGGTTAATGTTTGCAGTTCATATAACGGCAGCAGAAGAAGTTGAACTCACTGAGAGAAGTCCATAACATAACAGCAGGTTGAGGGAGAATACACTCAGAGGTAACGATGGAGATCTCTGTACACAGCAGGAGGAGAAGCAGTAATCAGGATGAAGCTGAGTAAACATGAAGGGTAGAGCTCTGTATACAGCAGATAGTCTGGAGCAGCAAAAACAGCAACTTGTAGATCTGGAACTAGGAAGTGTTGCACTGGCAACTTGCTGAGTGTAGGAGGGGACTCTTATAGTCTGCAGAGGAAGCCAATTGGGGAATGGGATCAGGTGTTCAGACTCAGCAGGAAGCTTAGCAAATGTCTCACCCAATATGGCAGCCTCCGGTGCTGCAGACAGAAGTCACGCTTGTCCCAGGATAACATGCTGCATACGACCATGAGGAAGATGTACGGTAATATGGTACCGCCGAGTGGTGTAAACAGGGCTAAGACCCCGATTCGTGACACCACTGTTGCAAGGCCTTAGCTGCGTCACACACCAACAGATGAATCGCTAGACCTTGATTGCACCTTACTACTATTGCTACTTGTAAGACTTACCCTTCGTGGTAAACGATGGACACATCTCAGAAATATAGACACAGACATTCCATACAGGCCGGGAGAATGTTATATTCTACTGAACTGAATGCCTTAAAAGTAACCTATGGAAAATCTGCTGCAGCAAAGAGTCTGAACCGGTTAAATTGCATTTTGCACAGGAAATGTACAGAATAAATGATTTGCTCAGAGGGCTAAAATTAATTTTGATTCAGGGAAACTTCATTTTAAAGTTGATATAATTAATCTTCCTTACAGCAAATGACTGTACAGTAATATATAATACAAAGAGCGTCGTGTGCATTGACTGGAATGTCTCAAAGTGATGTCTCAGCGTTCTTTAGAGTCCTACACGCTGGTGATGGAAAAGGTCAGCGTTACATCATCCAAAGCGTTCCCAATACATTCCTGCCACATGTATCCTCTTTACATCAGTCAAGAGCTACCGGTATAACAAGCAATAGGATTTATATTAACCCTCTAAGATATAATTCAGCAGCAGCTCAGATTAGATATTAAACATCTCTATAAATCATCTATCGAACATTGACTTCTAGCCCAGAGTCATAGGATGAACAATCATTATTTTCATACGGAGATAATTTCCTTACTCATGTTTCCACCTTCAGATAACTTTAATTTATTGGCTTGCTCATGTCCTTGTGCTGCTTTTGCTAAATATCTTGCTTCATTTATCTGACTTCCTGCTGCTTATTGCTGCCATAGGTAGATCACCGCTTACCTCTGTTTTGTGCAATGTTTTGTGCAGTTGTTTGCACAAGACACACGGCATCAAAATAATAATTCTGGCAGCAAGTTTTGGTTAAAAGCAGAGAAAAAGACCATAAAGATAAAGCATTGTATCCAGTATAACTTGATGAAGTTTTTATGTAAACCATCAATCAGAGAATAACAAAGTTTTTAAAACTAGTCCATGTAATACACCTCTCATTCTACAAAGCGGAATCTCTCTCATCCACACCACACAGCAGAATGAATTACTCAGTAATCCTGGCTGTATTTGACTATGGGCCTCATTCATTAGGGCCCATATTTCGACTTTGAATGCTCCCGAATTCATAAAGCCACGGATCACAAGATCCGTGGCCTGTTGAATTCGGACATAGGGCTGCTGTAGTACACATGCGCCACGAGTACGTATGTACCTGTCAATGTCTGCTGAGCTGGCGGAATTACAGTCACCTGACCCGCTGGCTCTTTACTGTGTAAAAAAAATATAGATAAACAAACATGCATGCGCTCCCCCCTCTGAACAGTATTAACCCTAGTGCTGGTTGAATTGAAATTTGGGAAGAAAATGCATGTGGTACCCCCGATTTAACCACTACCAGCAGTAGGCCAACCAGCTGGGGTGGATGGCACTATAGCAGGGGGACAATCGGCAGGGGTGCCTTTGCCATAATGACAAACTAACCTCAGGCTGTTCAGCACTGGGCTGGATTCTCTCAGGAGTGGGGTCGGCAAAAAAAATTATACAAGCCCCCCCTCTAGGAAGAACCAGCCCAGTGCTGAAAGCACTAGGACTCTGCCTACACCCCTGAGGTGGTGGGTGTAGGGTAATAAAATTTGTGAAAAAGTTAAAAATACCATTTTAGATTGTGGGACTACAAGCTCCACACAGCCTGGGCTGCAATTAACAGTCTGGACATGCTAGTGCTTGTAGAACTACAAGCACCAGCATACCCATGGCAGCCAGGGCATGTTTGCATTTGGAGAATCACAAGTGCCACCATGCCCTGACACTCAGGGCTTGCTGAGCCATGCAGTGCCACAAACTAAAATGTAAATAAACCAAAGCACCCTCATTATTACTACATTACTTTAATACAAATAAAAAAACCTAAAATAAAAGCAGAACTCATTCATTATAACCACATCTATTTATTAAAAATAATAAAACCCCAAATACTTACCATCAGATTGTTACAACTTCAGGAGTATCTGTATCAATGCTGATTAGCGCTGGCAGACCAAAGGTGCGGAGTCTAACAGATTCCCCGGTGATCACCAAGAAACGCAGCAAGGCAGGATGGACTTAGCTGCTGTGAGCCTGCAGGTCGCGGCTCTCAGGGCTGCCTCAGAATGTAACACAAGGTCCGAGCCAAGGGAGGGGGTCTCGAGTAGAATGGAGAAACCGCTGCAGGACTGGGAGTAGGAAGGTGGCTGCAGGAATAACATCAGAACCAACGTGATGCGGGTAGATAATAGTCAGACAAGAAGGGAACTGGTACACGGATATCAGATAAAGAGTAGCCAGACAAGCCGGGACCTGGTACACGGGATATCAGGCAGATCGTTACACAAGGAGATTCCACAGACTTGGTCAGACAGGCGATAACTGGTACACAAGGAGATCCAGGGATAATGCAGCAATAGAGAACTACAGGGTAGTCAGAGGCACAGCAAACTAGGTGCACTGACACCGAGCAAGTGTCAGTGTAGGTTTCTATAGGGGAAGATTAAAAACTCCCGCCCCAGTGACCAGATCATGTGATCTGCATCAGGAAAGCCGATTTCGGCACACAGAGACCAGCGCTGGAGTGAGTGACAGTTGAGTGCCCAATCAGCGTGGTCTGCCTCCGCTACCCAGAAGTGCCACCTGCGGCACACAGAAAAGCCAGTGTTGGAGCGTGGAAAGGTAAGTTTCGTCACACAGATGTCTTCATTTGTGTAGGATCCAATCTTCTAAGCTTTCAATCCAATAAGGCTTGTAACCATAACCAAAACAATCCATAATATTCCAAAGGTCCTGTAGCTGTCCTAAAAAAATAACATTCCAGGTCCTGGAGTTGTCCAAAAAAAAAAATATTTTACAAATGTTCGTGAAATCTTCTTTTCTTCAGTCCAATTGTATGATAAGTGTGTTGATCATGGGAGTAATAATTGTTTCTTTATAGCAAGCCAAATTTGGAATACAATTTGGATGTCAGGGTATTGATATGCAAACCAAGTGAAAGGATTGGATCAAGCTATAAACCCAAATATTTATATTTGAACACTGATTAGTTTTGGATTTTGCTCTAATCAGATGTATTACTTTTTCTTTTTTATCCTTTGTCCCAAATAACATGGTTACTGTTTACAAATATGGTGTCATCTGAGGGTCTTAATTAGTTTCCATGTATGTTTGTGTACAACATTTACCTGGTGGTATGTGAGCTTGGCATTTAATGGGGGTTCATTAAAGAGGGAGCACTACATTTACTTTGTTTAAATGAATATCTCAATACAAACTCAAAGTAAGTAAATCTAAAATATACAAGAAACATTCTGCTGTCCCCACAAGAGCTTCTGATTAAATTTACTTTTTCCATGTAAAATGACATTCTGCAATGGCCAGTGCTTTTTATGAGCGCACTATGCATTTAACATTCAGCAGCAATTTATGCACCCGGCCTTTCGGTAAGAGAAATATTTCAGCTAGAGGCACAAGGAGATTAAATGATTTACTAAAGGTCACATGGAGCTTGTTCCCATCCGGTCTCCAATGTCACCACGACAAGGCTTCTGTTCCTGCGTAATGCCATTAAGGATGTGACATACGTGGGGCAGTTCATTGCAGGACATGGCAGATCGTTTATATACTTTCAACATGTTTCTGTCACTGGCTGAGATGGAAGCAGCTTATTTTTCAGATGGTGAACGGATAATCCTCACCTGGTGATCTAACGTATTAGTCAACTAATGATGCTTTAGTATTTGTAACCACATCTGTGTGAAG
This sequence comes from Mixophyes fleayi, assembly GCF_038048845.1. Taxonomy (NCBI): domain Eukaryota; kingdom Metazoa; phylum Chordata; class Amphibia; order Anura; family Limnodynastidae; genus Mixophyes; species Mixophyes fleayi. The sequence continues at coordinate 342,014,579 of NC_134404.1, read as the reverse complement.
CAAGATTGTTATTTTTTTCAATGGACAATGACTGACTAATTTATACCTGTGATACTTTATTGCAGTAAACCTGACATCGGTCAAAACACTACTGACTATTATACAGTTACACCCTGTGAAACCTAGTGGTTTTGAATGCAGAGCTGCTTTTAACATAGGCAAATGTATATAAAACATGTCAGGAATCTCTTAAAACCTAAGAATGACACAAGTCTGCATAATTCCTGTCTACAAATATATTAGTATCGGAACTTATTATATACATTAAATACATGTAAACACACAAATAGAATAAAGAAGAAAAAAAAATATTCTCATGGCCATAGAAAACGGAATAAAAGTTTGCTTCTTGTCTGTATTCAGCATTGAAGATATGTGACATGTTATTTCATATGTATACTGAATTCAATTAGTTTCATTAGATGAACAGTCTAATACAGTGTTGGCTAACCTGTGACACTCCAGGTGTTGTGAAACTACAAGTCCCAGCATGCTTTGCCAATATATAACAGCTTATTGCTGGAAGGGTATGCTGGGACTTGTAGTTTCACAACACCTGGAGTGTCTCAGGTTAGCCAACACTGGTCTAATACTTGAAATATTGTGTTCACTGTTTGACACCGCAGTTATTTAACAAACACAATTGGTGTTTTTACATTCTTTGTCACATGGGCTATGCATTTTCAACCTTATATACGTAATACTAATAAATCATATATTTTTTTAGCAAATAAATTCTTACGATTTGCATTAAGTGACTGGTTTAAAATGAGTTGAGCAAATTGGAAGCACAGAAGACATGTTAAATACAAAACTGTCTATGTGCACTATTATGTCAGTTAAGTGAGTAAAGCCATTAGATGATAAATAAAACAAATATATATATATATATATATATATATATATATATATATATATATATATATATATAAATAGAGAGGGCACTCACTATTTAAAACAGGTAGATTATTCTTTATTTTCAATCCAGTTCCTTTATATTATAGTTGACGTTTCGCTCTTACATCCAGACCTCTTTCATTATCTATGCTTGTTTTGTCTGCTGTTCAATGAAAATTTGTCTTGAGCAAGGTCTGGATGTGAGACCAAATCGTTGACTATAATATAAAGGAACTAGATTGAAAATAAAGAATAATCTATCTGTTTTAAATGGTGAGTGCCCTCTCTATTTTTTGAATATGTACTAGTTACTATGGAAATGGGAGCTATTGTGGAACACCCCAAAGAGGATTTGCTTGAAGAAGTGAGTGCAGTCTTTTCCAATAATTATATCTATCTATATATATATATATATATATATATATATATATATATATATATATATATATATATATATACTGATGGTTGAACATATGTCCAGCCTTCTCTCACTTCTCCACAGCATTGCTAGTTAGGAGCGAGACAGTTCTCCAATGGAGCAGATATAGAGTGGCTGGCAGCTTTGCAGACTTGCATTATGGAAAACACTGTACAGAATGGTGGATTCAGTGTAGGTTCAGTGGTGTCATAACAGCTCAGCTGATTGCATTCTCAGCTTTTTGTTACCTGCGTCAGATACCACCAGGACAGCATCCTAGAGATTTGGTAGGGGCTTCAACTCTCTAAAGGAGGGGGACTTGCATGACTTTTAAAGTTGATAAAGTGCAATGTCAGGTAAGCACATAACAATATATTTTACATTCAAGTTTAATATCTGAATATTTCTGTTTAGGGGTTTAGTTATTCTTTAATTCCTTTGCTTCTGAGGGCAAGTGGGACTCAGATCTACCACGTGAGTGGAAAGGGCAGGTCATACTCATACTCAGAGGCACACAGGGCTCAAGCCAAGTGAGTATTTCTTCACTTCCCCACTGGAGTGAGGGGATATAGCCAGTGAGTGACTACTTGTCATTACCAGACAATAAACCCTTTATACTACAGAACATTACAACGATTCCAGGGATGAGGGTTTCTTTGTATGTATTCATATTCTTGTTTTGTACTTCTTACCTCAAAGTAAAAACAAATAAAAAAAAAACCAGCAAATATAAATTGCATATGCAATAAAAAGAGAAGAAAAAGTGGTACCTTTTTTTCCCAGCAAGGTGTATCGGTCTAAATTCTATAAACATTTTTCCAAACCATTCCAGTCTTGGGCTATAAATGATATTTTTGGGAAAAGTCCTCTGAACACATTAAGGTTTGCTTTGTGGAGTTGGCTGCACAGAAAAACAGCTAATATGGATGTTGGAATGTGACCAGTCCAAAAAAGCCCGCCACAACCAGAGAGGGGGGATTGGGGGGTGTGAAAAAAAAGCCCCAGCTGTGAAAGGGTTAAAGAATTCCACTGAAGTCTAACAGTAAAATATTATATTGATCCAACCGGAGAAGGAACCCTCAGGGAACGTTACGGTTTATCTGTAAGTTGTTTGAATGTTTTTATACTGTATTTTGTAGAAGCCTGTATTGGTCAAATCAAGTATTTAAGGACATTAAGGGTATTAGGAACGTTGTATATTGCAGAAAAAGAAGAACAAGGGGACACTCTTAAGTTGGTGGGAGACTATGGAATAAATAGTTGCTTGAAAACATAAATTTGCTGAGTAGGGGCTCCCTGGATGACACCGTAGGTGGGGGCAGATGAAGGAACAACAGTAGGGAATTTAACAATCCTTGGGAAAAATACTGATCAGACCCACAAGGAGCCAAAGGCGAAATGTGCAATAGGTCAACTGGTTGTTATCCGATCAGGTCAATATGTTGTATTCATTTACCAGCATGGAAGAGGCTAATTGCAATGGACCATTTAAAGATGTGGATTTTTTTTTGTAATTGTCTGAATAATCTCTTATTATGTGGTTGGAGGCTTGTAGTAATATTTACAATCTTTCCTTCTAGGGGATCTTTTCAACCCAGTGACACCTTGAACTGTTAGGACATAGACCATGATCTCTCTGATTCTGGAGAACACCCCTCATTAACGCTAGGGTGAGTTAAGCCTTTCTTTCCTCTGTTGATAAAATGAACCTTTAAAGTTCTATTGTCGTAAATTTTCATTGGAATATAAGGAATGTGAGGACTGTACATAACATTGATGTGAGGGACAGAATGTCTCCGCAACCATAGAATATATCTCAAGGAAAATTCACACTTTTCTACCATTGTGTATTTATAAAGGAACTATTGATAAAACATACTTTCACATAAAGGAAGAAGGAAAATGTCTTTACAGCAAGGTTGTTTGATTGGCCTCTACATCTTAACAAAAACTACGATTGCCAGAATTAAAATACTGTTACATCTTCCGTTTACTATGAAAACTGTCAGTGGATATATAGTTCTGGATGCTGAAATTGTCATGTTATTTAATATATTAACAGTTTGCACTTTTACCTGCATTTTTTCAGCTTTAAAATTTTCCTAACAGGCTGCTGAGCCGAGCCCCTGGTAATAGGAAACAAATGTTCGGGTAGTCATTAGTCATTAATTTATGTAACTATTTCCATTTTTACAAAATTGGTTCTATTTGTATTTATACATCTGCTTTATAGCTTGTTGAATGCTATTTCCTTAATGCGCTTACACTTTGACATCTGAGCTGGCAGATTCTATTTGTGAATCTATGATAGTCTAAATCAGGGCCACTGGCTGAGCCTACGTACTATCCACTGTTTCCAGTATCAAATAGTGGACTTGCAGCGGGTATTAAGTGGTTGCAGACATTTAAGGATGACAAGGGAATGAGCCTTAGCAGCTTTAGAGCCACAGACACGTCACCCCAGTGCTGAGTCTTCTACCATGTAATGTCCACATCTCTGTCCATCCATTAACTCCTCAGTTACACTTCTCCATCGTCGTCCTCTATACTCCTGTCTCATCTTGTCTGGCTTGTGTTAACCTGGCTGCTGACTGCTTCCCCCCTCCCCCACACCCAGGGGTGGAACAGTGCATCGTTGGGCACCATAGCTGAATTTCTGTAGGGTCCCAGCGATTCCATTCTCACCTCCCGAGCTCCCCAGTCTGCTCTTAATAGGTTGCTTTCTGTTCTGTTAAGAGCCTTGGGGAGAAGGGGGGTGCTAGGTACTCAAAAGTTGGGGTGTTGGAGATTCGGACAGGGGGACGACCCGACATTGCTGGGTTCACCTCACCTCTATTCCCAATACTCGCCGCACCTCTTGCCTCCACTATTGTTATGCCCCTGCCCCCACCTGTGTTAACCCCTTAATTTCTCCTGTAACCTATGCCTTAAGCACTCTGCTGAGCTCTTTACCGTCTGCTTTACCTTCTGCTCTCCCACCTGTGTTAATGTTTTAATTCTGAAGCCTGGCTCTCCTCCTGTATGCCAACCTCTCATCCAGTGTGCCAGCCCACCAGGGATCCTCGTACAGGGTAATTGGCAGTGGTCTCTGTGCAGGGCTATCTCTGTGCAATCTGCCTGCTTGTCTGTGAAGTCTTCTTACCCATTTGGGTTTGTGCAATGTGACAACACATAAAAACATCCGTGAAGAAGCCGGTCAATGTTGTTAGATTTTTCTACCAGATCTCCGGACGTAGCACTTTTCTCTCCCTTTCTATGACGCAGATACCTGTTACCTTCTATAGGTCTGGTTCATTAAGGAACACAAAGTGAACGCAATTCGTTTTTTCTAATAAAAAAAAAACATACGGATAATGCCAGCAGCTACGCCCGTATTAAACATCCAGAGGATCTCAAGAAATGTTTCTAGTTGAATACGCGCTGCCTATACGGCACTAGCCAGACACAACACACTGCATAACACGCACAATGCATATGTTTATATAAAGTCCTTATTTGTTCTGTATCAAGTACAGTGGCGGATCCAGGGAGGGGGGGGGGCGATTGGGGCGATCGCCCCCCCTAGCAGGGGCTTGCTGCCGGCGGCTGCACACTGTGCAGGTCCGTTCAGCAGTGACAGTGTGCTGCCCGGCTGCTCTCATTGTGTTTTAAACACAATCAGGGCAGCGGGACAGCACACTGTCACTGCCAAGCGGACCTGCACATACTGTGCAGCCGCCGGCAGCCTTAGAAATTAGAAAGGGGCGGGGCCTAAATCACCCCCCCTAAAATCGCCCGTGGTATAGCAATAGTCTGGATCCGCCCCTGATCAAGTATGAGTTTGCCAAATTCCCACTTCCAGCTGCAGTGACTTCAGGTCAATAATTCAACCATATATATTTTTAGCGCTTGCACAATATTTTGGGTTTCAGGATGTTAGTAATGCCTAATGTACATAAAATGCATTTTCACACCTGTCATCGCTAGTAATCAGCACTTACACCTGACCTGTAGATGGTGCCAGTGATACGGCTGAAAATCTAAGCGAATGCCAAAGCTCGAATCGGCCGCTACCGTGTGCACTCTACCTTGGCTCGTCCTTACCGCACCTACATGCATACGCCCCTTCCCGCTCCGTTCCTCCCTTGAAATTGTAGGCTGTTAGTATTGCCCTTTGCGTTCGGAGACTAATTGGATGTTGCTGCGTTCACTGGTGTTCAGTCCATTTCTGAGTATGCCCAGAGCAATTTTACGCCAAATGCGGCACACATCGGCTTCCTTTACCGAATCAGTCCCTATATGTCTAAGGATAATGGTTAAGGATACATCAGAAATATTATTTTATGTATGACATATTTATGTAGATTAAATGAGAACAACATTCATTTGTAATCCATATTTACAGAATTAGATGTTCAAAGCTTGTCTGGTAGAAATGATTGTGAGTCTTATAAAAATGTCACTAAATATTAATTATGTGTTTTCTGTATGGCTGTCCTGACACCGGTAATACTAAGTGGAAGCAGCGAGGGAGGTAATAGATACCGAGGGGATACAGAAAGACAGGATGTATATAGAACATTGCGGTACATGAATAATTCTTTACATAATAAATAGATATTTTAGTTCAACAGCAAAATAAGGAAAACATATCCTCATTATTAGGTGCAGTTCCGAACTGTCCCACAATCTCCTGCTTAGAGTTATGTTACGGTACAAATACATTTATATGTTAAACTAACCAGTTAGAAGACTATGGAAGAGTTTCTAAAAATTGTCGATACTTAGAAACAACATTGGAAAAAATATTTGCAAATTGCAGATGTAATATGAAAATGAGGTTTGGAAATGTGATATTCTTTCTGGCAATGATAAAGTCTATGAAAAGCCTAATGAAAGTGGTGGTCAGAATCCTCAACAAATGGCAGAGAGAACTTTATTAGAAAAAAGACTGCATTGTATTCACTTACAGTAAAATCAAAAAATTCTGATGTAAACAACATTTAATCAAATTCTCATCTTACTTCAAAATATTTTGTTTTTCATTTTTCTACTTTTTTGGAAAAAATAATGGCAATTTTTATTTACTCCAAAGTCTCTTTTTAATGTTAAAATGTTTTTAACCACCCCCAGAATTTACATATAAATAAAAATGACTTCATGGCAGTTTTGCAATGATTTTCTGTTCTTATTTTAAAATAATAAAAATTGATGGAGCAACACAAAATATACAGATTAGAATTAGTAACGTGCGCAATCATTCAGATGATTTTGTCTGTGAAACAGAAATGTTTTGCACGGACTATGTGTGAGTATAATGGTCAATAGTTAAAATTAATTTCTTGAATTGCATTTTACAGATATGGTAAGCAGGTTTTATACAGTATTGTAGTATTATAAAAAAAAGTTACACAAAATTAATATATGTATCATTAGCAGCTGCGTTGCTAGGTTCTGCAACCAAAGCACCCAACCCTTTGCCATGTTTAAAATTATTTTTTAATCAGATTTTTAATTGATGTATAGCATACAGGTATATGGAAGTAAATAACAAACAAATATTTCCTCTTGTATTAGGGCCGTTTGTAACTTTTTATTGGAGATAAGCAAAGTTGTAGCCAAATTTCAGTTGAATCGGGTGTTGCGATAGAACAGGGCATTTTGTACAGGTGTGAAGTTCGGATGATTTTTGAGTCCTGCTCTTCCTCTAACATTCCTCAGAATACCTCTGTATTTATCGAGTAGCATTTCACTGAATTTATAATCTATGAATGAGCTGGTACGATGATGGACAGCTAAGGCCAAGTTTCGCTGCAGCAACATGCTAAATGTTCAAGTGATACAATAGAGTGAACATTTCATTGTGTTATAAAATATCATATGAACAGACTAAGATCAAATGCACCTATATGCAGTGCAAATGCAATTATCTTCTGAAGTCTCATATGATTGATCCATAATGACCTGAAGAATATTACATTCACAGGATTTCCCAAATTACAGTTGTCTCTATTTGCAGTTTGAATATATTAGCTTGCCAATGCATTGGTAACTTATATGGAGTCGTAATGATTTCATATTATAATACCAGCAGACTATGTATATTACAGAGCCCTGAAGCAGAAAGTATCTCATATTGTTTTACAACTGTGTCATGTTTAATATGCATTCTGGAAATGTAGTATCTGGGAATTGTTGTCTTAAAATATGTATGTGTGTGTCCTAAAGAACGTACATTTTTATTGTGAAAAATATATGGATGCATCACCAAAATCTAGACATGAAATAGTAAAGAGGGGTTTGGTTTCCCGAATTGTTTATGATATCGGATCAATAGGTTATTGCCAGGTCACACAGAGATCACTTATGATTTAACTTTCCTTAATATGTTGTTTTATATGGTTTTATGTAATTTTTTTCTTTAAAAAAATATAGTGCAAAGTTAGAAAAAACTGTAAGCTAAACATTTGAGCAATTCCAATGTCTAAATAACATACTTTGGGCTTAAGTTAATAAAGCACATATCTGCCTTAATATACAAGAGCAGCCTACCCAGTACCTAGGGGTTCTATAGTCACTCATGCACATGAAGTTAGAAAGGTAGAACAGTACATTTATTGTAATAAAAACAATCACCCCACTAGCTTAAGGAGCTTCAGTCACCTGGATGTCCTGACTTGCTGAATCCCGGCCACTTGGCCTGACAATCCCCAATCTAACAGCAAGGTAGGAGACTAGCCCTTGGTCTTCCTGTTAGATCTGGCCCACCAAGTAACAAAACCAGCAACATTCTTCCAGAAGAAGCCTAGACTTTAATACTGGAGTTCTTTCCAGGATTAAAACAAAATAAACATTATATATCCTCTATACCTTGTAGTTTCCCCCTGTCCAGGGGCTGGATCAGGGGTGGTCTTAGATAGTGGAATCCTCTGAGAGTGGCTGTCTATTAAAAGGGTTCTTAGAGCGAAATTTCCCTTTCAATCCCAATATATTCTTTGGTCCCCCTGCTGGGTTGACTCCTAGGTGTCTAGATAGAGACAATGGGGACATACTCAGGTTATTCAAGGGGCAAAGCCAAGATGATTAAGTGACACTCCCAGTATTAACCCCTTACAAGCTTTATCGGCCAGAACTAGCTCTCAGCACTTCCTGTAGAGAAAGGAGGAGGGAGAATAAAGGCAGCTACAGCCCCCTCACCTGTATCGTGGAACTGGACCCCACCCAATCCTTACCCATAACCCACCTGGCTTCAATTTAAGAACAATGTATATCAGTATCATTGTAATATCAACAATATACATTTTAACAATAAGTAACACATAGTGAAAAAGTCTCCTATATATGCATGACTTCAATGACCCCTTATCCACATGTAATGAGACAATACACTTGCACTTGGGGGATCTGGGGAACACTAACAGGGCTATAAAAGTACATGTTGTTATACTCCACATTTTGTGAGAAGCTAGGGGCAGGATGGTTAAGGTCATCTCAATCTTATTTCATCACAGTAGTCTAAATAAACCTAGCTATTGATTGAGAATCGTCACGCCATTCTCTTACATGAAAGTTTCAGGTAGAATAATCCTTTCCTAATATTTTTAATCTAAAATAAAAAAGGGGAAATGTGCTGATAATCCTCATTATCTTTTGCTGCTTTTCATGAAGCCGTGTGATTTGTCTTTTATGATTTGGTAACTTGGCAACGGAAGTTGAAAGTGATTTGGAGAACAATCCTGTTAGACTTTGTATGTTTTACATTAGAACTTTTACATTCTAATTCAACATTACGGAATGTTACCCGTCTCAGGGTACCGGATGGTATCCAGCTGCAGAGGGTATATTGTGTAAAAATCGATGACACCAGTCACTTTATTGAATTAATAACAGAGATAATGGATTGAGTGCAGGTCTTTAGGTTACATGAACCCAAATGCACTGGTTAGGAGGCTGAACTGTTAGGAGGCTGATTCCAGGTGGAATAGTGAATGAAGACCCTATCAATAAAAAGTTGGTGTTGAGGCCATGGGAGTGTCAACCAGGGGCTCCAGAGACAGGTTACACATCAACCAATCAGATATTCATCTTAGAACAGAACCGGGAGAACAACTCACAGTCTATTAATAGAAAATGTCTAACACTAAACTGCTGGGTTGAATAAACAGAATATCAATCAACAATATGACCAGCCAGGACACATTCTTCTCTCTCTAGACAGATCCCAGTACTGCCTTCTGTGGTCAATGCACAAGAGATTAAATCCTTACTGACTATGTCAGGGGCAGATCTCCCTAACCACTTCCTTACCACCGAATGCCCATCAATGCCCTGTTGGAATCCATTAATCTCTGATAGGACAAAGATGCGCAGTACATTTCTACTTGTGCAAATGCACTTAATCGTCCACCTATCAGGTCCAAGGTTGTGGACTCAACACCAGCTAAGATTGACACAGCCAGAGAGCGGTGGTGAGGAGTCTAAGTTACAATTGATATCCACCAGAGCCAGCTGCAAAGCAGGATGGATTTCTCTGCATGTAGTAACCAGATCATGATCCAACTAACAGGCCCTTAGCATAGTGACAGAGCAGTACAGATATGTAACTCTGGAGGAAACTCACCTCTTCACAATACCCTATCCCACTTCCACCAGATACTGCTTTCTCTGCGCCCTACCAACCAACTTCATCACATCCCTCAGTCTTCTATTTTTTCACCATTACCATCTCCCTCTAAATTGTAAACCCTCAAAAGCTGGGCCCTCTCTACCCTCCGACTTATGTCGGCACTTTCACCGTCAAACTTTTATGTCTTTTTTCTCTCTCTCTCTCTATCTTTGTGACAACTTTTAAATAAACAATGATGATTATATACATTAGACATTTTATATTTTAACAGTGAAGGTTTAATTGCTTTGCAAAATAAAACCAAGTATCACAAGGTCTTGAACAAGCAGGGTCAATAATCAGGAATCAACCAGTAACAGGATAACATGCTCAGTTGCTCAGAACGGCAAAGATGACACTCTGGCAGGGAAAGACAGAAAGAGCAGGTTTATATACTGTTTGGAAGGTCAACTCCCTGCCACTGTGATATTGCAATCGCGTGAATTCCCAATCAATTTGAATTCTTTTTAGGAAAGGGCTGCATTAGAAACAGTCCTTGTGGGAGGAGTGAGGGGTTGCAATATTGCTCTGAAGCAGATCCAGGTGGCATTGATGGAGTGTGATGATGGCAGCAAGCCCTTAAACATTTAAGGGCACTATGTTGGTGCAGAGTTGACCCTCACAGTTGATGACTGGTGGCCTACCTGTGCCTGTGCGTTCATTTTCAGTATAATCTGCTATTTTCCTGGAAGGTCAAGTCCCAGCTACCATTATTGTGATTTCCTCTGCAGAGTCTATACATAAATGGAATGCACAACATGTCCATGTCTAAGGTGATATCTCATGTATACTGGTAACCAACAGGGCGGCAGAGTAATGATTTCCTGTCACAATTATGGGTTGATATTGACATAACAATTTCTCAATGACATTACATGTTTTCTAAAATTCCACCATTGTAAAACTTTGTACATGTCACCAATTGAAGCATATTCCCCATTACTTGTAGCAATCCTGTCACGGTGTGTGTCATATTTATAATTCCAGAAGGAACACAGACTAGTTTTAGTTATGTGTGTAGGAAATGCCCCGGTGAATAGATCTGAAAAAAAAAAATGAGGAACAGTAATAAGGTTGAAACTATTGTGCTGGGCATAAAGCTATTTATATATCCCAGTGCCCCATTGCATTGTAAAAGCAGACAGCAGCGTGATAGGATGTCAGGAGATGTAAGGATTCCCAGACTTATTCATCAGAGGTATCTGGAGTATTGTATAAGCACCAACCAAGGTGACTCAAATCATTCTGTTCTCTTTGCTTTGAGAAGGCAGAACAGACATCGGGCAAATGATCGTACAGGGTATTCTGTTTGCAAATCTGACACGTTATCCACCTCCTTAAATAATGAAGAATTGGAACGTTGCAGACATACAGCTAAGGTATTCTTTTTTTTTCTCACTTGACATGTTTCTGTAAAAAAATATCATATCTGGAACAGATAACAGAACCCAACGTGGGCTGGGAGGAGAATGTCACTTTTGGCAGAGAAGAATTGAGGCTTTGTGTTTTCTTGAGTCAGACACAATCCCTCAGGTAATTTCGATGGGTAACAACAAGCAGCAGGCACAGCGCACAAGACACCGGCTGACATTATGCGTTTTTGTTTTTTGCAAAAAAAAATTCTGTTATACTTGAGGCTATATTACTATGTTAATAATCTTTTATTTCTGGCAACAAGCTTCACTTACATAACTGAAAACGGTGCAACGATCTATTCCTAGTGGCCTGTGTTATCGTTTCCTTTTAAATCTGTTTATTTCATGATATTTGTAAACTTTTCTCTTTTAGCAGAAGTTTTCCATGAAACATTATTATGCAGTACACCAGTCCCTGTGGGTGCTCGTAGGAAGGGTTAGTTGTACATGAGACATTTGAACATAAATATAGGATTTAGTTGTATTCTTATTTCCTTGCATTATTCGATTCCAAGATCTTCAACATAATAAGTTAAGCTGTATTGAAGTAAAAGTAAATCTAAAATAACAACTTGTGCAACAGTTACTAATAACGTCCACAGATATATTTATATATCTATATATATATATATATGGGATGTGTTGAGGAAATGTACTAAATTAAACCTTAACAATAGATTACAATAAAAAAGAAATATATATATTAAGACAGTAAATAAAACTACACAATTGTCAGCAGGATGTTATTGATTATATGAGCACTGCTGGGCACAGTGTCTATGTGGGTACTGCTGGGCTCAGAGTGTATGTGGGTATTGCTGGGCACAGTGTCTATGTGGGTTCTGCTGGGCACAGTGTCAATGTGGGTACTGCTGGGCACAGTGTCAATGTGGGTACTGCTGGGCACAGTGTCTATGTGGGTACTGCTGGGCACAGTGTCTATGTGGGTGCTGCTGGGCACAGTGTCTATGTAGGTACTGCTGGGCACAGTATCTATGTGGGTGCAGCTGGCTATAGTGTCTATGTGGGTACTGCTGGGCTCAGAGTGTATGTGGGTACTGCTGGGGACAGTGTCTATGTGGGTACTGCTGGGCACAGTCTCTATGTGGGTACTGCTGGGCACAGTGTCTATGTGGGTACTGCTGGGCATAGTGTCTATGTGGGTGCAGCTTGGCAAAGTGTCTATGTGGGTGCAGCTGGGTATAGTGTCTATGTGGGCACTGCAGGGCATAGTGTCTACGTGTGAAGTGCTGGGTATAGTGTCTATGTGGGTACTTCTGAGTATAGTGTCTATGTGGGTAATTCTGGACACAGTGCTTATGTTGTTGCTGCTGTTGGGGTACCGAGTGTTGGTACCCCTACTATCGATCTCTGATAACCTGATTTCCTATTTGGTATAATTCTGTCGACAGGAGAGTGAAAAAGTGAAACACAAACAAGGTGTTGCAGTTTCAAAATCAGCTCTGAGGGTCTTTTCAGGCTGGCCCTTTATTTATACCTAGGGTCCAGCATTAACTGGTTAACAAGTACATATAAGGAAATCACCTTAGCTCAGCAAATATTTCTTTGCAACAATAATGCATATAAAGCTACATTCTTTGTTCAGTACTACGTGTTTTTCCTCCCGGCCATTTCCTTCAGTCTGGCATCCTGCTATTGTCTGTTCCATAGGAAACACTTGTTTTTCTTCAAGGCGTAGTCCTGCATCTGAAGTATAGTTTTAAGGTATTTCACACATATATTTGTACATCTTAATAACTATTAATTGTTTTATACTCTCACACTGCTGGGCACATTGTCTATGTGTGACTTGCTGGGTATCGTGTATATGTGGGTACTATTGGGCACATTGTCTATGTGTGAAGTGATGGGCACAGTTTCTATATAGGTACTGCTGGGTACAGTGTCTAAATAGGTACTGCTGGGCACAGTGTCTATGTCGGTACTGCTGGGCACAGTGTCTAAATAGGTACTGCTGGGCACAGTGTGTATGTGGTTACTGCTGGGCACAGTCTCTATGTCAGTGCTGCTGGGCACAGTCTCTCTATGTGGGTGCTGCTGGGCACAGTGTGTATTTGGTTACTGCTGGGCACAGTGTCTATGTGGGTGCTGCTGGGCACAGTCTCTATGTGGGTACTGCTGGGCACAGTGTCTATGTGGGTACTGCTGGGCACAGTGTGTATGTGGTTACTGCTGGGCACAGTCTCTATGTGGGTACTTCTGGGCACAATGTCTATGTGGGTACTGCTGGGCACAGTGTCTATGTGGATACTTCAGGGCACAGTGTCTATGTGGGTACTACTGGGCACAGTGACTATGTGGGTACTGCTGGGCACAGTGTCTATGTGGGTACTACTGGGCACAGTGACTATGTGGGTATGGTTGGGCATAGCATCTATGTGGATGCTTCTGGGCACAGTGTCTTTGTGGGCACTGTTGGGCATTGTGTCTATGTGGCTACTGATGGGCATAGTGTCTATGCTGGCGCTGCTGGGCATAGTGCCTATGTGGGTACTTGTGGGCACAGTGTCTATGTGTAAAGTGCTGGGCATAGTATCTATGTTGGCGCTGCTGGGCACAATATTTGTGTAGACACTGCTGATCACCATGTTATGTTGTATTGTACACACATGTAGTGTACACAATGATATTGGGATTGTACTGCATCGCGACATCTGTCAATATAAATTTAAAGCGGCAATGTGGGGACCCCTAAGGTTAAGTGTTTAAACACTTAACTCGACATTGTCGCTTTAAATCTCTATTGACAGACGTTGCGATGACATCAAGCTGAACACTTGGCCAATCGGAATAACTTGCTGTCAGCATGGTCATCCAATCCGAGATCTCCAGCGTCGGATTTAAGGTAAATCTGTTTATTTTCACATCGGTTTTACAGAAATTCGGATTTTATTTGTAGGGCTTCTTCATGTCGGATTTTTCGGCCATTGAGCAAGTGTACCCAACCCGCACAGCTTGTATTCATCTCTAGACTTGCACATATTTTGCACTTGTGGCCTCTTGCATTTGGCAGAGGCATTAAAGCACAGAAAGTGTGAGCGTGCAGATGCGTGTTACACACGTGCCTTTCAGATGCGACTAATTTTGAGTTACAGGAGACGTACATTTTCCACCTCACATAAAGCAGGTGCTAGTTTTGGAGATGAGGACGACTGTTGCATCTCTGCTCCAGATGTAGTTCTACGCTTGGTTAATGGATGTATATAAGACGCATACAGCACAAAATACAGACGAGAAGACTCAAAGGTTCAGACGCATATTTGATCACATGCAAATAGGAAAACTTTACTAAATGTCAATTCTAAATCATCCCCTTAATTTACTCGTTTAGCTGAATTAATCATAAATGAAGTGGGAAGTTCAGGAGCTGAGCAATCTGAGTGAAGGGGTCACAATGAAGCCTCTGCAAAACCTTTTATTAATACAAGGGTGGGCCTGTAAATTCCTCTAGTGGATCCAAGTTATCCCCACACTGTCTATAATAAACATATTCATTCACATATACAGACACTACATTTAGTTATTATTATAGCAGATACAGACATTGTTCTTCCATAGCAGCCCTTGTTTTCCAAATCCGGCAAGATATGATAATTACCTATTGTGATAGACTTAATTGTTTAGACATTGAAACAATTGACTTGAATCTCCATCTAGTGTAATGAAATAATAAGTAGATGAGACATCGTCATCATTCTTTCTTTCTTTAGCTTTGTCGGGGATGTTTATCATCGTACCGCTGCTATACACAATTAATTTTAAGTCCCTTTGTCATGATTTAGCTGCCAACCGCAAGTACATTCAACAGATTCCTAATGAACTGATACTTTTGATTAACATTTCTACTGTAGCTGCACAGTTAATAACAATGATACATCAGAAAGGTGAAGGATACACTGTGTTCTATCTGACTCAATCCTCTGTATTGTATAGCTGATCCATGTACCGTGTTTGTCAATAAAACAGATCCAGACTCCATATCTATTATTGTTATGGTCATTAATTTAATCCGCTCCAAACTGGCTACAGTATATCTATGTTAGGCTGTCGGCCCTCTCACACTCAAACATGACGGATATTGAGAGTTACGGTTCCGGCATTCGGGAGCCGATGTGGAATCTCCAGTGCACATGATCAGTGAACACCCTCCTGCCTCGCTCGCCAGGCTAACCACGATCCGCTGGCTCTGCCTGCCTCTTTGATCGCCAGCACTCTCTACAGTCAATGCTCTTGTTGAATATTAAGTGTGCAGGGGATCAAAACTAAAAAACTATCAAAACTACAACAGGTATTTTGTCTAATTTTGCTGCTGGGCTTCAAATAGACTAAAAAGATATTTATTTAAGTATAGACATTATTAAATAAGAAAATCCTATCACAGAAAATACTTGGTAAACCGCTGAACAAAGAAATATGAGTAACATCCATGGAGTATACTTACTAAACTTCAGGTTTTGAAAAAGTGGAGATGTTGCCTATAGCAACCAATCAGATTCTAGTTATCATTTATGTAGTACATTTTACAAAATAACAGCTATAATCTGATTGGTTACTATATGCAACATCTCCACTTTTTCAAACCCACAGTTTAGTAAATATACCCCCATATGTTAATTAATCTAAACACAGTGGTTGATAATATATAATATAATATTTAAATATTTTAACCTTTTTTTGTGTACATTAAATCTTCTCTAAAGGCAGCTACTGGCTTAAATGATCAGAAAAATCATCATTTTAAATAATGTCACATAGCATATGCCTGAGATGTTGATCTGCACAATGCAGCGACTCCAGAAGAGAAATATTACAGATCAGGATGTCACAATGTGCAACGGGAGGGGAGAGATAGACTTGATGTTACCATGGTAACAGTTGGTTCCTATACACTTGGCACATGAGAATGGATACATTGTATATAGGCATTTATATAGTTGAACATATATTTGTCCACTGACCTACACATAGAATTCCACCGTAGCTCCTCTAAGGAGCTGGCAATCTATGCTGCAATCTTTCTTGGCACTCATTAAAACAGGAGAGGATGCTCCCTCTGAGTCCTTGTCTGGTTATAGTGCTTGCCTGGGAGCTGGATAATAAGTTTTCAATAACAATCGACATACCCAAGACATTTCTGGCAGGTAAATGAAATTCTGAAGGGCTGTAAATGGTCAAGATGTAGCAGATCCTTGCTGAATATCAATGTCTTAACTGTTTACATCCCAACTCATTCTGGGAGAGCCTGTAATATTCTGTATAACGTATTAAACAACCCCAAGGTCTTCGTATTAATGATTGCAATTTATGCCTAGCTCTCGGGAAAAGATATGATTTCATAATTTAATATTTTCATTTAATTATTTTGCCTTTAGAGACACAAATGGCGACATTTTCTTTGTGGCTATTTTGACTACATCCCGCTCATTGACCTGACATTCCATTGCAGCTCCGTTAAAAGTTCATGTATTACTGCTACGCTATTACAGGTAGCTGAAGATTCTCTCACGTCTTTAGGACAGTATTGTGCTGGGATTGGATGCAGGTCATAAAGCTGAGACTGCAGGCACTTGAGCTGCTGTGACCCAACTAACCCCGCCTCTGTGTATGAATTCACCAATCCACAGCATGCATTTCAGCAAAGGAAGTCTGCTGAAGCTAGTAATCACTCTGGGCTTTATTCATATCTGAACGCAACTTACATTATATACATAAAGCAGGATGTTAATAATGCATACTGTAGATACAATGCATTTTAATATTCTCTTTTACTTGCATACACATGTTCTATGCTAGCTCGTGCCACACATGCGTGTCGTTTTCAAACCCGCAGCTTGATAAATTTACCCCCTAGAGTTGTTAGTTTACTAATTAACGACAAGTTATTACAACAAGAAGTAAACTAGACATTCCACAATCATGGCGCTATATGGGATGATTTTTGATAATGTACGATTGTAGGTTAAACTATTCATGTCATGTATGAAAGAAAATTAACATACAGTTATAATCACATAAAAAACACATTCAAAATTAGTGCAAAATGGTGCAATTCGATGAAAGAGCTGACACACTACTAAACATTTAGTAGCACAGTACATTGTATTTCTCATGCGTTAACGTGAGCTACAAGCACAATAGGTCATATTGTTAAAAGCAAAACGCAAGAAAAGTCCGTAAAGGGCATATTAAAAATTCATGATAAAAAAGCATCTGAAACGTGCGTTAGTTTTCAACCATTTTTACTCATATTTTTTCATGCACATATGTGTGAGCGAGGCCTTAAAGATGATCTCACAAAGGTTTACGAGATGAACAGAATGAAATGAGCAAGAGAACTATCCATATAGTTCGATACCCTCAGTCTCTCCTCTTTATGACATCCTCCATTCTACACACTGATAAAGTGATAATCTCTGCCCCATCATTGCCGTAATCATTTCATAGCTGCTGTATGTGTATAATAAACTTATATCTCGTTTGTGTGAAAATATTGCTCTAAATCCTTCTTGACATATCTGTGTTGCCTCCAGGTCAGAACACTGACCTGATCCAAATCGCTGTGTTACATTCAGTTATTAGGCCACCTTCCCTGCACTTGTTCCCTGCTCCGACCTACAATCGACCTTCAAGGTTGCTTACTGCAGTTAACTGCGTGTTTTGCTCTGTTGCAGTCAGAGATATCTGGCAGTGTTCTGCAGAGAGAAATAGCCTAAAGATGGTATTTATCTCACGTCTTTTATCTACAAGGATGAAAGGTAGAAGTTAAAGGCTGCGTGGATATAAATATATACTGTATAAAACCTAGTGTATTAGTAACCTAAATAACCACCCTGAATTGCGGTGTTTATACTTAACATGATCTATCCAGTTTGCTCCCTGACTCATTCCCTTGGTGAAAGCAGACGGCAGTTGCTACTTTATCTTTCATTATTCTATAAGGTGAAGGTTCAACGCACTGAAGTCTAAAGCTTTAGAGTTTCGATTTGTCAACTAGTAATATTCTAGATAACAGACAGTTTACTGTAAAAAATCAGGAATTAACTTTGACATTTTAACTTCTTTTGTCCGAAAAAGCAAACTTTTGTTGTTTGTATATAGAAGCTCAGCAAATATTCCATCACGCTTATCAGTTCAGTAACGTACTTCACCGCCATATTTGACATGCAGAAAATGTTCAATTTTGAGTTTGCAGAAGGAATCTAAAACAGAAAATAAAGTTTGTGTTTCTTAGTTGATTTTATGTTATGTAATGTGTTTATTTATACATATTTTTATTAGTGCATTTAACTTTACCCGTTGCTGTACACCAAATGTTTCTCTAGTCAGTCAAACTAATTTTTGGTGCTTTATAACAAAATTAGGAAACTTTACTTGTCTATACCCACAAGAGACTGAACTCTGTATTTGTATATCTGGTAAATCACTGTCTCACCATCATTCAGTTGTTGCATTAAAATTAGGATTCTACACAAGATAACAAAGGGCAGGAATTGGTCTGAGGGAATATAAGCGCCCAGCTTGTAAAAGATAAAGAAAAATTAAGCATGGCAAGAGTTAATATTATAGTGTTTTTGGTTTTGATTTAACAGCCGATCGGTACGGAGGAACGCGGGTGGCCTCAGCTGGAAGGGTTTATAAGGATGAAATTAATTAAGTTTAATTCTTTTGCCACTGGATAATTCCCAACCTGACCGGGGCGTGATTTTATTGTGTTGATTGGTTGTTGTTTACTCAGCATTTTTCTTCCTGAAAGTTCTTAAAAACGGGGTAAAGTCGGGCTCCACCTCTTAGAAGTGTCAACGTACTTTGGGTTGCCATAATTCTGGTTTTCGGAGTAGCCGCTTGGTCCTTTTTAGTTGCCACCACTTTAATTTATTTTCAATAACATTTGTGACCTTTCGTTCGCCAGGTAAGATAACTCTTGGTAAGTCAAGTTTAAATCAGCCAGAATAGAATAAAGTCTATTATGAGATTCTAGATTTAAAAATCCCTCTATGAAGAATGCACAAAACTATTTTAAAACCTTTTTTTTAACGCATAAATTTAAAATGCAAATCAATTTTAAACATATTAGGAGAGGAGCTATAGTACCGCTAGACTATCCCTAATCCTTTTTGGCTGATTTAGTAATGTACTTCTCTAACAAAATGAGGAAAATTCTGGTGCAAATATATCTCATTGCAAATGCTGGCTCTCATGTGTAGATAAACAGATAGGAAGCCTGCAGAATTATCCCTTGATACCCAGGCACAGCAGCCCTGTTACGGACAGCACTAGGTATTTGTGCAGAGGGCTGATTATCCCAACTTGGCTGTTCCTGTGACTGATGAATAAAAAAACATCTGTCTGGTAAATTATCAGTGAATCAGCACAGAGGACACACACCGAGTGGCTCCAGGTCTTCGTTCCTCCGCTCTGTGGCTGGAAATGATAAGCTGGAACTTTTTCTCTAAACTCCTCCGACCAAAGCGCTCAACAGAATTCTCTTCCAATGAGCAAAACTGAACGGAGACAAAGTAGCCGGCCCCCAAAGCACTCTCCACATCTCTAAAGAACAGACAATAACACTTATGCTGTACAGTGATTTGCATAATTCCAGCTGGTTATAAGTATTTTTCAAAATATAAACTCAATTTTGTAAGGCCTGTGGGCTTATTGCATAGGGTTTATTTAATGCAAACTATGTAAAGCCATATTAGTTATGAGTCTGTTTGTGGGAGAGAAGTTATTATAATGATGTTTATAACAGTTTATCCATGTTTACAGTAACATTTCAGCCTATTTGCCCTGTTTCCTCTATACATGGCTATAGAATACACAACACACGTATGGACCATGACCACTCCTGGTTTGAAATGCAGACGCCACAGGTTAAATCTTGTTGGGAAACTACTCCACCCACAGACCACTCATGTGATCCAATAAGATCATTGTAATTCAATTTTATGCCATTATTCTTTTCTGTTGCTTGAATGTATCACATTTTATGCAACATTAGGGATTAACTGTGCTTTGAAATGAAAAGTAAGGAAGGTAGCTCTGAACAAGCCCACTTCCTAAATTGCGGAGTGACAATAGGTGTGTTCAAGGAAGTACAGGAAAAAGGCTATGAAAGTCCCATCGGGTTTCTTTACACGTTCACATGTTTAGGGTTGAAAAAGTCTATTTCAATGCAAATGTTGATGTCAGGGAAAAGTATGAGGCAAAAGACATAGTGAATGTTCGAGAATGAGTATGGGGAACTGCCAACTTGGATGACCCTTTGTTAAAATAATGAAGATTTGTAGACTTGTTTGCAAACATTTTTAGAGACCTATCCAAAGACAAACTTGCTGAATCTTTTGATCATCGTAGCACATTGGTGGACACTATGTTTTGTAAGGACAGTCTGTCACAAGTGGAAGAGGAGATGTAAATTAGCTCTAATATTGACCTACCTGCTCAAAATAAAACTTTAGTAGTGCGTCAAAGTTTTAAACCAGTTCTACCACCACTGGTGCCTCCCAGAGTCTCATCAGTAACTGTACTTGTCATCTCAATGGGGCATTTTCATCTGGAATTACTCTTACCCAGAAAATATCATTAGTATTAGAGTGAATTGTTTGCATTGGAGCTGCCACATTGAATACCATAATTAAGTGGGATCAGGAATTGCAATTCTAACATTGATATGACCCTCAAAAAGGTCCTTTCATTCTTCAAACCTTTGTAGCTGAGAAGCTCTAGCACAGTTTCCATCCACACACTTCCCCACGCTCAAAGCAGCGCTCTTAGTAGCTCTAGCTGTACTCCACTCCTTAGTCATGAGCCTGGGGCCCTTACACTCATACCTCCCTTTCTCCATTATCCAATGATTTAGTATAGACGTGGCTTGAAAATAACAGTTGCCGTCTGAGAGATGAGTTGTTCAGAGCATGACGGTTGGGGAACACAGCATTGGAAAAGACGAGCGGCAAATCCTTTTCTCTCATTGTTTGCTAGTTGTGAAGCAGCACACAGCACTAAGGTGTGGGCAATCCTCTAGCTCAGAGACTCAACAATTTACCAGCTCTGTGCATTTGATCCTTTACCATCATCCTTTGGTTTTTACCAGTTATGTTCATTCACCATCAAACTCGTGGATTTCTTGGCTTATTCTTATTGTCGTTTTTATTTTATTCATAACATATGTTGGCATTATAACCTCTCTAGAAGATTATTAAATACTGTATAAATCCTCTCCTGAACTCACAACTTCCATTCTGCATTCCCATCAACCCACGATTCTTGGTGGGTAACAAATACATTTAAACTTTTTCAGCTATTTAATTCTACCTAAAGTTGTTTGGCCTCTCTCCAAGTTGAAGACCCTTAGAGGTCACCAGTCGGCTATTTAGGAAGATTTATTTTGCTATGCTTATTTGCAGCTGAGCTACTGAGATTAAATTAGCCTGCGACAGGTTTCACTCCTACCAACAATTACAAATGACTAGTGCTTCTTCATAAAATTGTAAATGTTGGAATAGTATTTAAATATATCATAAGCAACATATTACAGAGTTTGTGCTTGTTGCTGCAAGGAGACCAAGATAAACATCTCCATATGTCAGTGTAACAAGTTTGCAGAATGTGGGATACGTCCTCCCTATGGAGCTGTGCAGGCCATTCTAACAGCAGAATCAAAGAACATATGGAATACACACTCAGGGTTCATTAGACAAAATAAAAGCCAAAATGAAGGAGTTATCACAGCCGAACCTTTCATCTGCCGTCAAATTCTATGGTATTAATTTCTCATTTTTATTAATAATCTTGAAAGAACAACAAAAAGGCTACTGAGCTTCAAAGATTAGTTACATTTCTTTGATGGAACTTACCATAATTGTTTGAAAATATTTAGCTTCAGAAAATTGTTGCAGAGCAAACAGCTAATCAAAGTAAATCTTTATGTTCGTTTAAAGAAATGTTACCTAGCGAGACTCTATAATAAGGATGAGAAACCGGTGATGCCGGTTCCTTTATAATCAATTCAGGAAGTAGCAGGAACTGATTTTCTTACTGCAGGTTGTGAAAGAAACAAACTGTATTCAAAGTGTCCGTGAAGCCTCTTAATTAAGAAAAATAGGATACATACATTTTAAATATGTTTGCTGTGACGGGAAACGTAACTTTTTATCTCTTTTAGTAGAGATCCTTAAGTAGATTTAGTAGTGTTGTTGGGTCGTATATTACCGATCTGCACACTGGAGAAGAAGGAAACGTTCAGATTTATAGATGCAACAGAATGTATCGCATCTTCCCCTCTTCAGGTTTTCAGCCAAAACACTTCTTATCCTCCAAGGCACATTGTCGGCACAAAATCCGCAATTCTGTGTTGATAGTGATTCCTAGAAGCATTGTGAAACATCTATCCTAAGCCTTCAGGGGCAAACACATAAAAAAATGACTTTTAATGATTTAAAATCACATAAAAACATTTTATAATATTTTTTTTTTCCGAATGGATTATGAACTTTTATGCTTATTCTCTAGTTACTTGAATATTAACTAGAAAGGGGGAGTGTTCAATCTCAGTCCATCTATCTTTCGAGAATACCTACAAGGAATATGAAATAAGTGTAAACTTATATACAGAGAAACAATTATTTATAGGCTACAGAAATGTATCATAAATGTGGGTAATATTATAATAATAACAATTAAGATCTCAACCTTTACATTTTCTGCAAGATGTAAAGTGATTTAACGAGTGTCAACATAAATACATTATTTAGAGTTCTACACATTTTCTTACTGAAAATACATAGGAAAAGACACATGTAATAAAAAAGGCATACTTACCGAAGCGTGTACAGTCAGACTTATCTCAGGATATGTCCGATCTGAAACATGACTATTTGCTCCAGGCGAATGTCAGACATAACAAGGGCGTATATTTGCGCCACAGGGTAGCGTAGGGATGGAACTTGACAGTTTTGGTAGTAAATACCAAAGCTGACTCACCCTATATGTGCACAACATAATAATGTAACAAAGTGTCATATGTACAAGACAGAATATTGCCTTGGCAGTATAGCCCTTTAAAAATCAAATGGGAATCTTCCTTCCAAATGGTACATGTCTATAAAAAAAATGTGAGTAGACGGGCGAGACTTCAGTTGAATCGGTCAGTGCACAAACAGACAATCAGAAGCACAAAGGTACACGTCGCCATCATTGTGTATCTTCGTACCAGCAATAGACGACAATTAAAGATATTCATTGTGTCGCCCTTACTCAACTCAGCTTACGCTAGCCCACTCCTTGCAGCCCCTATTTGCCTCCCCAGTCATTATGGAATGCAAGTCAACCATGTGAAAAAAATCTAGATACGGCTGTATGCATACGCTTCGTTGGTGCTCATGCGATGTGCGGAATGGCGTCCGTCCGTTTCTAACTGAGCCCCATACAGCGCTGTAGGAGAACAGAGATTAAACATCTCAGCAAGTTACTCTTTCTATTTTTGGTGGCTATAAATTTGCAATTACTGAATGATGCTCTAATTAAATCCTAGCTAATTGAACTGTTAATTAATTCAGCATCAACAGCCAGGTACTCACCGGGAAAGTGCCCGCATTCATCATTATATGAAAATACCAGGTAAATGGTAGTTTAACACTGACATTACCCCATAATATACGTTATTATAAAAACAACGCTTGCAAGGAGTGTATGATAACTGATTTGTGCCATATTGCTTTATAGAAAATAAATCATTACTTCATTTAACATTGTAAATTACTCTCCAATCTTTTTTTTTTGAGATACAGATGCAGTAATTAGTTAAAATAATATTGCTTAACAAATACCAGCAAATGGAGCAATATTTATTCCAAAAATGTTTATTTTTTATAGTACAGCTGTAATCTGACACATTTAATCAAAAACACCTATCTGTAATAACTTATCAGCAGGGATTGTACACAAGTGTTACAAGTTATAACAAACACATCTGACACTAAAGCTGGAAGGAGCCATGGGCCGCAGGGGACGGCTCGAGGGCCGCCTGTCAACCTCAATGGTTTAAGTTCACAGAAAATATCTGGGAATCTCTGATAAATCAGTTTGGTCATCTCTCTGTATTTTACATTTTTTATGATGATTCAGCCATTAAGAGAGCCCTGTTCTCCTGAACACTATGGCTAATATTTCATTTTATATCAGTCTTGTATGTAATGTAGCGAATCCACTCAACAGACATTCCATGGAGGAGAAATCTGAAAGGGTTTGAAAATGTTCTTAAAAAATGTCTTTGATAAAACAACTGTACAATGTCGTACCATATTTCATATAGAGAAAAACTTTCTATTATATTTTTAGTTATCAGGGCATTCTTGGGATCATTTTTATAGTTCTCTGTTCCCTGCAGATGGGATATCTTTTGTACATTTTAATGTGGACTGCTGATTCATTCAGAAACCAATGCATAGAAAATCACTACATAACGAGTATTCTCTGAAAGATACATTTTCATTGTGGCATTAAGTAAGCCACACCCACTCTTAGCTCATTAGCATACAAAGAGGAGAAAGTGGTATAATATTGTAGACTATAGTAGTCTCTCTCGGTCTGTGTGTGTTAGGAGACTTAGGCTGTAAGCTCCAATGGGTCAGGGACTGATGTGAATGAGTTCTCTGTGCAGCGCTACAGAATTAGTGATGCTATATAAATAAATAGATGATGATGATGATTTGCAGATCCATCCGGGCAGTGTGCAGAATGGCTTATGCAACATTTACTGAACAGATAGAAAAATACATATAGAAAGGACGTATTTACTATCTAACCCATCCTCAGCGTGAAGATATGAATATGACATGAGATGTGCTACTTTTAGAATACAGAATGTACAATCTTTAGACTTTACTGTGAATCGCGATGCAAGCTGCATACAGTGGGTTGCTTGAATATCTGATTATGAATCTGACATATAAAGCAATTCAGGGCTTTGGTTCCCCCGGGTTGCTATTTACATATATATTTATATCTCTTGTGAATTCCTAAATATTGGGACCATCCCTCTGTGCTGTGGTATTAATGCAAGACAGCCGCATGTGATGCCGTGGTTTCAAACAGTCTTATTTATTGAGAATGAAATTATTCTTTACTGGGAGAAAAAAATATTGGTGTGCAATATAATAAAATATCAAGGATTTATTTTCTTTTAATAGAACAGTAAAATGAGACTTTTGTTTATATCAGACTATTACATTACCGGATGTTATTGCTTTTAATTTATTTGAGTATTTTGTACTAAATTGTACATTAAAACTGATAGTGCATGATGACATTATTAGGATATAGGTATAAGAGTTAAGGCAGTAATATTAGAGAAATAGTATATTAAACATACTGCCCATTATATAACATTAATAATATCTAATATATAAATGTCTAGTGGCGTGTGTTAGTCTGTGTGTGTGTGTGTGTGTGTGTGTGTGTGTGTGTGTGTGTGTGTGTGTGTGTGTAAAAAATAAAACCAAGCTGCAGCGCCACCTGCTGGGCGGAGTTATACATTGACCTACTAAATTCTTAGTGTGTGTGTGGAAAAAAAATTCAGAAAGGGCTGAAATTTGGTATACTAAGATGTTTTTAATTTGTTAATTGTTAAAAGTGTTTATAAAGATTTAAAAAATTATATATATATTTCTTGAAGGAGAAGTGACAGTTGGGAGTGGTTGGTGGTTGCCGGGGGTGACAGTGGGGAGGGGTTGGTGGTTGCTGGGGGTGACAGTGGGGAGGGGTTGGTGGTTGTCGGGGGTGACAGTGGGGAGTGGTTGGTGGTGGAGGCCTGGGCTATGGCCCAAATGCATGACAAGAACCTTTTTAACACCTTAAGTAGCTTGATTTGACTAGAATGCATGAGTATCATGCACGGGTTAACTTGTATATATATATGTATGTATATATATATATATATATATATATATATATGTGGGTGATACATACAGTCAGAGAAGTGAGAGGGCCTGCCCGCAAGCTTACAATCTATGGGACAATGCGAGTTTGATACATAAGGATAAGTGCTGCATACTGCATATTGGTCCAACTACAATACAAAGGTAAACAGTACTTAGTGGGCTATATGATCCAGTCACACAGCAATATTGCTCACGGGGTCAGAGAGTTGTTGTCTTGTGTGAACTGTGTAGATGATGGTAATAGAGTAACATAGGAAAATTAAGAGAGTGTTGAGGAATATTATAAGATTGCCTGAAGATGTGGGTTTTTAGATAATGCTTGAAGATTTAAAGACTAGAGGAAAACTTATTGCGCAAGGGAGTGAATTCCACAAATTGGGTGCAGTCCGAAAAATGTCCCTTAACTGGGAATGGGAGCAGGTACTGAGAGTGGAAGAGAGGCTCTTCCAGATCTTGTGCAGAATGGAGGTGTGGAGTTAGGAGATATTTTGAGACAAGTGAGGAGATGTATGTTGGAACAATTTTGTTGACGGCCTTGTATGTGAGTGGAAGAATTTTAGATTGTATTAGTTGAAAAACAGGCAACCAATGTAGAGACTGACAGAGTGGCTCAGCAGAGTAGGAACGATTTGCAAGGAACATCAATCTAGCAAAATATTGCTAGTGCAAAATAGATCAGAGGGGTAAGAGTCTGATTTGGGGACGGCCAAAATAGTTGACCAAAATGAAACAAATGTCTGTACCATCTAAAACATTTAGCTAGGCAGACTGGAGGCGGTCCTTGCTAAGTGTAAATTTGACGCGCTAGTTCACCTAGTTTTGCACTTCAGTGAATTGACGAAATTTTATTTTGCAGGGCAGAATTATTTAAATGAGCAGGTCTGCATTTTGTATCATCAGGAATGACTTTTACGGAAGACTAATGAATCCCATCTCTCAACCACTGCAAATATTTCAAGACTTTGAAATTCATAGAATTGCAATAGTCAATGTGGGAGGTGATGAGAGCATGACTTGAAGTTTTTGCAGTGTCTTGTGTGAGATATGTGCATATTCTGGAAAGGTTTTTTTTAGATGTATGCAACATGTATGCAGCATGATATAAATATGATATAAATATAGAGTCGATGTGGGGACTCTATGTGCCCATTCCCAACTGACACATCATCTACCCAATGCCAAAGACTTACAGTTATAAACTACACAAATGATACTATATATATAAACGTCTGTAAATACTTTCTATTTAAATATTGAGGTATGACTTCAATGCTTATAATACTTCTGTTCTGATGTCACCCCTTCATTATTTATTAAGAAAACGTGTATTATAAGCAATAACCCGCCCTAAAAAGCGAGTTAGAAGATCATGTACAAAAGCATTTATGGTCATGTAATGTAATATTATCCCATATATCTATTCATGCTGGTGATATCAATCCTGATGATGTTAGACGGTAGAAGCTGGCCTCGCGGAGAGAACTGCATGCCATCGCCCTTCCACTAAAGAGGTTTGTGCTAGATACACCACACAAGCAAGTATCTAATCAACAGTAAACCATAAGCTGTTTGGGTGCATTGTGTGGGACGTACCCCATGGGTTGACCTTTTAATTTGACATTTGGGGTGGAATACACAACTTTTAGGCTTATAGGACTTAAAATAAAATGTCTGAAAGGCCCCCAAGTATGTTATTTTGATTCTTAAATTTTTCTGCACAATTTTTAGGGTAGGGATTAATCTGGTCATAACGTCTTATGCATCTTGGTTGCTGTGAAAACTCTCTAAACGCAATGCTTTCCCACAGAGCTTGAAAGTAGAGCGGAAAGATAGTACAGGCTGACTTATCAAGTGCTCGTACGGACTGCAAGTAACTCCTACAGAGATGAGAATCCTTGTCACGATTTTTGGCAAAGGATTTTTACCTCGTTTGAATCATCCTTTCTAAACTCTGTATAACGGAGAACTGTTTTGAACCATGACATGTCCAGCTCTCCTTTTCTTACCTCGGCTTGAAATTTTCAATTGTGAAAAATACATCATGCAATATAAATAAATATTTTCTTTTATTTTTAGATATTATGGGCAAATAAAACCGTGGATGTATTTCAAAGTCTTGAAATATTTGTAGTGGTTGAGAGATGGGCTTCACCAAGCTTCAGTAAAAGTCGTTGCTGATGATGCAAAATGCAGACCTGCTCATTTAAATAATCTCGCCCTGAAAAACAAAATTTCACTTAAGTGCAAAACTAGGGGCACTAGTGCGTCAACTCTGCACATAACAAGAACTGCCTCCAGTCCGCCCAGCTAGACGTCTCAGATGGCGCAAATGTTTGTACCTCCGTAGACACCAACATCTTGATCTATGAACATATGTGCTGAACAGTAAAAATGGGACAATTTGTGCAGGAGAAGGTACATGATGTCACAAAACTACGTTTGCACTGCGCATTTTAATTTTTGCAATTGACCCTGAGTACAAATTCAAACTGCCTGAGGACATGTTGATATTTTTTGGGGCTGTTGGAAAGTATGTATACACTTGGGGTGGGTACTAAACACCAAGTACAGAAAAGACAACATAATTTCCCCGACAACAGCAATACTCTGCTTACCAACAGACTGTTCATGTCGACTGTTTGGAAAACAGACTTCAAAGAAATACGTCAAGAGTGGTATTAAGGTGCTCATTTAAGGAGGCGCCGGCTGTTGATATGAAGTCTGTTTTCCAAGCAGTTGACATGAACAGTCTGTCGATAAGCAGAGTTTTGCTGTTGTTATGTCGGGTACATTGTTGTCGGTATTTCTGTAGTCGGTGAAGTGACTACCACCAATACACTTCTGTATACAATCAGTAAATGTATAAGATGCAGGTTATAGGTTCAGCTGAAACTATATTCTAAGGAAGATTTAAATCCTAAATCATTATTAAAGCCAAGGGATTCTGGGTCTTATACATTCATTATTGTTTCATAGTCATTTATTGGATTATTTCAGCCTCAGTTAAAAAAGAACATCTACATCTAGGTAGTTTTGCATCAGTGATATCTAAAGACCTGTAACTCATTTAATGATTGGGAATATGAAAGCAAAGGAGGTCGTTTGTGCAGGATTTCGTATACAGCTATTTTTACTGACACATGTAAAAGAAAATCCATAAAGATAAGGGAGTATACTTTTTCTGTAAATCACATATACATGAATAACAATGATGCAGTATAACAGCTACAATTCTGTTACAATGTTGCAAAGACAATTGGGGAATCCAGACACAATACTAAGATGTAATAGCCTATGGGCTGTACATTATATAAACATTTATACAATGTGCGAGTTCATGGTAAGCCTCTAATTATCTCTGAATTTCCCAGCTATTTATACTCCAGCCATACTATCCAACAGGATATATATCACTTTTATCGACTCAGATTACCCACCTGTAATTAGGTAATTATAAAATCAATCAGAGAGGAGCCTCAGAAATGACTACTGTTATCGTTAGGAAGATTGAAAAGCTGGTTCAAGTTTGTCTACAAAGTCAGGGGGGGATCGGTCTGTGACAAACAGCTTGTTGTAACCAATGCAAAATATCATGGAAGCCTGCGAGTGTCACGTTAGCAGAATAAAGTTAGTTGCTTACTAGTGGAATTTTTTCCCTTTTCTTGTGTTACCTTCTGCTATTATGTACTTTATAAGAAAACTTCTGTGCTTTACAGATTTGTCATTGTACCGTATTTACATTCAAATATAGAGCTTATGCTTCCAATAGCATTTTAATCATGCCAGACTTTAAATATATTTGCTATAATTGGATACAGTGTTTACAATTCATACTTATCCATTTTAAGGGGGGTATTCAATTGTCCGCGGGTTCGAGTGCGGAAAAACTATTACCGTTAATACAGTAATCTCTCGCTGGATTTCAGCTTGCAGCTCCCTGAGCGATTTTCGGCAATCCCGCGGACAATTGAATATGCCCCTAAGACTGCTGGGTTTCTAACCCTTTATGACCACATCAATTTTAGATACCGTATATACTCGAGTATAAGTCGACCCGAATATAAGCCGAGGCACCTAATTTTACTACATAAAACTGGGAAAACTTATTGACTCGAGTATAAGCCTAGGGTGGAAAAGAGCGCTAATTTAAAAACCTAAATAAAAATGATAGGTTCAATCTATGAAATCATTTTTAGCTAGATGACAAGGAACATTCATAAATGATTATAAAATCATTGGGTACAACCTAACCTAAATAAAGGGGTATATAAGGGGTAGGGATATAAATGTATGAACATGGTGGCTGTATTGTTTGTTCATTTTGTAATTGCACTGTAAATTAAAAAAAAAAAAAACGAGAGAGAGAGAGATTTTTCACTTACCCGTTTTCACTTGCCCGGCAGTGGAACGCATATGCAGAAGTTGACAGCCAAGGGACCGGACACCAGGTAAGTTCACCCGTGTATAAGCCGAGTGCCCTTTTTCAGCATACAAAAGTATGCTGAAAAACTCGGCTTATACACGAGTATATACGGTATATTTTTTTCAGATCCCATTGCTTACGGTTGCATATTAGAATAAATAAGTGACATTAGAGAAAAAAAATGCAAAAAATACACATTTCCCCGTTTCTTTCATTAGTCAGTATGACATAACCACAAACCCCCAAATATTATTATTATTTATTTATTTATAAGGAGTCACAGATTCCGTAGCGCCGGATACAGAATCAAGTAACAAGTAGATGAGGTAATACATATACGTAGCACAGATGAGTGTGAGTAATGTTATGGGGACTCACACAGAGAGCAGAAAAATACATGCCAGGACGAACGAGGGAGTCAGACAGTAGACAGATGTGGGACAATAGGTAGAGAGGACCCTGCCCACGAGAGCTTACATTCTAGAGGGAGGGGTGGTGAGAGACAGTAGAACCAACTGGGAATATTAACCTTAATATTTATTTGACTAGTTCTCCAAGGCATACAGATATCAAATGTACTTACTCTATACATGGCTTGATACAATCATATGGCCAAGATCAAAGTGGTATATATTAGTTCTATATCCTCCCCTTATGGTTTAATACAGCATACTAGTGCACACAAATACTTAGTTTGGAAGAATGTTGCGCTAGTGCTGGGATTAGGATAAAAAATATTGGGTGTCTGTCAACTTGTTTACCAGCGCCCCCCTAGAACTCCCGGGTTGCCTTTTCCAGTCGTAATAAATATATGACAGTCCGGTAGGAACAGGATAAAGAGGATAGCAGTTCACCTATGTAATGCCTGTGCCAAAAGATTTTTCATATAAATTTAATAAAAATACCTAACCTATAATTAACCAGTACTCCCCTTAGCCGCTGAGCCAAGCACAAGCGTATTCCCGCACCAGACGTGACTTGCGATTGGCTGGAGGTGAGGTGAGTCCCGGGTACTCCCTGTTTTGATCACACTAAATGAATCTTCACTGATGTAAGAAAACAATTAACAAAGCTGTGAAGCTCCATTTACGTCAGTGACCCATTCGTTTCATTAACATATTCAGTTCAATAGAGATTTTTTTACCTGTAGCGCACAACTTTATTGAAATGAACGGCCCACTGGAATGAACGAGGAAACGACAACTCTTCACAATGCTTATGGTACTGCACTTGGTCATCCCTAGTGGGTATGTACACAATGCGTTGCCATAGATATGAATGGCCTTTATCAAATGGAGTGACATGATGAGAACTTACTGAAGTTGAACAACTTGGGTTAAAACAGGTGCAATATTAAAATTATGTGTGGAGCTAATATCTTTATACATTTACTGCTTCAACAAGCCCTTGACATAATTATGTTGTATGTGTCATACTTATAAATAGGAACACAACTATGCCCCCATTCTGCAATGTTTAAAACAGCTCAGTTTCTGCAGGTAATTTCTTTCTGTCAATTCCACCAAATTTTTATATTTGATTTTATTTCCAATACTGAGGATGAAAACGCAACACAATGGAATTATAATTGGAAAAGAAAATATTCCATAGATTGTTAGCTTGCGAGCAGGGCCCTCTTACCTCTCTGTCTGTATGTATTACCCAGTATTGTTTAATTACTGTTTGTTCCCAATTGTAAAGCGCTGCGGAATTTGCTGGCGCTATATTAATAAATGTTGATGATGATGAAATCTAGATAGTTCTGACAACCACAAAAATCTGGACAAACCATACATGGAAAGTCTATGAAATTAATAACAATTTAAGTGATGAATGTCTTTATCTGTATGTTGATATGTGTATCGTTATTAAGGAGATATAAATTATGAGCTGTTTTCACATTTAACCCCAATAATATAATTTATAACCCCTATTAAAATACATGCACGGAAAGACGTATGAGTCTACAACACACCATCAAATGTAATTTACTCATTTATTTTCAATATGCATCTGTTTATTATCCAACCAATCATTGTGACACCTCCTCCTAACCACTAGAATGATTGTAAATGAGCATCATTTATTCTCAGGCGATGTCCTGGTGTTTACTAAGAAAAATTATTTTGTCTGATGATGAAAAACTGCACATAAAGTAAATTAATGGAAAATTACAGCTTGAATGGATTTTGCTTGAGCACAAAATGAACAATATAACACTCACAAGGATATAAAAAAAACAGATATATTTTGACAACTGTTGTGCTCAAGTGTTCCGTCTGTCTGTCCGTAGGAACTCAAGATACAGCTCTCGTCCCCTCGTTATAGACATCACTCATATTGTTATTTACCCAGGTTCTACATTAGGGTGGTGGTTGCCGAAAGCATTAACATCTCAGGGCATTTAGAATTGGTCGCAATTTCCGTCTAAAGCGTAGGAATAAATTGCGTCCAGGAAAATGATGTCGTATGTGAGGTGGAAGCCTCTCAGTTGAACGTCATTATAAGTTCATATCTTACACCAGGGAAAGAGCACCCAAACCAGATACCTTTCCAGACAGGTGTACATTGGTCACATTCACTTACTTTGCCTACACTTACAGGGCAAACAAATAGTAGTCACTTATGTGAGAGTAACAAAAGCATCACATCATCATCATCATCATCATCAACATTTATTTATATAGCGCCAGCAAATTCCGTAGCGCTTAACAAATGGGAACAAACATTGATAAGACAATACTGGGTAATACATACAGACAGAGAGGTAAGAGAACCCTGCTCACAAGCTTACAATCTATGGGACAATGGGAGTTAGAAACACAAGGGCATGTGCTACATCATATTGCACAATGGACCAGCTAGAATGCAGAGGTAAAAGTATTGTGTGTGTAGCAATGTTGGTCAGAGGGCTGTTGTCTTGTGTTAGCTGTGTAGAGGGTGGTAATAGGGGAGATTAAGATGGTGGTTGAGGAATATTATAAGCTTGTCTGAAGAGGTGGGTTTTCAGAGAATGCTTGAAGGTTTGGAGACTAGAGGAAAGCCAGTTTTTGGCAGCACAAGAGCATGGTATGACATATGACAGTATCGAGGTTGTGTTGGCCAGGCCTTGAGGTTCAAAAAATCATATTCTTCATAAAGGGATAGCATGTTGTTATGTCTAGCATATATACTCTACCATAATAGGTACTGTTAAACAAAATTCATATTCAGATGACATTGAATTACATCATTGAATTACCAGTAAATCCTAATAACTAACATATTTTTTTAAATCCCCACCAAAATATCCCCTGCCCAAACTTATCTGGCTGTGCAGGGCTTTAGTCATAAGCCTTGCTGGAAATACTCAGCTTAATAGTCTAATTGCCATCTCTTTTTTGACCTAAGCCCTGCAAGTCTGAAGTAGTAAGGCTAGGGGTGACTTTGTTGATAATAGATATGGGGGATGTTAAAATAAATATGTAATATTTACTTTTACTATTCCTTCACTAGAAGTTAATATAAGTCACCAATAAAATAATCTGGATGAATTTTCACTGAAATATGGCAGCATGCAATGAGTAATTTCTGAATCACAGAAATTCAAGGGGACAAGTCAGTACTCTTTTCCCTTACATGGTAAATGTAAACTACACTTTTCATTTTTGGGGAAATTATGTGAGATAAATTAAAGAAGAAAGTCCAAATTGGAAGCTCACAGGGAGAAACACTGATGACACCGCAAAGAATACCGAGCCGAGGGAGGGTCGGGGGAGGGCAGCAGAGGTTTCCTTCTTTTATTTATCTCACATAATTCCACAAAAAAAAATACATTATTATTCCTTTAAGGACATCATTTAACTGACATTTCACATTCTCATGGCTGACTAAATAGAAAATGAAATCAGAGTAAATATAAGTAACTCTTTGGTCATGTAAAACTTGCACAAAATGTTCCATTTACTGGAGAATAGAAACAACTATTTTCTGCTTCGCTAACTTCAAATTAGATTTATATCTAAAGCGCTCTCGTTGTTGTTTCATCTTGTACTATAATTACTGCGGTCTGACAATATCCCGCACCTAGATTTATGTCACTGCTGGATATGGGAATTGTACTTTCAGTGGTAAATTCCTTTATTTACATATTACAAGGGGCTTAACTAACATGCAACAGGTGATGCAGACACAATACAGCCAGCAATACTCTCATATATCTTGGCTTCTGGTGACCTATAACGACGGAGACCCCTTGTTTCAAAGAGGGGAATTTACTCTTCCAAGTGAGTATAACAACATATAGCATTAAACCTAGCAAGAGGGTGAATCTGCTCTAATGACATTTAACCCTTTCACTACCAGGCGTCGGGGCCAAAATTGCACCTCGATGAGACGCCAACATTTCTTTGCATTTTCACATCTGCGGCAGTTTCCTGTAGTTATTTATTTTTTAATCTACTCAAGAAAATAATAGACAATATTTTAGTATGGATAGTCTTCTCTTTTAGTACAATAGTGAAGTGAATATATTTTAAATCCATGGGCATCATATAGGGAGAAAAATACTTTTTGTGATTTCTATCTTAAGTAGTTTATTTAAATTAATTCACCCATGGTATACCTACTATTAATTTCTGCAAATTGTAATGATTACAAGGGCACCAATGACATGTCATTGAAGAGTTGGTCTATGTTTTGATCCATATTAAAATAGCGAGTTGGTTGCCAGTTTGTGTCCCACTTGTTCCCACATCATCTCGTCATGTATGTGCTGATTGCTGTAAAGCCTCATCTTCTGCAATCATAAAAAACAATCACATGTATAGATCATATAATATGCAGATATATGTATTTTTTTGAATACCTGCCCCTTGTTTCATTTATAAAGCAGGGAGGAGTATGTATTTTGAAGGACATATTACACAGGTCGGGCAAAAAAATTTTTGGACAGCTGTTTTGGTTTAGTTGACTGATTCTTACATTTTTTGGTGCGCTGAATCCAAAAATGACAGCCGTTTTGTCCTGAGACGTCAGGTTTTCAAACAAACGGTTGGTCATCGTTTAAAAAAATCTCTTAACGCAAATATTTTATTTACATGAAAAATATTAACTCATGTGCACAGGTGACGACAAAATTAACACCACACTCAAGAAGATTGCTTGTGAAATCTTCTTTTTTTAAACTCTAAACTTCTTTTTGAGCTTTTCCCCTTGTAGGTGGCTTCCGGAAGATCCCTGTACAACATACAGCAGTAGTCAGCCATCATCGTAACACTCCATTTCCCTTGATACCTTCTTTCCATGTCTTTTATATCTTGATGGAAACGTTCTCCCTGCTCTTCACTCACTGCTCCCAAATTTTCAGGAAAATAGTCAAGGTGTGAGTTGAGAAAATGGACTTTTAAGCTCATGTAGCAACCAAGCTTGTGGAACGCTTTCAACATTGTTTCCACCATTTCCTTGTAATTTGGGCCTTTTTGGTTTCCCAAAAAGTTTCTTATGACCACAGTAAAAGCAACCCACGCTTCTTTTTGAGTTGGAGTCATTGAACTGATGAAGTCTTTGTCGGATACGAGTTTTCTAATATCCGGGCCAACAAAAAACCCCTCTTTCAGTTTTGCCTCCGTTAAACCTGGAAACTTGGACCCCAAGTACTTGAAGCATTTGCTATCTTTGGGAAGTGCCTTAACAAATTGGCTCATTAATCCTATTTTTTTTTTTTTTTAAAATACGTTTTATTAATAATAACATCTTATCTTTAACAAAGTTACCAAATTTTCCAAAAGGTACATCAACAAATACTTGTACATATTAAGATAGACACGATGTACAACTTTTTCTCACCATGCTTTTACAGAGCAAATTTGATTGCGTGTTAATCTTGTACTATGTAGATGCTGTTTTTTATTTTGAACAAAGCAGAGAAGAATAATAAAAGGAAAAGAAGAGAAGGGGGGGATAAGTAAAGTTGGTGGGCAAGAAGGGGGGGGGGGAGAATTAGAGGGGTAGTAAAGTGTTTATATCATCATCACCATTTATTTATTTATGACACACCACAAATTCCGCAGCGCTGTCAGTCAGCGATATACAAACAGAACATAATACAAATATTTATTAGGGCAAGAGAACAAACAGTAGCAGGAAATACAACCCAAAGAGGTGAGTATATATGTTGTAGTATAGGCTACAACTATATGAGTGCTCGTACAGGGTGCTGCAACTTTTATATTTATTTTATGAGCAGAATGTTGAAGAATATTTGTTGATGTGTCGGTGGGAGTAGAGTGTTGTTATTCCCACCCCAGCTGCTGGGTAAACACACCAGTGTAATATTCTCTGGTTACTGCATTTCATCTATGTTGTTCTTCACAAAAATAAACAAAACAAACAAAAACAATTTTGTGCATATTTACGTTATTTACATGAGCTGTAAATTTACTTGTTAAATTACATTTAAAGGGCTCAATGACGACTTGAAGCACATATTATTTGTTTGCTGCTATGTGCAGACGTCAGCACGAGCCCCCATTTAAATGTTTGCTGAATTGTCTGTTTGGGTGACGTGCACGACATTTTGTGAAGTCTGTAGTGAAGTTTGCACTTCTGTAAAAAAGAAGAACATTACTACAATGTACTGAAAGCCATGTGATTACGGCCCCCTCCATAATCCATTTAAATTTTTCCATTTTTTCACCTAAAATCGGCTGCTTTTCTGTTGACGTTATATACTTTCATGCTTTTATTTATATTGGTTTATCTGTGCATATTAATATACTTCCTGGTGCAAAATACATCTCTACAAATGGAGCTCAGGTCCAATTGCCACCAAATTACTGCAAAAATATCCCTGTTTTAAACTTGAAAAACACTCTGGTGACTCCGTCTACATCAGGAAGGCAGTTAAATATTACCAGTCCAACCCCTTTCAGTTCATTACAATAACTTGTCCAACTAGACAAATTCTGAAGTCTGCATTGGTGCACCAAATCTGTTGCCTTAGAATAAATTAGGAATGTTCACTGATCCCTCGTGTTTTGGTTTTGTATCTGTATTAACTTTGTGTTTTGATTTTGGTTTTAGCAAAACCGCTCTCAAGTGTTTTGGGTTTGCTTTTGGATCTGTATTTTTTTTGAAAAATTCCTAAAATATGCTAAAACCACATAATTATTTTTTTTTTGTTCTAACATTATTATTAACCTCAATTTCCAGTGATTTCCAGTCAATTTTGACCACCTCACAGGTCACAATATTATTTTCATCCAGTTTCGGCCAAAGACTGCAGCGAGCTGCTGGATACTAAGCTACAGAGCAATGTCACTGGAGACTGGAGAGGGACAAGCACACTGCCGTGGAGGGAGGTACTTATGGAATTCAAAACCTGCAGGATCAGACAACGCAACTATGACACTTTGCCTCAATTTAAGTTCCGAGAAAGTGTGAGAGTAAATTGGTTCTCGGATTTGGGATGTTCGGGTGGGAGGGGGGAAGGGGAGGGTAAAACACTGCCCTCTGGTGGCTAATTTATCATGGGCATAAATGTTTATCAATAAGCGTTAATTAAAACTCTTAGACATGGTATAACTCTTGTTAATTCGGAAACATAAGATACAAAAAAGATATATTTGTTTTAGTGTTAGTATTTTTGTACGTTGCTCCCACCTTCAGTATATTAAGCAGCTGTTTGTTGCTCTCTACTTCCCCCCTCACCCTCCCTCTCGTCTATCGCCTCTCCAGCTTTCTCTCTCTCTCTCTCTCTCTCTCCATCTTTCTCTCTCTTTCTCTCTCCTCTCTACCTTTGTTTCCTCTCCCTCCCTCCTTCTCTCTTTCTCTCTCCTCTCTACCTCTGTTTCCTCTCCCTCCCTCCTTCTCTCTTTCTCTCTCTCTCTCTCTCTCTCTCTCTCAATCTTCTCTCTCTCTCTCTCTCCCCCTCTCTCTCTCTTTTTTTCCCTGTGCCTATCTCTATCTATATTCCTCTCCCTCTTTCTTTCTCTCTCTCTCTCCCTCTCTCTTTCTCTAATCTCTCTACCTCTGTCTCTTCTCTCTCTCTCTCCCCCTATCCTCCTCTCTTTCCATCTCCCTCTCTCTCTCTCTCTCTCTCTCTCTCTCTCTCTCTTTGTCTCTCTCCCCTCTCTGTACCTCTGTTTCCTCTGCCTCCCCCTCTCTCCTTCACTATTTCTCTCTCTCTATCTCTCCCTTTTTCTCTCATCATTTAATTCCACAACAGTAATAATTAACTTTACCATCCACATGCTGCTACTTTAGGTGCTGCAAAACAATCCAACAAAAGCCCTGTAAATATGGAATAACAATATTGTATTATCTTTAACCACTGGCTGTCGTTCTAATTATCCTGCTGATGAAGAAGTGTGCAGAGGTTTGAAGTACTCGCCCTCACTGCAGAACTTCCACATCTTGTACACCAGTAAATCATTTATGCCTTCTGTTATTATCTTGTAAATTAAACATTTTCTAAGAAAGCAAAGTAGAGTAGTTTATCGCTTTATGGTAATAGCCGACTCTGTAGCAGATATCGAGAACAGAGGAATCTGGAGGGATCAATTCTTTTGACCTTAAATGTCATATGCTACAGATCTGTACTGTCAATCAATTCCACACTCTTGTTCATTTAGAAAGAGAGAGTAAGTATCACTCATATGGTTAGCTGTAATGATAACAACAAATATGTAATAATGTTATACTTATGCACAGTGTAATCGGATATTGCATCCCATAGCATATTCTATAGGCCAGTCTGCACCTATCCTAAGATACGGAATAGTACGCAAAATCTGTACATTTCTGTTAGATGAGCTTAAATTGTAACCTACATTAAAAGCATATTAAGCCCCAATTGTTACGAGCCACAGCGGTACGCCGCATCCTGGCGTGAGGTAGCACCCGAGCATGTGAATTAGTTGCAATGCACTGTTATCTTTGTGGCATAGAGTAGGAGGGTGTAGGGACATCCTAGAACTCCAGGGGGAGCTCTCGCATGATTCTAATCTGTCATTTATGTTTTCATACATGTTCCTGGTTTGTGATATGACCTATGCTAGTTCTAAGCTAGTAATTAATTATCAGCCTCCTGAGGCTGATTGTCAGCCCTGTCCTCCTCCTTTCTGATTTGTCCATCAAAGTATTTAAGGCAGTGAGGACTGGGCCTCACTCATGGTTATATTCCCTGCTTGCTAGCATACTTCTCCTGCTGTTGCACTTGCTGTCTTCTGTGTTACCGTTGCTGACCCCTGGCCTGGATTTTGACATTGCTGATTTGCCTGTGACCCTGACCCCTTGCTTGGATATTGACACTGCTGATTCGCCTGTGACCCTGACCCCTGGCTTGGATATTGACACTGCTGATTCGCCTGTGACCCTGACCCCTGGCTTGGATATTGACACTGCTGATTCGCCTGTGACCCTGACCCCTGGCTTGAATACTGACTTCGCTGAGTTGCTCGTGACCCTGAAACCTTTGCCTGTATACCTTATTCCTCCTCTTTGTAATACCTGCGCTACGATCTCAGGTTATCAGCTCCTACTACTAGAGAACAAGACCTGGGGGCATCCGAGTACCTGTGAGTGTGTTTAGCTCTACGGGAAAGGCGGCTGCTATAGGCGAAGACCTCCGAAGCGGTTCTAGGAGTTGATACCTGGGGCGTGAGCCGTAACACCAATGACTAGATTAACGCCATACAAATCTTTTATTTCTCCGGGTTTAATCCTGTCTTAAATATTATAATATGGTGAAAGATATTTTAGCGGAGCGTTTGCGGGACTTTCGGTTCTTTCGCACTTCATAAATAGAGCCCCACGTCAAGATCTGCATTTGATAAACAGTCATCATGGTCTGCTCTCAATGTTAGTTTTTAAGCTTTTTATCCACTGTCAATGTAGTTATTTAATGTGCCAAAAAAAAACATTTTTTTGGCACGAAACACACAAAAGATAAGATCGGTGACCGACCAGCAGCAAAGATTGGCTCAGTAAGGTGGTAAATTAACTGCTCCAGGCCAGTATTGCCAGGGAAGTTGAGCAATATTTTTATGATAAATTGCAGCAATACTGAATTGTTTCAGCCTTTCAGCAGCTAAAGGACCTGTTGATGCCAATTCCCATGAATCCATCTATCTGATAATCGCCCATCTACTTATTTCCAATTTGCTACAAAAACCCACTGGTGTCTTCAGCAACAGTTACTGGAGGCCAACATCTACCTGAGCCATTGATGTAGCCTCAAGTCCCAGACGGAAACTAATAAACATGCAAAGTAGAGCAGCCACATATGAATATTCCACCTACGGTAAAAATATTTACAACAGACAGGTGCATCTGGAAAACCTGCTGTGTGTTTTACAGTGTCTACAGTGTGTTATATAAAAGTACAATGAGTGATAGTTTGATACTCTGACGTCAGATATTTTATAAATAAATTGTGGGACCCTGGGATGTACGACCTCTGTTATACCCTACATATTGTATGTGTCAATTATACAGGATGTCAGCATCAAGGAATACATTTGATCTCTGTTATAACCCTTGTTGTATAAAATAACAGTATATATAAGACATGGAGCAGTGAAAACCAACACACGAGCAGCATATGTTAGAGGGATTACAGACGGTAGTTTAGGTCATTTGCGCACCCGAAGTTGGCTTAGAATTACGTTTAATGTAATTGCAAAACAGGTGGATTGAATTGAGATTAGTTAAATAACTGAAGAGTTTCCACGTTATTGACATATAAATATGTATAAAAAAAGATTAGGGATAATGGTAATTAGATGAGCCTTTTAATGAGGCACATAGAAGCTCCATATTCATTTAAAAGGGCATAAAGCTTATAGTTTTTCCTTGCAGCAAAAGTGTTTTTCTCTTCCGTAAATATAACAGTGATTAAAGTGACATTATGGGTTAAATGTGTCCAACTTTTTAATAACAAAAAGTGGAGGTGTTGCCCATAGCAGCCAATCAGATCTTAGCTAGAATGAAATAAATGATAGCTAGAATCTCATTGGCTGCTATGAGCAACACCTCCTTTTTAGAAGGCTTGATACATTTAACCCTTTATGCTCTTTAAAATCTACATTAGCCTATACATTTTATCCATTCAGTAGTTTCCCCAAAATTTTAGTGATTATTTATTAATAACTAGAAGACAAGGGCCGATTAAATCGGAAAAGTTTGTATTACCTCCACCCATGCCAGATCTACTTCTTTAAACCAACATTAACCTAGTCCTAACCA
This sequence comes from Mixophyes fleayi, assembly GCF_038048845.1. Classification (NCBI taxonomy): domain Eukaryota; kingdom Metazoa; phylum Chordata; class Amphibia; order Anura; family Limnodynastidae; genus Mixophyes; species Mixophyes fleayi. Next base: position 341,972,596 of record NC_134404.1, on the reverse strand, counting down.
ATTTGTTAATTTATATTTGTTTGCAAATCAATGAAACATTTTATCAATAAACTAGTAAACATTGCTAGTTACATAGCTTAATTTTAATGTGGAGTATTCCGATCTATCATGTAGCCATGGTAATCCCAAAGAAAATTCAGCTTATTTCAAACTACCTTTTTCCAAATACTGTACACATACAGATGGCTAATGTGAGCTAAAGTCTACTTTGTACGTTGGGATAACACATAGGGAATAGTTTAAGAGATTACTGGGATGACTGGGAATATCACTTTGGAATAACCTTGGCAGTATATGTGACATCACTTTCTTAACTCATTATTATTTTGTTCCATGATCATGTGACCCCCTAACTTACCAATCACTTGAATGGGTTAAATTTTTTAAGGAAACAATATTAAATTATCTTATGTAGAATTGGCTTACATTTTTCTTGGTGAAGACTAGGACTGGGGCTCGATAAACTGACAAATCTGTTGGGGAAGAGGGTCTACTTTCTAGCTTAATTTACTGTACTATAGAACTTTTCCATAATATGCCAATCCGACTCCTTGTATTTGTAGGTAGCAGTCTACCAATGTCACATATAGCCATTGAGAACCCTGAATACCCATTATACATATAAATATATATATATATGGGCAAACGCAAGATTTGTAGAGGGGGGTTTCCACGCTACACCACCAATGGGCTTGGCCAGCATGCTTCGGGGTGTGGCTATAATTTTAGATGGTTCTTGCCTGTTCTCCAACTCTTCCTATCCCCATCATATACACGGGCAATGCTGCGTGCACTACTGTAAGGGGCACACAGCTCTCCCTTTTAGAGTAGAGCCATGTGAAGCGGGACATATCTCCCAACTGTCCCTACAATCAGTACAAAGTCCTGATTGAGTGTGTCAGAACAGTTGACAGACTGTCCTGCTCTCTTCTATCTGTTCTTGCTGCTTTCAATACTTGTTGGGGAGAGATGGCTGTGAACAGTGCAGACAGAAATGATCTGCACACAAGCTGCAAAGTGGCTGGTCCTGGGCAGGGTCCAGCCACCTTAAGCATACAGTACCCCAGGCTAGGAGGGGGAATGGGGGGGGGGGGTTTCCAGGCACTAGGAATCCCCCATCGGTTTACCTATGACCAGGGTAGTAATGTCAGAACCATGTAAGCTTTTGCTGGCCCTGTTGTACAAGGGATTCTGGTTTAGAGCTCCTAGCAATAGGCTCAGGGATCTGGCTGTCAACCACCATGCTAGAGGAGGTGGCCACAAAACTAGAGACACCTGGGATGGGCAACTTCTCCAGATCTTCACTGCACTAGGGACCATGATTAGGGCACTAAGCTGGTGCTAGTTTTTTTATTGCACCAGATCCTCCACATAATATAGAGGCTGTCTGGTTCTCCCAGCAGGACCAGTATTGCAGAGATTTTTATTATCAATGCTGAAAAGCACAGCTCAGCAATTTTGCTCGTAATACATCTCCAGAAGTAGCTTAAATACTGTGGTACAGAGTGCAATGAGCACTGACCAATGGAATTGGGCAATAGCTGTTTCTAACCATTTGTCATTTGTGGACACACCAGTAAAGTGTTTTTAAGAATTGAAACATTTTGAATATTAGCAAGAATGTAATAAGTCTGTAAGATTTTAAATTAACCAGAGTCAGATAATTGTTGCATGAAATGTTTAGAACGTTACATGTTTCAGACTGAGAGATGTCTTTAAAGTTAACAACTTATTAGAATATAAAATATCGGTAGTTGGATTTATGCTTCTGAAAATATACAAAAACTTTAATGGTGTTTACATGTATGAGAAACTTATAGATGATGGGAATGTCACATAATAGAACCTATTAGTAACATTAGAAATGTGGTTGTTTATATCTCATTCTCTATTCTTCTACATTAGTGGGTGTAGTGCTGTCTTCTCTTGAATCAAGGTATTTTTTTTTGTTTTTGTATCATTTGTGTTACCTTGTGAGCCTGAAACTTTGAGCTGTATTGCAGCTGTGCACTGATTAATGTGCTATCAATTAGCATGTTGCTGTATATCTCTGAGAAGGGCATTACTTTTAATTCTTCTCTGAAGAAGTTACATCAGTGTAGCGAAATGCGTAAGGATTTATGGACTTGCTGGATCATACTCCAATTTTGAAATCTATTTTGTGTTTATGGTTCCTCATTGCAAGATGCGGAGGTGGATTGCATTTATTGACTGCAGATATAATTATTTTACCTTCTTAACTTCTTGCTACCTCCAAATAAAAGTAAAGCTCAATCAACAGTAGTAGGAAGACAGCAATTCATTTTTTTTACAGAGACCTTTGTTTGCAAACTGTGGAACTAACGGTTGGTCCCATAATTTTTTTGTTATGTTGATTTCATTATGAAATTAATGTTGTTTTGCTTGTATTTTATTATATGAGTTTGTGATTAAATACTGTCAGTAGTGAGGTCCACAGCACACACTTAATTTTTATTGTTTAATAAATCATAAAATATATTGGTTTTACCAATTCACAGATTAAGATCAATTTATTTTTTTTTATGTATTTATTATGTTTTATTCATTTGATATATATGACATTTTGCAATAGATGTTGTATTTTTTTTTATTCCTTCAGCTATTGTGAAAAGTTGTTGTGTCAGCGCTGTTTATCTGTTACCTTTTGTTGTTTCTTATAAACAGCTTTGTAGTCTCTGAAAGCAGCTGCTGTTGTTCAGTCCGATACTGAGCTTAGCGCCAGTTATTTGGTCTATATAGTTTACTTTTCTGTAAAGCACTGCGGAATTAGTAGCGCTGTATAAACAGCTGATGATGATGGTACTTTATAATTACCGGATTTAATGAGATGATCTTATAGCCAATGTCTGTTTTTAAAGTAAAGACCATTTTATACAATAATATAATAATAATACAACAGTACAATATAAAGGCAGCTGTTATGTATATTATGTAAAAACTAATTACAACATACTGAATTATTTCTTTGTAATTTTATCGTCAGGAATGTAATACATTTTACCAACTTTTACAGTGTTTGAGAACTGTTTTTAGTAGTAATAGTTTGTTATTCGCCCCCAAGGCAGTATCCTGGATCCCGACCATGCTGGATATCATCATCATCATCATTTATTTATATAGCGCCACTGATTCCGCAGCGCTGTACAGAGAACTCACTCACATCAGTCCCTGCCCCATTGGAGCTTACAGTCTAAATTCCCTGACACACAGATATGATAGAGAATTATTGCCTTTTTCTTACAAGTAACATCATTTATACTGTGCATGGTTCTCCAATCTCTTTTTATCATGTATAATCACTACATAACTTACAGTTGGCTCAAACTGCATTACGTCTTTAAAATGATGATTTATTCATAAGTCAACATTGTCTCTCGGATTGACTGTGAATGGGGGATGGGGTGGAGGCTGATAGAAGCATCTCAGACTGATGGATGTCAAGAAATATAAATCCTGGAAACAGAAAATCTTATTTTTATTTTGCTTGTTCTAAAAGACGTATGAACTAAGTTACTTGTATAAGTTTATTCTGATATATGGGTGTGTGTAGACTTCAGACACTGCTATGATTTCCATCACAGAACAGTTTCAATACTGAGTCATATGACACCAGTAGGAGGGGCCTATTAATTACATACACAGAGTGACTGACATCCTGGCGATCTTGCCTTGCAGAATCTGTATCAGATCCAATCAGAACACTGGGAGATATTTATCAATATGCGGTGATAGGCATGATTGTTTGTCGTGGTGATAAAACAATTGACTTATTGCTGCGATTTATCGATCAAATATCTCCAGCAGCCCCGGCGACACAGGCCCGGCTCGGTAATGTTTAACTTACTGCTTTGTCAGGTCAGTCTCTGGAGATAGGCACATGCGTGACCTTGCTGGATGGATTGGGTGTGTGCAGTGGAACTGAAAACCAATGAAAAAAAATCAATAAAAAAAAAAATAGATACATTTAAAAACTAAAATAAAATAAACATTGAAAAAAAATGTTTTAATTAAATAGTAAATTGTAAAGCACGACAGAACTATATGGGGGGATGCTCGGTGATTATACCTGTGCGTCTATGATACTACAGTGTCCATTTCAGGACAAGCCTCCACCAAAACAATGAGCGACAGAAATAACAATCTATATCACTCTTGTTATTACACAGTGTTTGAGCGATATACACGTTATACACAGGATCTCTGTTCCATGCATCACTCCATCATCTATCGTAGTTACTGCAGCCATAATATCACCCACAATGCATCTACCCCAATGTAAGGAAGCTAAAGTCATCTTGTATTCTCTGACCTATAGAAAAACATTCAGCCTGTAAACTTATGCTCTCATTTGATCACATCATTACATCTATTGGCTAGATATTTGAGAGTCGCATTAAATTCCCCTGTAAGGGTCACATAAACCTCACTTAGGGCATTTTCCAGATCAATTCAAGCTACATTTCGAATATTTTTTTTATATCTTGTGCGATGACGGATTCTGCGCAGCGTTCTTCGAAGTGATCTGTAAATCACACAACTGTCATTTTAGTTAATGAAGTTTTGTAGGGGACAAAAACAAATCATTCAATTAAAAGATAATTCGGTTTTCACGTTGCTGCCTCTTATCTCCAATGAAACACATCTTAATATGTGCATTTATTCCCACGCTAATTTATATAACGACAATATACGCTGCAAATTGCTTCCTCCTAGAATAAATGGCTTTCAGCATCTTGATCCTCAGTGCTACAAGCGATGTTTATTGCCAGAGATCTTCAATAACAGAGGGCTGGGTCATATTTTAATTACTGAAACAATCTGCAGTAAGGTTTGGACTAATTGCGAAACATTTTCCTTTGGGAAATGTAAGTTTTATTTTCCAGTTAGTTGTTTAATTAATCTTTTGCTCTTTGATGTTTCTCTTATAATTGAAAACTCACATCAGTGAAAGATAAATGTGATTAATTTAAATGAATACGGCTGTAATCTGTGAGATGCTGTTTTCAGAGGACCCTAAGTCTCACCTGCGTAAAATCAATGCTGAACTCGGCTAATATGCTCAAGGGAAGTAATATGGTCCGGGAAGTCATTGTCTGGATAGCGAAGCTTTATGTTGCTGGAAGCTAGGCTTTATCTTCTTTTGGATGTAAAAAAATTAAACACTAAAAATTTGTGATAAGCGAATCATTGTTCCAAGTAGCGGTAACACAGAAAATAAAACTTTTTTATTAAAATTACAACAAGACCTATTGACTGACGGCAGATTATCCTAAAGCGCGGTGCCATTCATTTTGTGTGAATGTGTCAGTTTGACCAACAAACGCATAGATAATTACTGGTTTGTGAAAAGCGAAACGCGCAATGTTACCATTTGCTGGTTTGGATTCCCGGATGGCAATAAAAAAAAATCGCTTTAATGTTCCATCTACTATAATTTTAGCATCATCTCTTTAATTATTATCTGCTCAGACAGCCATCATTTATGTCTTAAATAAATCATCGCAGTAAGTAAAAGTCTATATATATCTCTTTATATCTCTATCTCTATTTAAATGACATTATTACAGGTGAAACATTTGTACATGTAACCCCTGGGCAGTCTTGAACCATCAGTGTTTAATATTGATCGTAGATATCACTCACCGAATGACACTCCGGTACCAACATCCGGATCTGTCTCTGAATCAGGAGAACACTAAGCTGACTCAGCAGACACAGATTCCAGATATTTGAATGGGGGAGAAGCCAATTTGGTGTCTTTATTATAACAGATGGTAAAGTAGAGGCATGAGGGATCCGGCAAGTTGAGATGGGAAAGCAATTGGGTAAATAAAAACAGGGTTAAATCATAATAGCAGTTCTGTGTGAACACTGATGTACAGCAAAGGTTATGTCACTATAATTAATACTTGTCAACGTTTGCAAATTAATTTCAAGAACATTGTGCAAGTAACACTTTTGTTTAGTGTAACAGGGCTGAAGTGCATATGGCAAGTCTGCCTTTTGGGTAGAACAGCGGGCATACGGGAGGTTAGCCTACCTTCCCCGGAGTGCAGATGATCTCTTAATATTCCAGGTTTTGCTAATTCCAGTAGCCAACCATGAGTGATACTGAGATGAGTATTATTAAGTGTTTCTCAGCGACAGATGTGCCACAGAGCTCATCATTTCTGCATCTCTGTTTATACAAACCAAGAAAACAGCTGCGGGCGTGTTCTGCATTAAGGAATAGCTCAGATTACCTTTTGAGAACACTGCTTAGATTTGGGAAACAGTTCTAAGTTCTGTGATGTTATTGCATTAGATATGCTTAATGTTTGTAGACACTCCCTTATATGTTTAAGCTTGAATCTTTAGTGATGGTCCCTAAGACCATGGGGAATGCTGGGAAGTGGGTGTGGCCGGTGTGCAATGTACCCAGAGTCTGCAAATGGCTGAATAAAGAGCTCAGCAGTGCCCACCCATGCTTCAGTGTCCTGATGAACTGATTTACAAGTATATTAACAAAACATGGTGTCAGAAGAAGTTTTAACTGGACTGCTAGAGCTCAGAGTGTGAAAGGATCCTGCAGAAGTCTGTGTCTGAATATCTGCCTTGTGCTCTGGTCACATCAAACAGTGAGTAACTATGGATAGGCTGTCTCCTCCAGCAGGCATGCTCATGTCTGGCAACTTGTCTGAAAACTGGAAAAGATTTAAACAAAGGTTTAATATATATCTTGCTGCATGTGGAGCTGATGCAATGGAGGATAAAACAAAGTCATCCATCTTCCTCCATGTGATAGGAGAGGATGTGCTGGACATTTATAACAGTTTTCAGTTTGCTGAAGGGCAGAATATGGTGCTATCTTCTATAATGCAAAAGTTTGAAGATTACTTTGTGCCAAGGAAAAATGTGACATATGAAAGATATAAGTTTTTCACCTGTGATCAGAAGTCTGGAGAAGGATTTGATCAGTATGTTACAGAACTGCAATCACTCAGCAAAACCTGTGAGTTTGGTGATTTAAAGGACTCACTGATTAGAGATCGTATTGTCTGTGGAATACCTGATAATGGACTCAGAGAAAGATTGCTGAGAGAGCAAGACCTAACACTAGACAAGGCAATGACTATGTGCAGATCTACAGAAATGACCAGACTGCAAGCCAAACAGTTACACAAGGAATCTGATACTACTGTACATGTGGTGAAGAAAACAGAGCCAAGCAAACCACCATTCTCTAAAATGAAGCAGTCTAAAATGCAATCTAATAGGAAAATCTGCAGTAGATGTGGAAATACTCACAATCCTAAAATGTGCCCTGCTTATGGTAAAACCTGCATGAAATGTGGTGGACTTAATCACTTTGCCAAATGCTGTAGAACCAATAGTGAAACAAACAAAGTGCATGCCGTTGAACAAGCTACGTCTGAAGATTTTTTTGTGAATTGTATTGAACTTTGCAGTACAGACAAGAAAGAATGGATTGTTCCTTTAACAGTGAACGAGATTGTCATTCCCTTTAAGCTTGATACTGGTGCGCAGGTGAATTTGATATCGTTTCAAGACTATAAGACTTTTAGAGTAAAACCTAAAATTCATCCAGCCAATGTGAAAGTTACAGGCTACACTGGGGAGGAAATTCCTGTGAAAGGTACATGCCTAGTGACCCTGAGCTACAAAGGACAAAAGTTCAAAACATCTCTACTGATTGTGGATAAAGATGTACAACCGATTCTAGGATTAAGTTCATGTGAGAAGCTTAACTTGATAAAGAAAGTTTTCATGGTGACATCACAAGTAGAAGATGAATGCAAATCAGTGTTTACAGAATACAGAGACATGTTTGAAGGTTTAGGTTGTCTGCCTGGCGAGCATAAGATAAATCTAGACACGCAAGTTCCTCCAGTGATACACCCCTGTAGAAAAGTGCCATTTGCGCTGAGAGAAAAACTCAAACAGGAGTTAAACCGCATGGAAGCTTTGGGTGTGATACAGAAAGTTGATGAGCCTACTGAATGGGTGAGCTCCTTAGTAATTGTTGAAAAGAAAAATGGACAACTCAGAATATGTCTGGATCCAAGAGATTTAAATAAGGCTATTAAAAGAGAACATTTCAAACTACCAACCAGAGATGAAATCATGTCACAGTTTGCGGGAGCAAAATGGTTCAGTAAATTGGATGCATCTTCAGGATTCTGGCAAATGAAGCTAGATGAAGCCAGCTCAATGCTGTGTACATTTAATACCCCAGAAGGTCGATACAGATTCCTTCGACTACCATATGGGATATTGTCTGCTCCAGAAGTATATCACAAAAGGATACACATGATTTTTGAACACATTCCAGGTGTTGAAACAATGATGGATGACATTATTGTCTGGGGATCTACAAAAGAAGAACATGATTCTAGACTGAGACAAGTAATGGAACTTATCAAGAAGGTGAATCTAAAGCTGAACAAGGACAAATGTGAATTTGGTGTGAAAACACTTACCTTTATGGGTGACGTGGTCTCGGAGGAAGGTGTGAAGCCTGACCCGAGGAAAATATCAGCCATAATAAACATGGAACGTCCTAACAACAAAGACGACGTGAGAAGATTCCTAGGAATGATTACTTACTTAGGAAAGTTTATTTCTCAACTCTCCGAACAAACAGCACCTCTAAGATGGTTGTTGGACAAAAATAATGAGTGGATGTGGTCACATGAACAAGAAGAAAGTTGGCAAAACTTGAAATGGACCATCACAGAGCAACCGGTACTAAGATTCTTTGATCCTACAAAAAGTATAAGAATTTCAGCAGATGCCTCGCAATTTGGCCTAGGCTCAGTGTTGTTACAAGAACATGAGGATACATGGCAACCGGTAATCTATGCATCAAGAGCATTGACAAGTGCTGAAACAAGATATGCTCAGATAGAAAAAGAACTTCTAGCAATCACATATGCATGTGAGCGATTTCATCAATTTGTGTATCGTCAAGCGTTTACAGTGGAAACTGACCACAAGCCATTGGTAGCTATCATGGCTAAATCGTTACATGACTGTCCCATGAGAATTCAAAGAATGCTTATAAGACTACAGAAATATGATGTCCAATTGCTGTACTGTCCTGGTAAATACATGTACATTGCTGACACACTTTCCCGTGCTGTGAACAAAAGTGAAGGTTCTGAAAGTCTGATGGATAAAGAGATAGACGCATATGTTAATTTGATTGTAGCTTCTCTACCTGTGTCTCTTGCAAGACAAGAACAGATAAGAAAAGAAACAGAGACAGACATCACAATGAAAGTGTTACAAGACATCATTCTGAAAGGATGGCCAGCAGAAAAAAATGCGTGCCCACTGTCTATTCATGATTATTGGATGTACCGCACTGACCTTACGGTTGTCAATGGTATTATTTACAAAGGCAATAGAATTATTATACCTGCACGACTAAGAAAAATTATGCTGTGCAAGATACATGAAGGCCACTTAGGAGAAGAGAAATGTAAACGGAGGGCGCGTGAAGTGATGTATTGGCCAAGAATGAACCAGGACATAGCACAGACAACAGCTACATGTGAACTGTGTCTTACGTACAGACCAAAGCAACAAGTCGAGCCGCTGAGTCCTCATGCAGTGCCAGAGAGACCATACCAGAAGGTAGGCGCAGATTTGTTTGATTGTATTGGAAAAACACACATTGTCGTGACTGATTATTATTCTAATTACCCTGAGGTGCAGACTCTACCTACAACTACTAGTAAAGCCGTAATCAGTTGCATGAAGTCAATCTTTGCAAGGCATGGTGTTCCTATGGAAGTGTTCACTGACAATGGACCTCAGTTTTCCAGCGCTGAATTTAGACAGTTTGCTGAAGAGTGGGAATTTGTCCATGCAACATCGAGTCCCCACTATCCACAGTCAAATGGGTTGGTGGAAAGTTCAGTAAAAACTGTAAAGAGTCTAATGAAAAAAGCACAAGACGGCAAAGAAGATTTCTACAAAAGTCTTTTAATCTACCGCAGTACACCTTTACAGAATGGACTCTCTCCTGCACAAATGCTGATGGGAAGGAGGATTAGAGCAAATCTTCCGATAAGTGACGAACTGCTTAATACGCATAACTCAGCATTGGTGAGACTGAGTAAGGTACGTCAACAGGAGAAACAGAAACTGTACCATGATAGGCGAGCAAAAAGCTTATCTGATCTAAGATCAGGTGACCAAGTCCGTCTCTGAGATCATGAGAAAGGCATTTGGATGCAGAAAGGTATTGTGCAAGCACAAGTAGCACCAAGATCTTATATTGTACGTACAGATCGTGGAACAGAAGTAAGAAGAAATCGGGTCGATTTAAGATCTCAACCCAACCATAGTGATGGCAACACGACTGAAGAATACCCTTCATTTGACATGTATGATGGACTTGATAATGGTGAACAAACCATGATGGAAGAAAGGTCCAACATGGTTGACGATACACAGACTTTGTGTGAAAGACCCATAAGAGAAATACGCAGACCTGAGAGACTCATTGAAACGTGTTAGATGATGTTCTTAATGTTATATTGTTAAATTGTTATACTGAAGGATACAGGGCTTATCTTTAAAGAAAAGAAGATGTGATGTTATTGCATTAGATATGCTTAATGTTTGTAGACACTCCCTTATATGTTTAAGCTTGAATCTTTAGTGATGGTCCCTAAGACCATGGGGAATGCTGGGAAGTGGGTGTGGCCGGTGTGCAATGTACCCAGAGTCTGCAAATGGCTGAATAAAGAGCTCAGCAGTGCCCACCCATGCTTCAGTGTCCTGATGAACTGATTTACAAGTATATTAACAAAACAAGTTCCATGGTATCAGGCTATGGAGAATTTTTAGCGTGTTACATTAGTAAGTGAGCTTCTCAAGCAACGGTTCTGAGGTCAGCATATAACCACTTTTGACATGTGCCTGCTAGAGTCTCAAACAATTATAACAGAAACTGACAGATATATAGATAAGTCTCCGCTTGGCCTCACTGGTGTCTCTCACCTACAGGATAGCAGCCAAAAACGTTTAACAATCTCCAGCTAGAAATTACAGCTCTCCCAACAATCCAACAATATCTTCTGCAATACAGCGACACCCCTAAGTCTTCAGAAGCAGTTATCATGTAGTCATTACTTGGTCTTCTCCCCAATGTTTCCCCAGGATATCGGGCCTGTGGGATTCACCTGTACACACAATAGAAGTGTTAAATTCAGCGCTAGATGTATACTGTATACTGGATATTCCCTGTACTTACCTGGAGGAGACGTGCTACAAGAAAATGGCCGTCGTTGTCCAGAACACAGACCTAATCATTACTTAATCTTTACCTCAGTGTATCCCCTGTGGAAGGCGGAGAGTGATTGTATGATTACCGTCATGATGCTGTGTTCCTCTCACTGCTTTCTTGTCAGCCGGCTTCAGGGAGATTGTCAGACTCATTTGGGAGTCCGGGAGGTCACCCACTCTTTTGGGAGTCTCCCCAACATTCCAGGAGGCATAATATAATAACATCTATTTTATAGTGGAAGGCTCTTCAGGACCCCCCTTATGCTGTCTAAGAATATGCCTGTCTGTTTAATCCCATTGCCATTGGCATTCACATTATAAATACATTAAGGTTTTGATTAGATTGGTATTAGAAAATGTGTTTTCCTGCATAATTTGGCTGTTGCAAAACACATCCCATTGGTGACTCAATGTTCACCACCTCTGAGGTTGTGTTAATATCATGTTTTTCTATTGCAAGAAAAGGGTCATCGCCTAAACTGTAAAGAACCCCCTAAATGCGGAATCTACACTCCCTCAAGCAAATTTATACATCTTATCCTTCAGCACAAAATCTTGTGTTTGCATGTTAAGCATCTAGGGCAGCATGGTGGCTTAGTGGTTAGCACTTCTGCCTCACAGCACTGGGGTCATGTGTTTGATTCCAGACCATGGCCTTATCTGTGTGGAGTTTGTATGTTCTCCTTGTGTTTGCGTGAGTTTCCTCTGGGTGCTCCGGTTTCCTTCCACACTCCAAAAACATACTGGTAGGTTAATTGGCTGCTATTAAATTGCCCTTAGTCTCTCTCTCTCTGTCTGTGTGTATGTTAGGGGATTTAGTTTGTAAGCTCCAATGGGGCAGGGACTGATGTGAGTTCTTTGTACAGCGCTGCAGAATTAGTGGCGCTATATAAATAAATAGATGATGGTGATCATCATCATCATTATCATCATTTATTTATATAAGTTCCCATTCAGCTGAGATTACCCCGATCTGCCAAGCTCCTACCATCAGGAGTGAAATTTTGCATCCTGTATTCACTTCTATTTTGATCCATCAAGCAATGCACTGACCAGTATAAACAGGTGTAATTTTGCATCAGAAATAGACAGCTATATTGCACACAGAGAATCATTAATCTGCATATGTCTCTACTTGCTAACAAAACTGGAAGCTGCCATGTTGTTTTTCTCTCTTTCTCTCTCTTTTTCTCATGTCTGTACAATATTTGCAGACAGACCGCATCATTTTGTTTACAATTTTTATTATAATATTATATTTTTGTTTGTTTAACCTAATGTTATGGTCGTGATAGTAAACCAGACTGCAAGGATTTTGTTTTTTTGCAAGCATTTAAACAGTTGTGGCATTCTGGAACTTGTAGTCCCACATCAACTAGAGACAGGCTGTCTAGAGTAAGTCTGCCTCATGGAAGCATAAAAGTGTAATTTGCGGATGCACAACTTAATAACATTACATATATTACCCATAGATTACTTGACTAATTGTGCATTCTGAGTTTGTATGTTAAATCTGTGCACGATATGGAAAAATCTCCAGCGGTTTGAATGCAGCTACTGAGTCACTCGAGAGTTTATTATGTGGAAAATGTTGCAGTTAGTTCCTCTGTGTTCTTCGTTTCATTTGTGTTTATTAAAATTGCCATATTTGAATATTCAGCGTCTCCGCACCTAATAGACCAGCATCGGATGGATGGAAGTCTAACAGCATGTTTGACTCTAGAGTAAATTAATGCAAAACAAAATTCTTGTATTTAAACAAGGAGTAATTAGTTTTATTATCCGGCACTTATTTATCCCCAGACATTCAGAACTTGAAACTAAGTAGCAAACTTTGTTCAGCTCAGTTATTAGGATACAGCCAGAGAGCTGAGTTAAAGGGGTAGTCAACATTTTTTATAAAACTGTTTATATAACCTTTTAGCAGTACTTTATTGAGTATGTGTGGTTCAATTTCACCGATCAATACTGTTATTATTAATACTACACAATATATGCTCCTGTTGTACTTTTTCATTTTTATTTTAATTAGTAGGGAGTATAAGTATTATTTCTTATCTATATTTTGGGCATAATTCAAGTCTGAACGCAACTTGCACGCAGAGCACAGAATTTGAGCGTTGTTCCGATAGTATTCAAATCCTGTCTCAAGAGATGTTTCTGTTTGAATCAGGGTGTAAGTACCAACTGCCTAAACGTTACTTGCGGCATGTAGACATAGAGCGGACTGCGGGATACACACATGTATATGTACAATATCAAGTCCCATCAGAACGCATAAACAAAATTATATTATTAAATGAATGAGCAACTCTTAACGGTATAATCATTAATTGAAAATATGGATTAAAAAAAATTATATATTATTTTAACATTAAATATATAAATTAAGATGCTTTTAACTTGTACTGTACATACAATGCCTTTTTATAGTCGATCACACTTACATACACATGTTTGGTGCCGTCTAATAACACAGACAATGCCGGGTCAGTCATCACTATCAGTTGGCACTTACACCTGTATCGGGTGCAAATGATACGGCTGAAACCAGATGTACTTACGAGAAATCCCGGACTTGCTGTCGACATGGCCCTACTGTACATCGCCTATGTTAGTCCTCCCAGGGCCATTTTAACAACATCATGGGCCCCCGGGCAAAGCGATGCACTGGGGCCCCTAACTACACAACCATTCACAGGAATAAGAATGTAAATTATAAATAAAATTAAGTTTATATTTATTGTTACCTGCAAAAAAAGTCAAGGTTTAAACATTAAAAAGAACATGCTGTACTACAGAGATTAATCCCCATAATTTTTTTTTATTATAAACAAAATAATTATAAACTATGAATAATTTATTATGAAAGTGTTCAACACACTGTGCCCATCATTATGCTCCTGTTTGTCCCCCTTCATCATGCTTCTGGTTTGCCCCTATTTCACACACTGTGCCCTCCATTATTCTTCTATTTACCCCATTCATCATGCTTCTGGTACCCCCCCCCGTCCCCCCGCCCCTGTATCAGATACTATGCCTGTGCCCTCCATTATTCTTCTACTTGTCCTCCTTCACTTACCTTTCTATCGCCGATTTGTTTTCTTTCTTCCTCGCTTTCTTGCCCATCGCATCTTGGCTACTCTGTGCTGTGCTCCTCACTGAACATGTTGGTAGTAATGACGTCACGGCCGACATTCAGTGTGAGTGCAGCACAGAGGAGGGGAAGTGGGCGGGAGCCGGATTGCGAAAGAGGTAAAGTTTTCCTTTTCATTATTACTTTAGAGACCTGCCTATGAGGCCCCCTTGCCCAAGGGGTCCCCGGGTAGTTGCCGAGCGTGCCCAATTGGAAAGACAGCCCTGAGTCCGTCCCTTTCTTCCCCCATTCTACCTCTCATCGTAGGCTAAGTGTTATTTGCATTTGGACATGGATCGTCAAGCATATGGTCCGTTTGTGAGCATTTGCAGAGCAATTTCACTCAAGATATTCTATGCAATTGGACGTATGTCCGAACATGAATCAAGCCCTCTGTGACTAAACAATAAGTAAGGTGTCTGTCATGTACATCTACTCTCAGTGGAGTCCCATAAGGCGCTACCTCCTCCAGGTGCCAGGGAGCGCTCCCGTCCAGGTGAGTGCCCACAGCTCTGCTCTCTGTATCTGTGGTATCCAACGCGCAGCCACTTGGGTTCACTCCTCGGTCTATGTGATGAAGACTTGCCCAACATCTAGGGGGGAAACTCTGTGGCGCACGTACATCACACCTCGCACATTGCCGGCAATTATGGTACAAATGTCCACTCATGAGCAGAGATCTCTTTCACCTCTCTGCTGAAAATTGTCTCACGGGCGTTTCGGAAACACTTTGCGGCTAATTGATTTCACTCCCTAGACTCCATGCCTTAGGTGGGCCAATACCAACATCTATCAATGCATAGGATCCATACCCAGAAGCTGTGACATGTCCCATGGCCTCATAGCCATGACCTGCAAATTGTGAGGGCAGAGGTGACACTTTCTTTACACTTTTAGATTTTATTGACGCTTTACAAGGTCTTGCAGGTGGGAGACAGAGGAAGCAAAATGTAAAACAGTAAATCATTTGTGACTTTTCGACCTATGGAATTGTTATCTCACACAAGTCCACATGTATTAAGATCTTATATATACCATAGCATTCAGTCTGTATGTGCTAAAGTAGATGGACAAAGACCACGGGGTTCCTGTGCAAAAGAAGTAACCAGCAACAGGTTGTTCCAGGTTGTTCTAGTCATTAAGTTGGTGATATCTCTACTAGGGCTACATCTAGAGACTTTTCCCGTGCTGCCCCCCTTCACTGGAATGACCTCCCTCGTTCCATCCGCCTCTCTCCTACTCTGTGCTCCTTCAAACGTGCGCTGAAAACCCACCTCTTCCTCAAAGCCTACCAATTATCCACATAACCCCTTTCTCTATACTCCACTTGCTCTCCCCTTGCCTTATCTGGCTCCCCCTGTGCCAGTCTGTTTTCCCTCCCTTAGGATGTAAGCTCACATGAGCAGGGCCCTCTTCCCTCCTGTCTACTTACCGTTCTTCTGCTCCTTGTTTATTACATCAGCCAGCCTGGAGTTTCTGAAGCATTGGTATTTCTGTTTATTGGTTTGTACTGTTTTACCCTGTTTAGTCTACTGTTTGTACTGTGTACGGCGCTGCGGAAACCTTGTGGCTCCTAACAAATAAAGGATAATAATAATAATAATAATAAAATCTATATGCTGTATTCTGATTTGCATGTTACTAAAATGCAAGCAAATGAAAATACACATGTAAACACCACTATTTTGTGGCTGTAGGCTTACACCTATGTTGCGCCTGTCACCAAATTGAGCTACTAAGGTCTTCCCTTTCTGTCATTCCTGTTATGATGCACAATAATTGTCCTTAGAAGGGATAGAATTCCAAGAATCCCTGTAATACTTCCACATACACAATGCAGCAGAGTCAAATTAAAGCAGCAATTTCTTCCAATATTATCTGCGCACGGGAAAAACAGTTGGTGCCTAATGAGACATTCTTATTTTCAGAGGTCTACAATATAATACCTTGGGTTAAAGAAACCGTAGGCATCTGTTCCGATCTCAAGCAATCTATTTAACTGAGATTTATGTTTACAATGGTTTCATTATGGTTGGTAGGTGACGATTGTACTTTTTAGAGTATATAGTAATTGCTTCATCCTCCAATGATAGATTTTATTTCTACAAAGTTGCCACGGATAAAAGAAACTATGGTTTACAAGAGAGGAATGTTTTTATGAGAGAGATGTTTTTCTTACGAAATGCGGATTTTAGATGTTGAAAAGAAACATTGGTAAAGAAAAATAAATAGTTTTGAGCTCAAAGTGAATATATAGCAGTGATCCGTTGGCTGTGGTGGAGTCACAAAGAGGGGGGGGGGAGGTGGGGGGCTGGTATTTTTTTGCTATTCTATACAGTTGAGAGACACTTGGAAAGAGAATATAAAATTGATGTTCTATTTTATAGTTAATTACTTGTCCTACATCGTCGACAACAAAAACAAATGCTTATTTTAGTCAATTCTTGAGTGTGGTTCCCTGACAATGTGAAAAAGAACATTTTAAGGTTTTGGGATATGGACCTTTGATCAGGAAAATAAAAATACGGTATTTCTGTGATATTTCGCTGCTCCAGAAACAGGCTGCATTATTTGTATGGTACATGAGCTGAGCAATCTCGGCTTCCAAGCTGTTTCCAAACTGATAAAGGTTTCATGTTTCAGATACGTGCTTAAATAGTTTAAATTCAAAATACAATATTAACAGCTTAGGGTCTGACTATGGTTTGACTGGAGAATATATTCAGTTAGACTCCCCATACTTGTTTGGGAGGGAATGAAATGTCTTTCATTAATTTGGAACTACAATCGGTGATCATAATGACAATCTAGATTAGGGTATCGAGAGACAAGGCACATTTCTGAAGACTGTTTTACAGGTAACTATGTAGAAATTCTGCATAGCAACCAGAAGCTTATATTAATGTTCTTAGCTATATCTATAAAAATATCAGAATCTAATTACCTGCAATTGGCATCATAACTATTCCTGTACATTTACCCTTGGAATATTGATTAGAAATGTCTCAATTGCGGGTACAATATGTTCAGTTGACTTAACCGACACAGACATCACATATAAGGATTTAAGTAGAAAAATAGTCAGAGTAAGAGGTTGTGGGAGACAGGCTTTGGGGCCTAAAACAACGGTGATAACACATGAAAATGATTGAAAAATTGCTTTATTCTTTGAAAAAAAATATATTTTTTTCAATGTTTTATGGTTTCTTTATATTTTCCATATATTTGTTACATTTTTTTATTTATTTTTATTTTATATTAGCGAAACTGAAACACCAAATCTGACAGCCAGATGGCTCACACAATTGCAAATATTTAGATGGGCAAGTGAACCCAACCACTTAGTATCGCAGCAATGATTTGCCACAGCGATATTTTTTGATAAATTACGGTGATTAGTGATTTTTTTTTAAAAAAAATCCTTATTGTTATGTTTGGATAACCAGGGATGAAATATTTTTAAAACGTGTTAAAAAAAACAGCCTTTCGTTGATTTATTTTTGAGGAAACTCGACGTGCACGCGTTTCACTTATACTAAATCCACACCTGCATTATGAGAAAGGGTTAAGTAGTACAAAGGTTATAAATAGAACAATCAAAAATAAAAATAAGCCAGCAACTAATAAAAATTAATTGCTTAAAGGAAAAAGTCTACTTCTGGGCAAGCTCTGTCTTTCTGACCTTCTATGGACAACTTGCATCTGCTGTGTAGAAATGCGTCGTATAGAATACCGTCTTGGCGGACCAAAGAGCACTACATTTCTCATCATGTCAGTTTGCAGAACTTATTGTAGCATACTTTTTTTATTTTAAATACCTCTTTGCAATAAGTATTTATAGTATAAGGCATATGGGGCAGCATGGTGGCGAAGTGGTAGCACTTCTGCCTCACAGCGCTGAAGTCATGAGTTCAATTCCCAACCATGGCCTTATCTGTGTGGAGTTTGTATGTTCTCCCTGTGTTTGCGTGGGTTTCCTCCGGGTGCTCCGGTTTCCTCCCACACTCCAAAAACATACTGGTAGGTTAATTGGCTGCTTTCAAAAATTTACCCTAGTCTCTCTGTCTCTGTCCGTCTCTGTATGTGTGTGTATATTAGGGAATTTAGACTGTAAGCTCCAATGGGGTAGGGACTGATGTGAATGAGTTCTCTGTACAGCGCTGCGGAATTAGTGGCGCTATATAAATAAATGGTGATGATGATGATGATGATATGGGGAACATTTGTTAAAACTGTTCTACAGTAGCTGTGCAGAAAAGCTGGTGCTGCAAATAGCAACCAATCAGATGTTTACTTTCATTATTTTAACCTGTTCTAGAAAAATTACAGTTATAATCTGATTGGTTGCTCTGGGCAACACCACCTTTTGTACCTGAAAAATGTAGAGCGGCTTTCATAAACGTCACCCAATAAATCGCTTCCCGCAAGCAGCACAGATATAAGACAGAATTGTGTTGTAGTGAAAATGTTATATTTCTAGTTATTTAACTACGCTCTCATGCACTAAAACTGTAGTGGCAGAGTTACATTCACCGCGCTCTCTAACACCTTTTTAACGGCGTGTTGCTATGCACTACGGTAAGAGATACAATTTAAGGTGGTTTTATTTGTTGCTGTAAAATATTCTCAGTCTTTTAAAATGACAGATAATCACAGAAGTCTGCCGAGTGCCCGCGGTGCAGTATATGGCTGCAGTGACCGTTTGTGCGCTGTCTGTACCATGTCGGCTCTCTGTGGATTTACAGCATTCCCTGTCTGTGTAGAATAAAACAAAGGCTCACTGACTTCTTGTCAGTTCCTACTAATAATTCACTGTTGTATTTCTGCAAATTGACCTACTTACATCAAAGGGCCACTAAACTAAAATATAACCTAACACACAACATTCACAAACTATAACGCTTCATTTCTCATAACATAAGGTAACACAATTGATAGGGACGGTATCATCTCTCCCTCCCTCTCTTTCTCTCTCTCTCTCTCCCTCTCTTTCTCTCTCCCTCTCTCTCTCTCTCTCTCTCTCTCTATCTAATATATAAATGTTTAGTGGCGTCTGTCTGTCTGTCTGTCTGTGTGTGGAAAAAAAAAACCAAGCTGCAGCGCCACCTGCTGGGCAGAGTTATACACTGACCTACTAAATTCTTAGTGTGTGTGGGAAAAAAAAATCAAAAAGGGCTGAAATTTGGTAGGGCTCAAACTCATTTTCGTGAGGTAATTTTACCTCATGAACACACATGTGTAGAGGCGTGCGTTAGTGTGTGTGTGTGTGTGTGTGTGTGTGTGTGTGTGTGTGTGTGTGTGTGTGTGTGTGTGTGTGGAAAAAACTATCTTCTCAGAAAGGGCTCATCCAATTGACCTGAAATTTGGTATACTGACATTATTTGACAAAAAAATTAGAATAGTCAAGTCAGTTAACTTCCATCATCCCCCCTTCCCCCCGTGGGAGGGGTAGTAAAGGCTAAATTTACGAGTTGAGGGGTCAAACTCATTTTCGTGAGGTAATTTTACCTCATGAACACACATTAAAAAGGGCGCTTGCGTCGGGAACTAACGCTCTTCCCCTGAGGAGGCCTGGGCTAGGCCCAAATGCATGACAAGAACCTTTTTAACACCTTAAGTAGCTTGATTTGACTAGAATGCATGAGTATCATGCACGGGTTAACTTGTATGTATATATATATATATATATATATATATATATATATATATATATATATATAAAATACTAGTAGAAAACTATTATTGACAATTTGATTGGCTGAGTCTCTTCCGGCTCTCCGCCTTTCTAGTTCACCACACCCTTAATTGTCCTAATAGTGGTGTCAAAAACACCTGTGTGTAAAACGAACTTGACCCGTCCAACTTGTTTAAATGAGAGAAAGGAAAACAGTCACATCCCTGTGTTAGGTCTGTGACCAGTTACTTTATGAAGAGATCTCTAGATGTCAGGTTTAGGGGTCATGCTGGGGCTGTTATGGAAAATGCAGTGTCTGCATGAGGTAAAATTGATTCGAGAGATGAATGAAGCAGAGAAGCTGTTAGTATTGTTCAAACACATAATCATTTGTGAAGTACATTAGTTTGAGCATAGATAAGATATTATTGTCATTACTGTTTATTTATAAGGTCCCACCACGCTCCACAATGCCGTACAGTGGGGAAAATAGAGCATAGTGCATAAAATGTTAAAGATACAATAAGCAAAATACATCCGGGACGTAGGAATGCCATAATATCACAAAATTAAGCATAGTACATAGGAATATAACGGGCATGGTACAGAACAAAAAGATAACATGAGTAGTGATAAAACATATATAAGGGGTGTTAATCTAAGTCTAAACACCTTTAAATAATAGTTGATTATATTGCGATAACTTCAGTGCTTATTAGAGAAACGTGGGCTTTATAAGTATAATGTATCCCGTACTGTAAATTATATGGTTTGTAGTTGTCATTTTGGATATCTGTGACATGTATAAAAGCCTCGTGTTTTTGTACGATCATAGAACTTCTTGGTGAATTTAATTTCCTATAATTTGCAGTAGAAAATATCTGATTATATATATTATATAAGTGAAGATAATACTTATATAAACAACTGTTAATGTGGGTTATCCAATCCCGTCCTCGATATGCCTCATTACCCGGAGAAATCTGCAGTATGTAATTGGAACAATAAATAACCCAAAAATTTTGGTAAATTTTGGCTTTGATATTTCCAGTTAAATGATCAGTTTATGATACGCTGTGTGAACTAAAACAAATTTATAGTATTAAAGAGTTTCTATTTTTTATTTGAACCGGTAATAAAAGATATGTGAATTCTTTCACTGAAAATAGAACTTGGGGCCAAAAAGTGCAAATTGTGGAGATTCGCTCATCTCCACGTGGAATATTTTATGGAAAAATGTATCATAATCAAAACAATACACATTTAGTGGGATCCTATAAAATAAAATTATTTTACGTTATGTTTTTTTAAACAGTTATGGACAATTACATTAAAAATAAATAATCCACATTGTGACACTGTCTATAATCGCTGAACCGAAGGTTCTTAAAAACAAATCAGGCACTGATTTGCCTGCAGTCAACTGATTAAATGCTTTACAGAACCCAATGGGTGGAATCTGTTTGTTTTTTCACACTTCGATACATTTTTTAGTTTAACATAACAATATTTGTCTAAAAAGGAACATATTGTCTGACACATGGAATAAACAGTCTCATAAGAACAATGACACAACATGTTGCAGCTGTCATAAGATGTAACATTGAATGCTTCATGTATCCTAACTTATTGTGTTATTTAACAACTAAAGATAGAAAGATTCTGTGATGCTACAATAGTATCTTAATCTGAGTCAGTGAAGTTTAAGGAATCTTTGTTCTTGTCTGTGTCTTTGAAAATAAATATCTACATAACATAAATGAATGAAAAAATACATATACATCAGTAAATGTAACACTCTACATAAATAGATACATGAATATAAACAAATAATTAACACATTTCATAGATGTACATAATGATTCATAATACTCATTTCTAAAGTGAATCATAGTTAGAAATAGAATATTTTCCTGTCTGAAGTAGGCGATAAAAATAACGCTACGATCTTCACTTAAAATGAAAAATTATTCGGACAGAACTATGGACTTTTGGGGGTAAAACTTACTAAAGTCCAGTTTTAATAAACTGCAGGTTTTTTGGTGACTTTACTGGGAATTTTTAAATAGACTTAGTGAAAGTCAAACACTGTTTCCCAAGACTCGACATTACACCGACCATCTCAATTTTTTTTTAAATCAAACAAATTTTACTTGATTTTTAAGAAACAGTAACAATAGTCAAACAATTATTTCCCACATATGGGTATTATATGGGTATTACTGAGTTTAGTAATGTACATAAAATAAATAGTAAGGTTGTTTTTCAAAGAGTACAGATTACATGAAAGCAATAAAATACAAGATATATCTACATATGGTGTTTTCCAATGACTGGGTACCGCCCCAGACAGCACAATCTATCAGGAACAGTCCAACTCTCTTAGTTATTTAATAACAAATGGGAATGTTCACCAATGATACCAGATTTTCTCATATTTATTTCAATTGTTACAACTCGTATACATGTATATTTCATGACCAAATATATCATTGACCAGATCAATTCAGTCTCCAAGGAACGGACGTTCTGGTGCCATCCTTTTTCTGACAATGATAACTTTAGCCAACATAAAGAGAGTGGACAATAGCTGTCAAATTAGCAGGGCCATTACTAGGGCTGTCCTATAGGGGCGACCGCCCAGGGCGCAACGCTGAAGGAATGGTTTAGGTTCATTTGGTTAAAATTGAGGGCTAAAGGTGCGGCATTTGTCTGTCTCGCCCAAGGCGCTAGAATTCTAAGTTACAGCTCTGCAAATTGGTTTAGGTATCTTTTCAGTTAGACCTAAATAAAATTTACGCATTTTTGGACTAACAGATGGAATTTCCAAATTAAGTTTCATTATACAGTCCATGACTTCTCCCCAAAATGTAGCTACATGAGAGCAATCCCACAGCAGATGCCAGAAGGTGCCTCACATTTAGAACAGGTTACCACTCTATTTTTGCTAAATTTGGAGAGAGGAACAGGAGTAAAGTAAGCCCTATGCAATAAATAAAAATTGGGTTTGTCTATATCTTAAATATGTGGTAAATTTATAAACACTCTCAAGGGCTCTACTCCAGTTCCTGTCATCCAGTAGTCCCAGATCTGTTTCCCAGTCAGTTCACAATTTAGGGAGGCCATCAATATTCAACGCATTTAGTAGGTATGAATAAATTATGGAAATATGATGACGAGGTCCGAGGTTCGAGGTCCATTGAAAAGGAGTCAGAAGGGACCACTCAGCGGCTGTGGGGCAGAATCTCTAAATTGAAAAATAAGGGCATGTCGAATTTGTAGATATATGCAAAAGTAAGTGCTAGGAATGCATGTCCCAATTTAAGTTGATCGAAGATATCCTCCTTCATATAGTTAACTAGATAGTAAATCCCAAACTTGTGCCAGGCAACCACCTTCCATTTCTATAAGTTCACCAAGGTTAGTATTGAACCAAAGGGGGGCTTCCAGATCATGTCCAGAACCATCAATGAGCTTGAATGAAAGATGCCATATTTTCATTGTCTGAGATAGCAAAGGGCAAAGGCGGACATCGCCTAGGGCAGGGGTGTCCAACCTTTTAGCTTCCCAGGGCCACATTGGAAGACGACGAGTTGGTTTGGGCCGCACATAAAATACACTAACACTAACGATAGCTGATCATCGAAAAAACCATAGAAAACATAGTTAACATATTAAACTTACTTGGAAATGAAGTTAGTAAGAGTTAGGAAACCTTTTGCAGAATCATGATTAAAGCAGTAGTCCCATTACCAGCTACAATTGAACTTACCTGCATCTGCCCCTTAGTGGGGTTCGGGGAATTAAATGCCAAAAACTTTTTTTTCCTCTCTTTCTGCACCCATGAATCATTTTTTTTATTGACCAGTTAGAAATGGTCACCGATATAGGTAGCATCAGGAGGACTAATAGAAATCTACAGACATTTAAAGATAGGGTGGTGGGAAAAATGGCTCATGGAGCAGCCTCCGATGAGGGTAACAGTGGGTGATATTTTCACCCTACTCAGCACTGCACATTTAAAATGGTTTAAAATATTAAAAATACAATCATCTCTTAATATTTATATTAGATACATACAGAGAACACAGCGGGTTCATAATTGCATGGTGCAGAAAGTCCAAATTCAGAGTAACAACAATAAGATACTGGATAATCTTTCACTGCTGCTGATAGTTCGTGCGGGTGACTCCTCTGTGCTGCACTACGCAATGGATGATGGGTGTGATGACGTCACCCCCGACATTCACTGCGAGCGCCACACGGAGGAGGAGACCAGGGAGGGAGCCGGAGCGCCAGCTGACGTGACCGCAAGGTAAGTATTTTATTTTTTGCAGGATTTTTTTTTTCAACGCTGCCCCCTTGCCACAACCAAAACTCCTGCTGGGCCACATTTACAGGCATGCTGGGCCGCATGCAGCCTGCGGGTTGGACAACCATGGTCTATAGTGTCTATTCATCATAAGGAAATGGATCACTATATAACAGGAGCCTGTAGGTTAGTGTGAGATCTAGACATCACCCATTGTCTAATATGTACCAGCTGTGAGGCATAATGGTGTAGCTGGAAGTTTGGGAGAGCAAGTCCATCTTCTAGATCTGCATAGAGTGGTGAGCTTAACACAAGCTCTCTTGTCCCCCATACCAAGAACACTTTATAATCGTCTAACTTCTGAAAAAAAAGCTTTAGGGACATAAACAGGTGATCACTGCAGGACATATAAAAATTTTGGCTGTAGAATCATTTTAATGAGATTGATATTCTCTGACCGTGAGCTGCAAATTCTTCCAAGCCTATACTATCTTTCATATAGTCAATTTAAGGCTTATATTTGAAATGTCGGGACATATCGTTAGAGATCCAGATACCCAAGTACTTAAACTTATTTGTCCACTGCAGGGGAAGATGTGGAACAGGAGTAGTCGGACAGGGTTTGTGAATTAGAGATTATTAGATGTGTCCCAGTTAAATCTAAGTCCTGATCCTATTTTTTTTTACAAGTAAATAATACAATGTGTGAAAGTTATCATACTGCGGTTTCCAAATGGCCAGAACAATATCCGGAAATTCTTGTGTAAAAAAGAAGCGTTATGCTGTTGTAGCTATCAAGCTTGTGGCAGCAGTTAGCAATAGATTAATTAATTGGGCAGCACTGTGGCTCAGTGGTTAGCCCTTCTGCCTCACAGCACTGGGGTCATGAGCTCAATTCCCGACCATGGCCTTATCTGTGTGGAGTTTGTATGTTCTCCCCGTGTTTGCGTGGGTTTCCTCCGGGTGTTCTGGTTTCCTCCCACACTCCAAAAACATACTAGTAGGTTAATTGGCTGCTATCAAGATTGACCCTAATCTGTCTGTCTGTCTGTGTGAGTGTGTGTCTATATTAGGGAATTTAGACTGTAAGCTCCAATGGGGCAGGGACTGATGTGAATGAGTTCTCTGTACAGCGCTACGGAATTAGTGGCGCTATATAAATAAATGATGATGATGATGATGATTATGATGATGATTAATAGAAAAAAACATCTCCCTCCTATCTTATAACAGCCTGTTATACTCAGCATAAGACACGGTCAACTGGGGGTAAGGGTGATGGGCAGGTTTTCTGCCCAATACTAAGTCGCCCAGCTCAGTGCTAAGCAGCACTGGTCACTTGCTAACCGGTAGGTACCATAGTTAAAATGTTCAAACATAGTACCTACTCTTGTGGCACAAATTGACCACTTAGTCTTGTAATAAAATATTTATGCCATCTCATTTTACAATAAAGGAATTGTGCCCCTTAGTCTATGAAATAGCTAATTATTTTGTCCCCATTATTACTTATAATATTATTACCCCCCCATAATATTTTCTGTAGTACAGTGCAGCTAATGTATACTTACTTGGAACCTCCTTTTACTTTTTACTTTTTCTTCTTCTTGTCTTAGTCCTACATTATCTATATTGAAAAAAATTAAAACTTCTCATAGATCAAGCGGACTGAATGAGGGACTGTTCCTTATTGACTGCCCATCTATTCAATAAGCGGGATTACTGGACACTAACTCTTTTGGGGATGGGAGCTCCTTGGAAGCAGTCCGCTTAGTCTATGAGGATTTTTATCCTCATGGATTACTTCAGATCGAACAAGAAGAAAGAAGATACCTGTCACAGAGGTGTGGGGTCATGTAGAGTAGGATGCAAATTGCTTTTGGGCATATAATATGCTTTCTTATGTCTGAGCATGAGCTCAAGCCCAGTAGTAAAAAAGCATATTAAATGCCAAGAGCGCAATTTGCCGCAAACTCCCCATGATCTTTTGATAGATGTGAGTGCAATTATATATATTTTAATATTCTATTGTATTTGATAAATTCACTTGGTCAGCTGGAGATTTGTCTCCTTTCATTACTGTGTCCAGCACCTTCCAAGTCATTGTACTTGATGCAAATATCTCACTGACAAATGGCCACTAGCTGACCATTATACGTTCTCCTGTGTTCTGGCCTTTCAGCCCGACCACCAAACTTCCAGATCTGTGCCATGGAGGGCACTATTTTCTTGAGCACAATGGAAATTTTAACTTGAGTTACTTGTGTTTCCAATTCTCTATTTACCTAAAGTTTGTTTGAGTTTATGTTGTGCAGTCTCCAAAGAGTAATAATGGAACAAGCAACAATTCTCTCTACATGAAACAGCTTCTCTGACTTATTATTTCTTAGCCACAGTCCCCCATGGTTTCCTCCATTTACAAATCAAATCTGCTGTAGAGGAACCTGCTGTAAATATCCATATTCTAAATTGCCATAAAAAAGTCTAACTCTTGTCTAGATATCTTCCTAGTGTATAAAGAAAACCTCCAGAAACACATCATAGATTAGTGAGTTCATTCATTGCTCGGATAATTTTTCCCAGAAGGGAGTCTACCGCAGTCCTTGATGTGATGTGTTCCACACTGTAGCGATTGTTCCCATATCTGTGGTGATAACCTGTGAAGCAGAGCCGCATAATGCCTGCTTACTGAGTCTGAGGATCCCTGAGCTCACATACACTGGAAGTTGACATACTTTTACATTAACTTGTAGGTTCAATAGCTCACTCTGAAAAATAAGAAGCAACATCAAGTTACTGTACCCAGAATGGAAAAACAAATGTTTAACTCTGCAATGGGGCATATAATACCAATTATCACAAACACCTGAAAGAGCTGAGGGCTTCCAAAATTTGGCTTCTGTTTAAACTGACAGGAATATGGTATGGCAGGCAAAGGGGTCATTATATAAATAGTTGGTAGGGTTCGTCCTACCTGATAGTAATCATGGGTTTATTTTCCAAAAGAATTGTGGGTACGTTTGTTGAGTGATCACTAGTATGAGACACAGTATATAACTACAATGTCATGTTATCAGCACAGGGAAATGTAGAGTAACTGTGCGATGATTAGGGCACTAATTGCAGAATGGAACGGAAGCTCGTCTATCAGTGGCAGTCCTCCTATGTAAAAACATAAGGAGCCTTGTGGGTAATTGTCCTCATTCTCCTCTATGTCAGCCCTCCCATGATCTATAATAATCATTATTGAGAGTAGAAAGGGACATCACCAGGCATCTCTCCAAATGTTGAAATTGGGTCCTGTTCTGCCCCAAAAATGACTTACCCCAATAACTGGACTGTCCCATATAAAGTTGTCCTGTTGAATGTGTAGACATATGCCCAAATTTTAGTGACTTTGCAATACAATAAGAGCTTGCTGGAAGTAAGAGACACAGCAGCCATTGACAAACTTGGAAGTTCACCCCCCTACTCAAGTTCATTTGCATGCGTATATTCAATAGACAATAGGTGGTGCAAATTGCTCCATGATATCACAAAGCAGCATTTGTGCTATTGACCAGCATTTTTGGAACATCATAAATCACCATTTTAGAACAATGTCACTAACGTTGAAGTCATATAGGACTATCGTGATCCATTAGAGAATAGCTTCTCTATGATATAAAGTGTGCGCTTGTTTTATATAAACCCCTTTGTTTGTTGAAGATATTTATTCCAGGATGTAACACTTTGC
Source organism: Mixophyes fleayi (assembly GCF_038048845.1). Classification (NCBI taxonomy): domain Eukaryota; kingdom Metazoa; phylum Chordata; class Amphibia; order Anura; family Limnodynastidae; genus Mixophyes; species Mixophyes fleayi. Next base: position 341,944,419 of record NC_134404.1, on the reverse strand, counting down.
AGGCAGTGTAATCTGTTTCATTGCATCAGTGATTTGCTGCCCCAAGATGAATTCTCTTTGTAGAATATTCCTTTGGCTGTGAATGCTGAGAACTTCAAATGATCTTTTCATTTTTTTTTCCCATATCCCAACTATGCGTCTAAGATATAAAAAAAAAAAAAAAAAAAAAAGTATTTTCTACTGAACCTTGACTTCAAAGTGAGAGAATGACACAAACTCAGTGATGAAAAAATGCGAAGACACAAAAAAAGAGTTTTCACATCTGTGTTTAGAGGCTGAAATTCAGAATCATTGCTCCATTTATATGAGTGCTGTAAATGAGCTGAGATTTGGGGTGCCTGTGACATGTCAATGTCATTTGACAATCACTACTCAACAAATATTCAACATTTCTGTTTACGGTTTCATATAAAACTGTAGAAGCCTCTGGTCACAATGCACGTTTCAATGGAAGTCAATGTGAATGGAGGTCAATATGACTTCCACAAAGTGCACCTTTTAATATATTGACAACGGTTACTTTGAAGTATGTCAAACTATCGTCTTGCTGAATTACCCAACCTCTTTTCAGCTACAATTTCCTTACTGACAGTGTCACAATAGCTTTAAGGACAGTGGTGAAGCTAGGGGCCCATGGGCCCCAGTAAGATATCTGAATAGGACCTCCCCTAACTCCTCCAACTCTCTACTGCCCAGTCTATAATTTATACAAGTCAAAGGATATAATATTTTACAGAAATCTATATTCCCCTATTTACACAAATAAACAGCATTTTGCACAGAAAAATCGCCATCTTTTTGTATAGAGATTAAATCTTTGCAGAACAACACCCACCCCCACCCATTGCATGGACAACGACTACATTTACAGAAATAAAACCACCTTTGATCAATAAACTCCCTTTTAGAGGAGAACCCCAACTTTACACATAGAACCTTCTTTTTGCACAAATAATCCATACCTTTGCTCAGAAACCCCCTTTACATTGAGAATCACTGTGTTTGTGCAGGGAACCCACCTTTGATCAATAAAACATCCTTTACTTTTCAAAGAGAACCCCAACTTTACACATAGAAACCTCTGTTTGCATCGAGAACCCGCCCCATTCACTATTATCCTGTGGACTTCTCAATGATCAGAGAGCCGCAAGTATCTCACAAGTTATAGTAAAGTTACAGTGTAAATTTATTTTCCTCTAAAATAGTTCACCCACTCACTACAAGATTGTAACAAATAAGCACTTTGAATATCTCGCACTTGTTGGTTATACTGTTTTTTCAGCAGTTGTACTTTTTATATAATACATTTTCAAAAATTCTTAGGCCTGACACTCTAAGCAGCTATAATGTCTTCTCCATAAAATCATCTATAGGAAACTATCCTTCAGAACAGTTTATAAGTACGTAATTGAGGACTTGGCTACTATATTCTGTGTTGCCTTCATTGGTAGACACCGAAACAACATGGTTCGTTCCATGGTCAATACCCATTACCTGACACAAATATTGTGTTGCTTGAAATGGGCAGTTTTTTAGACGTCGGAGAGGTTTAGAAGCCACTGATTGAATATATCAGTTCAGTCCGAAATTATTCTGCAAGCTTCAATTTAATAGCATGTGTTCCTTTCAGCCTCGTACAATCGGGTAGCATTCCGGTGTGAAAAGATTAAGTTCAATTCAATCGTAGAAAAAAAAAAAGAAAAGAGAAAGAGACGAGTATTAGTATGCAAATTATTCACCCATTTCTACAGAAGGAAACTTAAAAGCGCTGCATAAAATAGATGGGATTGAAGTTAGTAACGAGGCAGCCGGCTGTCCGACATTTAAAATTCCCTTACAGTTCAAAATAAAAATTCATTTTAAACACTGTTCTTTAACATATATAAGCACTTTTCTCCTCTGAGCTTCAACAAGTAGCAATAGTTAGTTTCATGGGGATGTTTTTCAGCCCAAAATGTTTTATTTTTAGATCTTAGAGGACTGTGTAGTAAAAAAGGAAATTGTAACACTTATTGCAGAGAGATATTGTTCCGTAGAGGCCACGCAGCTCGCACATCGCTTGAATTCGTGTTTACCTTATTGTCACCGTAGGTGTACTTTTACTTTGGAAATTACAGTCTTTGTAATTAATAGCTTAACTGTTATTAAGTTGACAAAAATAGCGCCAATTAAAAAAACAAAAAAAGGTAGCGGAGATGAAAAGACGGCTTTCAGAGTGTGAATGTAGACTGGAAGCGAAGCGGAGAGCGGAGCTGGTGTTTACAATGATGGGAATTATAAAAGTGCTTCTATAAGTCGGCTTGGATTTGTGGAAAGGCAGCAGAGGCTGTGGTCTGGGGCAAGAGAATTCCAGGGGGCTGGGGAGGAGTGGGGGGGGGGGGGCGCAAATTGATGGCTTCTGTTTCTTCATTTTGCCGGCATAAAACAAATATCATTTTAAATTATTTTTTATTGCAGATAGAACAGGTTTATTTATTTTATACAGATGTGAATGTTTTTTTGCTAGGATTAAAATTATTACTACAAGAATAAATAATAATAATAATAATAATAATAATAATATAATAATAATATTAATATTAATAAAAATAATAAAAGATATGTAGATATGTTTGTGTTATAAGTTATTTATAATAGCATTCATTTATGCTTCCAGGTCTATCACTGGGAGCTTGATAAATGATTTTCAGTTTTAGGTAAAAAAAATAGTTTAAGGAACAAAACTAAAAAAAAAAAATTCCAAAAGCAGGGGGTATAATTTACTACAACTTATACAAGGGAAAATTGTAGGTGTTGCCTATAGCAACCAATCAGATTCTAGCTGTCATGTTCTAGAATGTACTAGATCAAAGATAGCTAGAATACAATTGGTACATTTGTATACATTTTAGTAAATCTAGCCCCTTGTCTCAAATTTTAAGTTGTGTTGACAAATATATGACTTTAATTGGCTATGTGTTTGGTGTGATGCTTTCCTGGAGATCCACATGACCCAAGTCAGGGTTTGAGGTGGCCTTAGACAGACAAATGTCAGTTAGATGTGGCTTTAAAGGAGTTGGTCAATTTGGGCAACCCCTTACTATTCAGTCCTACCCCCCACCACACAAATATAGCACATGTTTGTCTCCATAGGACCTCTTCTGTTACCTGCATTGGTGAGCCAGCTCTTGGGCTCAGATATGGAGTTCATCCATAGCGCTTCCAGAGAGTTATTTTCCAGCGCTATGGATCGCTTGCGGTGTAGGTGTGAAAAATAACAAGCAGCCTCTCCAATATAGGTCAGGGTTTTGGGTAGGGTCCCAGCACCTCTCCCCTGTTTTCTACACAGTGCTACCTCACTGTGCCAGGACCATTAGTCAAGGGCCCGATCTGTTTTTCATTTTCTCTTCTGCACAATAGCACAGAGCACTAGTTCCAAAAATTGTCCACATTCTCAGAACTAAAAATGTGTATTTTATGCCATAAACGCAATTTGAGTACTAATTAACATGACCCCCTTATGGTCTCCCCATGTTTGTGTGGGTTTCTTCCATATTCCTAAAACACACTGCCAGGCTAGTTACCTTCTGACAAAAACTTACTCTAGTTTGTGGTAGGGAATTTAGGCAACAGAGCAGAGATTGATGTGAAGGATTCAGTATTCGCAAACTAATTTGGAGACGCTATACAAATAAACAATAATAATTATATTTAAGTTGGGGGAGCCTCCAATAGGATCTAAAATACTATTATAAAGAGGTAAAAAAATATTTTAACTGAAACGTAAGTACAAAGGACAGTAACTGGCACAGAGACTTAGTAATAGGGAAGTACATGTAAATCTCCAGTGCACAATCAGCGCATTTTAAGCAAAGGAAACAAACAGCAAGTTGAATTTGAAATATGTCATGTTTCAGTAGAGCTCCACTTTAAAAGGCAATATTCAACGGTTAGATCTATAGCGTTGGAGGGAAAAGATCTTCTTCCCAGTGATCTGACAATTAAATGTCCTATAGGCTGGAAACATTGGCACATATCTGATTGGATACAATGCCAAACGTTCAGAGAGATTATGTTCTATGTGAGCAGTCCCTGGATTGCCATGGCATTAGACTTGGAAAAGCCTGAACATCAATGCAGCATTTACAACACATGGCTGAATGACGACTTCAATCCAAATGATTTACTTTAATGTACGATTGTTCATGGAAGCAAAGAGCCAAATCTAATGTGATTGTACGAGGCTGGTGTTATGCTGCCTAAACGGCCATAAACTGACCCTCTGGGAGGATTTTATCGTAAAACACACAGTTTGAAAGTTAAAAGCTTAAACCAACCCCGATTCCTGGAACAGAACGTTCAGATGGCGCTGCAACTAAGAGGGACTAACAATGACTGGTGCAAACTGTCCAACTCCCTTTTGATTTACTTGCTGTGTGCTCTACAGATTACAGTCTCTTTGGGCCTTCGCTCTGATTCTGAATTTTTGGAGTCAATCTGTGCATTAATAAGAGTCTGAACTGTATCCTGGGCACATGTGGTCAGAGAACAGACCTTCATAGTAATTTGAATTTTTTGTTTTGTTTTGTCTCTCAATCCACCATAACTTTAAGGCGACATGAAAGGACTGCCAGAGATTCAACTCTGGGAAATTTGCTGTAGCCAGCGTTTAAATGCATTCAACCTGCCCATTATTCGGGAAGTAGAGACGACTTAACTAGCTGAAATTACAACATTTAGGAGCTCTAATAAAGTTTCAATTAGGCATCTAATGTACTTATTCAGGAGTGATAGGAACTGCATACAACGAGGTGTCCTTGAAGCTGGGATGCAGGCTTAAATGTTATGGTCAAAATATGAACCAATGCTGACAACAACTGTTTTTTGTATAGTATCTTGAAAGGCTGGTAAAACAGAAGCTTACTAGGAATATACCACAAGTAGAAGAAAAAAAAGCATCCACATGAATACATAAAACTGAACGTTAAAGCGCTGGGAATTGAAACATCACTAACCACATTGAACCAATTCAATCTGGCACTGAGGATTGATCAAACTCCACGGCGGTTTACCTATGTTTGTATATTGTCAGATTACAATTGGAGATGCATCATAATGATCCACAGCTTTATATATCAAGTCAATTAGTCCGTACATCATAGTCTAATATACTTTTTGACACATGTAGAGCTCCCAATGTCCAATGATTTTCTAAGTAATAATTAAACCACAGCAGTATTAGATGTTAAAGTCATGTATGTAAAGATGGTAAACAACAAGGCAAGCTGTCTGTGTATTTGAAACCTGAATTGTGTCCTTAATAGGCTGTTAGAACACACTTGCTTTTTATCAAAGTCATAAACTAGCGGTGTATAGAGGATTCCAACTTTAGTAAAATAATTTCAGATGCAAATAAATCATACTTGCCAACTTTTCCTCATTGGCTGTGGGGAGAACAAGGGGGAGGTGGGCGTGTGGGAGCGGGGCTTGACAAATAGCATCATTTTGACGGGGCCAAGATGACGCGAAATTTGCATCATTAAGATCCGCCCCGCCACTTATCTATTGCAGGGGTGAGAACCAGGAGGTTGCCCTGCTCTCCCGGGAGGACTCCCAGAAATGCGGGAGTCTCTCGGACATTGCGGTAGAGTTGGCAACTATGCGTTAAAGAAAAGCAGCTAATGAATCTCTAGAGACTGAAGTGTCTTTTACATTTCTGTCTCCATTACTGAAGTCATGTTGTCTTACCTGTCAGTCTTTGATTAAATCTTGGTCTCCATGAAAATGGCCACCTCCATAGGCATCAATACATGGACATAGGACACAATTTCTGAACTGTGTCATCATGCCACAGATGGCAAAGCCAACCACGTCTTGTACTGGCTCAGCATCAGAGAGAATGCCAGACCCTTCAGGGAGTGAGGGAGATCACCCCTATTTCAGGGAGATTTGGCAAGTATGAAATAAATACTGTATCTTGTTGATGGGCACTGTCCTGGCTTGTGGAACGATTCAGCACAAACCACATATACTTCAGGAGATCTCCACTTCTAGCTCCTTACAGCTTGTTGCCTTCCCCTCCGATCTCACGCTGTGGGCTGCTTATGCTTGGAGCTCTCACTGCCGACAGTATTATAATGACATACGTATCGCTAGGCGAAAAACCCCTGTGGAAGATTGAGTGGAATATGTTGTAGCATCACAGGATCGTTTCCTTCTTTCACCCGACGCGTTTCATCACACAAAAGTGACTTCTTCAGAGGAACAATGAATACACACTAAGGAACTAATGCAGAATGGGACTTATACCAGTTTGCGCAGCATCTCTTGCGTGAAAAAGCTCTGCACGTACCCAGAATATCGGAGCTGCCTGTGCAGACATGTGCGGTTCTAAAATATATGCAACCGCCTGTGTCCGGAGAAATGGGTCGAGCGTGAGAAGGGGCATTCTAAGGTAGGTACATGCTGATGATGATGACTTTGGAAACGTATCTTGAGAGACGCTTGTACTTGTATATGGGCGCACGTACAATTTTTTACACATTGGGTTGGAAGGTTAATCAGGCCCTAAATGTGCTTTTAAGGTGCAAAAGCTATTTCTGATGTGGGTGATAGTAGTACAGTCAGCTTTACAGCTGCAAGACCTTATTTGAAAAGGAAATGATGTCTGTGGCTCCTGGTAACCCAAGTACACCCCTTATATGTGCAACCTCCAACCCCTGAAGCTCATTTAAATATCCCACAACACAGGCAGTTACAGCACAAGACACTTTTATATGTCTAGCCCCCAATAGTTCTCGCTCTTCCCACCTCTACGGACGAATTCATGGTAAAATGGTGCATGACACCATAATCCATCATTTCCTCTGTGGTAGGGGCATTTACAGCTGCGTAAATTACAATTTCCAGCTCCTGCTGCTTCATCTCCTTGCTGTCCTTTAAGGAGATATATATTGAAGAAAGTATATTATTATTATTACCATTTATTTATATAGCGCCACTAATTCCGCAACGCTGTACAGAGAACTCACTCACATCAGTCCCTGGCGCATTGGAGCTTACAGTCTAAATTCCCTAACACAGACAGACATACAGACTAGGGTCAGTTTGTTAGCAGCCAATTAACCTACCAGTATGTTTTTGGAGTGTGGGAGGAAACCGGAGCACCCGGAGGAAACCCACGCAAACACGGGGATAGAGTTTGTGCTTGTGCACAAATTGTCTTGCTAAAAATGTATTTCATGCTGGTTACAATGTTTCTCCACACAAACGATACAAATGAGCCATGTGAATTCTGTGAGCAGTGCAATAATCATACTTAACTCAATTTCAACCCCCCCCCCCCCCCCGCCCGGGAGGTATGAAGAGAGGAAGTAGGAGGGACTTGGTTATGACAATGAAGTGGGCGGGGCAAGGCACAGGATGGCGCTAATTTTGTAGTTGATCCTTGAGAACAGGGCATATAGATAACATAGGCACCCAGAATTCTGACCAGCATTTCAGGGTACAGTGATGGCAGAGGGTGGGGTGTAGGAGGGGGGTATTATGTGCTTCCCATGAGCAGTGCAAACTTACTTTTAACTACAGAAAGCTTTCAGCCCCATCCAGGCTGCTGAGTAGCTTGTTGTAAGTAGGTCAGAGTAAACGGTATTAGGGGATCAGATTTGTGAAATATGTAACAGGCAATGTGGAGATGAATCACCCAGGTCAGTCACCACCGTGGTTTACAACTCTGCTTTCAGATTAATTTTATATTGTTCAGAACAGCATTTCCAGCCGAACAACATTTTAAAAACAAATGCAGGATGTGGTAAACTGTCTGTGATTTATTTAATTTTGGCGTCTGGACATCTGATTATTTCAAAGAGGAAAATCATTTAAAGCAAATAAAAAAATTGTCAAAACAGTTCAATACTCAGCTAGAACAATACAGTCAATTGGAGACATTGTGTAATATGGACTTGTATGGGGGGGTATGGAGGAGGGGGGGCATGGCTACAATAAGACAAGTTGAGGTGGTTTTCCCTGGCTGTAAGATTTGTCATGGAGCAGATTGTAGTGACCTACAAAGACAAAGAGTTCTGGTCTTCTGGGTATGTTCCTCGTCCAGCGTATACACAGTAAAGCTTCATCTGAGCTTTCAGATAATAACTCACTGAGCGTACGTCACCCCTATGATTGCTAATACCTGCAGAGACCAACATCTCCAACTCCCCCGTTACCACCTGGCCCCTTAGCAGCGAATATAAAGAGACTTAATTAAACAACCTACTTTTCTGGCTGCACGAGTGATCAATTTATTGCATGTAACAATGATTGAAGAGTCAATATTTGTATTTTATAAGCTGCACTAATGAAATATTAGTATTTATGTCAGTTTGCATAAGGCAGATCAGGCCAACCTATGACTCGTCAAGTCCCAGGGACGCAAAGCATGCTGGGGCTTGTAGTTTTATAACACCCAGAGAGCCTCAGGTTGTCCAAGCCTGGTATAAGGGATGAGTGTGATGTCTGTTCAGTTTCTGAGGTACCAGAATGGACTAAAGGTCACTCCTGCAGATTGGCATCATCAGTAGACCAACGGCACCATATAGACAATACAAATCTATACATAAAATCATACAATGCACTATTGATTTTTGGCCAGTGTAGGGTTGCAAATACATGGACATTTTCCTTTTCTCTAGATTCCCAAATTCTTCTTTTATGTAGTTACTTGGTGCGCTCATAGCAGTGGAGTATTATGCCACGTTTGCCTAGTAAATCTTGTGTGATGCCCAGAAAAGTGGGTATCCAAGCAAACTTCAAGTATGGTTCTGCCAGTTACACCTGCTGGCGCCTACAAAGGCTGAATGAGGGCGTACTTTTTGCGATTAAGAACAGATACAAGTGGTACAAAGACACATATGACCCTGAGAGGGTGTGGTCAGGGGCAGCTGCACATATTGGATGGTACTGACAATCCCCAGCGCTAGTGAACCACTTGTGATTGGCTGTTTCTGAATTCTCTGCTTATGTTGATTGGTGATTCTGTGTCGTTCAGGCATACATTATGCTTTTGTGTTTAAGCAATTTTTTTCCCAATGCACAAGATGGGGAGTTGTTTCTGCTGTATTAGAGAGGTGTTAGCAGTTTTATGGATACCCAATAATGAATGTGTTTGTTGCAAATAAAATAAATGGTTAAAGACATGGTGGACACGAGTGGGACATAAGTGTGTGTGACGTCTGTAATGTATACCGGGTGCATATGCTACTATTGCATGCATCTTACAGTTGCCAATTTGTATACTGAGGGCTAGATTTACTAAGCTGCGGGTTTGAAAAAGTGGGGATGTTGCCTATAGCAACCAATCAGATTCCAGCTTTCATTTATTTAGTACCTTCTACAAAATTAAAGCTAGAATCTGATTGGTTGCTATAGGCAACATCCCCACTTTTTCAAACCCGCAGCTTAGTAAATCTAGCCTTGAGACTCTTTAATGAATGTAAACTGCGCCTGAGGTTTGGGGTGCAATTGCTGCCAACTTTCCGTCAGCCCCATAATACATCAGTAAAGAGCTGCTTGTCAGTGAATATTTGTTGTAAAACATTGGTAAGGATATTTTTATTCACCCTAATGATTATTCTTTCCGCAGCACCTGGTTTGTGAATACAGTAATAGCAGTGTGATCATTCGCATCATCATGACCAGCCCTATTTATATATAATGAATATATGTTTTATTGACAGGGAAAAACAGACAAAATAAAAATAAAATAGCTAACGTTTCCATGATTCTTCCCAAAGCTACATTTAGTCTTTTAATGCAGTTGCAGAGATGTAACAGCCTGCTTGTCCCAAGTGTAAGGTCCAAGGCTGCCACCAGAAATTAGGGGGCCAGGTATAAATGTAACAGTCAGACCCCCCCTTCCTCCCTCTCCCACCCCACTCCCATTCTTAAATTATCCTTTACCCCCCCCCCCCCCCCACACACACACATTTTTTTCTCCTGCAGTGTGTTTTACTTACCTCTCTGCTCCTCTATTACTTACTGGCTCCTCTCCAATGACAGCGGCATGATGCCATTGGTTACGTCAGTAATGCTACAGGGAGCCAGGGGCCTCTCTGCATTGCCGCGGCCCTCTGTCCAGGACCGAGCATCTCTCTCTCTCTCTCATGAAGATACGCAACAGGGTGGCTGGGACTGGAGCAAATGGCGGCAGCTGTGACTCCCCCCACATCTAGGGTGTAGAGGTGGATCCGATGTCTGCAATAGGCCAACTGTCGCATCCCTTAATTCAACGTGGAGGCCCAAATCCTCACATCTCAGGGGCAGCTGCTGCCTGGAACCATTGAATGTTCCCTAATTCACTGGTGAGGCCCCCCCTGCCGTAATAAATGTGTCTGGGATAAATGGCCCCATACTGATACGGGGCCCAATACTGCTGTACTCCCTCTACCCCCCTGATGGTGGCCCTGGTACGGACACCAGATGCAGTTATAACAGCCAGAAACAAAGATAAAAGTGTTAGTTTTGGGCGCAAGTTTTTGGCACGTTTCTCCAGTACAATTTTGCCTGAAGCGTACCACACGGCATTTCCTAGTCCTTCCCTGATCACAGCACAGAGCAGAAGGAACTGACACCGGCTCTATGTATAGACTATAAGTGATATAGAATTCATTAATACAGAGCTGAATCTCAATTGACGGAACGGTAACTCAAGAGCTGAACGTGAAGACTGCACCCCCGTGAACTTAGTAGAACTGCCTGTTCCACCACAAAATGCAATACGCTTGGAGTTACACCTCTAGTTTGCTCATTCTATCCTACTCAACCATCTCCCAAAATTCCATGTGGTACTCCGCTGCCCCTAGGTCTTAAAGGAGTAGTCCACGGGAATGATTAAGAAGGACAACCCCTTTAACATATGAAACTTAATATGGATCTATCCAGGGAACTTGAGAACAGCTTCAAAATTCTCTGAAATATACTTTGTGTTGCAATATTACCTGTTTGCAAAGAGGATTGTAATAATCACAACAGAGCTCATACAATGCAGATGTTTCATCTGGCAATCATGTTTAGGGAAAGATCTATCAGAAGGTTGATTTTGGCCTAATATATTTTGTTAGTGACATATATATATGAAGATTTGCAAATTCACTAATCTTCTACAGGCAAGTCACCATGATAATTTCAGATTTTTTTTCAATCTTCCAAAATCAAATCACAGTTACAGAAAGTAATAGATTTCTGGTTTGAAAATTATAGAGCGGAGGGAGGGGGGTGGGGTGGGGTTAAAAAAGTACTATAAAAATCTCCAACTATGATCCCACTAGTTTCAGACTAGAGATTGACTGAAAACCAAAGAGATGAATGGAATTTCCCATTCATTTCAATGGACAATACGGATGAGCCCATAAAAATGCACTGCCAATTGAAATGACTGCTTTGACATACTGGGACATATTGAACTACATTTGCCAGCATGCCCTGCCAACCGGGGCATGCTGGAACAGTTTCACAATAGTATTTCATTACTTTGTCACTAGCTCTATTTTTTATCAATGGAGCTGGAGGTCAGTACCTGCTCACAAGCTGCCAGTATGTAAACATTGCCTGTGATTGGCTCATTATTTCCCATTCATTCCTATAGGTTTTGCCTTCAATGAATGTAGAAAGCACATTAAGGGATATATTTACTGAACTACAGGTTTGAAAAAAAAGTGGAGATGTTGCCTATAGCAACCAATCAAATTCTAGCTGTCATTTTGTAGGATGCACTAAATAAATTATAACTAGAATCTGATTGGTTGCTATAGGCCACACCTCCACTTTTTCAAACCCGCCGTTTGGTTAATATACCGATAAATATAAGAAATGTAGATTTTTGTTCAGCAGAGCAAAACTGCACAAAAGATTGAGGTATGAAATAATTAATTTATGTTAACTTTGATTTTTAACTTATAAACATAACCTACATTTTGATAGTTTGATAGTTCTACCTCTTAAATTAATATTAAAAGGTGAATTGAAATCACAAATATCTGTCAGATATTTTAAAAAAGGATCTAGATCAACTTGCGCAATTTTATATATTTATAGCATTTAGGTTGTAAGCTAAACACATATACCAAATCAAAGAGTATGGAAAGTGCATAAAATATTCATGACCGAAGGAAAACATTCCAGCTAGTATTATCTAGGTCAATATGAAGTAAATTAGGTGACAGTACAGCGCTTTATATCTGATGAAATCCACATGTAAAGTACATGGAAATCTATGCATAGCTCAGTGTAACAAGAGGGGAAAGTTTTGCTACCGTTATAAAGAATCTGTTTTTATCTTATAGCCGTTGACAAGGGGTAAATCTGCTTTGTGCGGGTTAGAAAGGTTAAAAATACAGAACTATACTGCGAAAAAATATAAAGAACTAAATAAAAATCTAAATTACAGTGTAAATAAACCTAAATATCTATAATACTTATATAAGACATTAAATGAAAATGCAGCTTGCAATCTGCACTGGATGCTCGTTAAGTGTATTACAAGCATCAAAAGACACAGCCTACAGCACTAAGACCAGGGATAGGATGCTGGGGACATGCAGAGCTGGATTACTGGCAAGGCAACATAGGACGTTACCTGTGGCCAAGAGAGACATGGGGGACCTATTTTACCTAAAGAGAACTAGTAAGTAGCGTAGCTGCTGTGTATGTGATGGGATTTGTGTAATGGAGCTTGTGGGTCTATGGGATTGATGACTTGATAACAGATCATATATATATATGAGAACCCATGCTGAGTGTAAGTATAGAAGGGGTCTTTCTGTTCCTTACACAATGCACTGGGATACTTCGTGGGATTGCAAATATATTAATTACCTTCAGCATTACCACCACCAGTGTGGCTGGAAAGAGCTCCCAGTGCTTCTCAACAAAGTAAATGATTGTGTTTAGCAGAGATGAAGACTCACTTGTTACCTATCATTCTCCTATCTCTAATAGAAACAATCCTGTGCTGTATACAGCTAGAACATGTGTTTGTATTCAGGAGCAACTGTAAATATGTTTTCTACGTACAGTAGACATTGATAACATCCTAATACATGTATTTTAAGAGGGGGGGGGATTAAACTTTTAATGTTTTGCCATTAATGACCTTATTATTAACAGATGACACTAATTGAAAATATTTTTCTTTTCTGTACATTCTTTTGTGACTTTATATCCCACATATGTATTGGACGTATCCTGCAGTGTATTGTCTGTTAGAGCAGAGTGGACCTAGACCCGTATTCATCACCAGACGTATCTTCAGGTCCCCTTCTAGTTGAATATGGAGGTGCGTATGCCCAATGTACGTGTGCTTTTTTTTTTAAAAAAAAAAACGCGCATTACGTTTGTTTTGCGTTTGTTAATGAAGCAGGCCCCATGGGTTTAAAGCCATGCCTCAAAGCATTGTGGAGATGAAGATAAATCCCAGAGCCGCTGAATGAACACAGACTGATATATATAGAACCATATGACAAGCGACAGGTGACAATCTGTTTATTTGCATACGTCTACCCACAATTCTTAGGTGCAGACTTTTACTATTTTGAGGTTCTACGTGATGACACTGATCTTTTATGGCTAAGAACATATGATTTTTATTGCACTACGCGCATGTCTATGTTATGTTTGATCTTTCTAGGTAAATCAGATCAAATCATTTTACTATGGAATATTTGTATATCCCATAGTTACTGTTTCGGAATGACTTGTGATTATTTGGGCAGTCAGCAGAAAACTGTTATTTAGAATATTCAATCATTGACTCGATAGGCTGGATGCAGGAACTACGTTGAAGTTATTTGCAGAGTGATGGGAGGTGGAGGGGGCGACCTTTCAGGAATTCACTCAATTTAATGAATGGAAAACGGCTTAAGGCATGAAAAGGTCGTGAAAAGTGCATGTGTGCTTTTCAAGCATTGAGCAGGATTTTATTAATTGAATTGAAAGGATTACTGATCAACAGATGAGAAGCGTGCGTTCCAGCACGTGTGCAGTTCAAAATTGGGGGCGACATGACTGGCACTGATGTGAAATTGAATACCATACGCCTATCAAAGTGTCACATAAATGAACACGTTCAATAAGCCCACTGTGAGATATCCTCTGGGATACCATAGGAGTAGAGAGATAGGTAAGTGAAATCTGAATCTAAGCTGTCTACACGCTACAGAAAATTTCTCCCGATGAGATATTGTTAACGATTTTACCAACGACTTTACAAGATTTTCCTTCAGATCTGTGCTCTTCATCTGTCATAACCATCGGCTGAAAAGATCCTGACTCTGCACACTGCATAGATATCTATGGACACTGCCGGTCCTGAGTGCGTACACACTGCAGAATTGGAACGACATCTTTCCATCATTGAACGAAATTTTAGTTTGGTTTAAAAATCAAATGAACCGATACGATGAGGTTTGGAACGATAATCAATCATCGTTAGAGTGTACACACTAATGCGATATCGGGCCGCATAGGTAAAATGGAGGGGGGGTTTCCTAGTGCATGGACACCCCCTCCAAGCCTGCGGCACTGTGTAATTGAGGTGACAGGACCCTGCCCCCGCTTGACACGGCTCTGCCCGAAAAGAGAGAGCTGCGTGTACCTAACAGTAGTGCACACAGCATTGCCCATGTATATTATAGGGGTAAGGAGAGTTGGAGAGCAGCCAAGCACTGTGTACCATTAAGCCACGCCCCCATGCATGCTGGTCATGCGCCCTGGCGGCGTGGTGTGGAAACCCCCTCTGCAAATCCAGCGTTTGCCCCTGCCGAACAGTCGTTTATCGTTTGATTGGCCCGAGGATCATCTGAAAGCCCTGTAGCGTGTACCCAGCCTTAGTGACATAGAATACCACTGTTTCATACACTCTGAACATGTCACCCGAGATGTTGCGGTATCGTAATGACTCTTTACATGCGCAGCCGCACGTAATCATGGCCGCGAATCCTAATTGAATATGCCCCGAAAAATTAAATTGCAGTGGCACACGTTTTTAAAAACTGGAGCAAACGAAAAAGTTGGTTTTGCCCGTTGCCACCAATCAGATATTTGGTGTCATTTTATAAATGACACTAGAAAGTGACAATGACAATATGTCCTAAGCCTACCCTATGTTTGTTCTATAAAATATTTTCACTTTTACGATGCTAGTATAATACAGAAGCCCTGGAGTTATTTAGAAATGTATGAAGGTTTCGTGGTGCAGTATATGACACGTGTGTTCTGAACAGACAGGTCAGAGATCTGACATGTGCTCAGTGTTTTTGAGAGGAACTTAACTAAATTTTGACTCTCAGCATTTGAAATAGTCCATGTGCTCTCATCCGACTGATTTCTTTCCTAGTTTTCAGCTGTTTATTTTTAGTAACACAGAAAAATCTGAAGTACGATGGTTAATTACGTGCTACATCTGGTTACATTTCCAGTTAACATATCAATAGTAGTCTTTGTAGCATAACTATCTTTTGTACTAGAAGAGGTGTTTTATTAAGTCGCAGTTCTGCTAATTATTCTGTAGAACATGCTGCAAATCACTGTTATTTCTTACGGATGTTTCCCTTGCGCTGTGGCGGATGTTAGAGAAATATTGGTACACGCTGCTCTTTTTATATGTGTCATACATTGTAGGAATAGGAAACTCTATAAAGGAAGATCAGATATTCATTCATCAATGAAAAATTACTAAGTTGTAAAAAATATTCTATTTGAAAATAAGTATTAATATTTATAGAAATTAATATACTGTTAAGAGTTATTTTATTTACTATTTACCTATTATATATGATCAAATAAAAGTTGTATGTGTTGTGATGTGGTTTCATTGTTCTGTGTCTCTATGTACGGAAAGTAGAGTTTAGGCAGATATACGTCTGCTGACATCTGGTTGGATTTAAATATGGTCGGAACTAGTCACAAGTTCTGTGCTCTTTACAAACACGCAACTTACGTGCCAATTGCATTTGAGCCCGAATCAGGACCTCTGTTGGCTACGGTACAATATGCGGTAGTATTTATAGCATGATGTTTTGTTGTATTTTAGGTTTACTATATACTTGTTCTATAGCGGTTTTTCAATAGAACACCAAAGGGCATATTTATAAATGGGTGAAGTATCTTTGCTGGCGATAAGGCAAGTTATCACACCAACTATCATCATCATTATTTATTTATATAGCGCCACTGATTCCGCAGCGCTGTAAATTCTCTAACATCCCTAACATACACACACACACACACACACACACACAGACACGGGTCAATTTTGATAGCAGCCAATTAACCTACTAGTATGTTTTTGGAGTGTGGGAGGAAAACAGAGCACACGGAGGAAACCCATGCAAACACGGAGAGAACATACAAACTCCACACAGACAGTCTCTGTCTGTAACTCCATACAGACAGAGAGAAACAAGGGTCAGTTTAATAGCAGCCAATTAACCTACCAGTATGTTTTTGGAATGTGGGAGGAAACCGGAGCACCCGGAGGAAACCCATGCAAACACGGGGAGAACATATAAACTCCACACAGATAAGGCCATGGTTGGGAATTGAACTCATGACCCCAGCGCTGTGAGGCAGAAGTGCTAACCACTGAGCCACGTAATGCCGTTGACCTTTCCTTTCTGTCACCCATGATAAGATTCCCAGGTTTTTCGCCAACAGAGGATTCTCGGTGTATATGCATGGAGAAGACTATTTGATGGGTATTGCAGATAAAAGCACTTTGTTTAAAAACAAAATGCCTTACTCTGTAATGTTTTTGTTTTTTTAAAAAAAATTCATTAGTATTTAAAACATTTTTTAGCCGCTGAGTAAAGGTGGACATTACTGCAGGTGGTGCATCTAAATATAGATCACAGGTGTGGGTTGAGTAATGATCTGCTGATTATATTGTGTTTCTGTTGTCATTCTGTTTTGTTACGTGTTTGCATTATTTAAGCATTGCAATTTTATAGCCTTTATATTTATAATACTATGACACATCAGTGTCAGTGAATCCCTTACTACCTTGTTTGGTCCCTGGCTTTCCAATTGCCAGAAACATAATGAGGTACAGCCTTGGCACTCCCTCAATTTAAAGGGCAGTCCCTATGATGTCACTATGGAATGTTACCAGAGACTAATTACTGGAAAGAGGACCAATGCATCTTCATGAGAAACCTAATGCCGACAAAGTTCATTAATTAGTAACTCTTAGATCCAGCAATTGATCTATTAGCGAGGAAGATATGGGAGACCTACATTGTCCGTCAAGGTAACTGAGTCCACCTATGTCTGCCGATCATGATAAATGCTTTGTTATAAGCTGGAGAGCACTATTAAGTAGCAAACCTTGAATTAACCTTTGATGGTGGCAGTGACACGTAGAGTGAAAGCTGTTTTGGTTTAGAAAGGTTTCACTAATTTAAGTAGCATGGGTGAAAGGTTGGGGTACAGGAACTAGACAACAGTAAAGGGGGCACAGAAGGAAACCAGCACATGGAAGGACAAAACTGGAGGGGCAGACAAAGATACAGATGGAGACCAGCATCTTAACTCAACGGATTTACTGAAGACGATATCAAAAGGACACTTTCATAAATAATATGGTAAACATAGAACAACGTGTAACTCACAAGAAAACTAAATATCTTTGATATTCTGATAAGGAAAATGCAGGCACTCTGACAGCCTTATATATATATATATATTAAAAACAGATATAGGCAAAATTATTGTCTGGCATTAAATTAAACAAATGGTTTATTATACTATAATATAAGATAGGAAGACCTGGCCAGTGAAAACAAATGTCTTCGATGGAAAAAGGACATTTCTCCCTTTAATAAATAGGCCGCTAAGAATGAAGAAGAAGCTGCTTGCAGTACTACTTATGACCATCAGGTGGTGATCAGGTCTCTTCCTTTCAGACCATTATACAATGTACAGCAGTTTATGGAATATGCCGGGGCAGGATACTTGTATGTCATACTTGTGTCTGCAGATAGAGCAGTTTTATTTAAGTCAAACACCACAGCACATTTTGGCACTAAGAAAATGTGCTAAATTGTGCCAAATTAGCTTAGCAAGAAAGTGTATATCAGTATAGTATGTAGTATGTAGTATGTCTTGTCAAGATCTGTGTTTCACCATTTGTCTCAAACAAACATACTCCATCTGTATGTTATATGCATCGCATGTATACATCAAAACACAATCGTGGGTAATATTACACACGATAATCTTGTGACATTGATGGCTTTACTTTGCCTTCTCTCACTATAAATCCCACCCACCAGAATCCTGCACTCGCCTCTGGTCTCCTGAGACCCCTGAGCTGATCTATTGAGCATTTTAAAGTGAAAGCTCAATGGGGGCTTCACAGCGGATACACAAACCCCCACAAATACTTAGAAATGGATAATGAGGGCCGCAGGAAGATAGCCCAGAAACACCCCCCCCCCCCCCCCCTACACCCCAAAAAAAAGAGTTTTGTCTCCTCTCAGGATTATGGGTAAATAATGTAGGTTTGCCCAGCTGCAAATATTTTTGTAGAGCAGGATGCAGCTTGTTCTGTATTCTCCTTTCCCGGCCATATGAAGAACACGACTCAAAGGCTGACTGAGGTCATAGGATGAAGATTTTGCCCACTACATGGTTTATTTTGGGGTCACGAGCCTGAAACATTTTATGTTGCTTTGTTATGAATTTTGCTACAATTCATTGCCTCACAATGGGCAGCTCACCATAACAATATGCAAATCACTGCTCACCTCTACCATTAAGTGTAAAACATTTCATGGTAAGAGTGTTTAGAAATGTCCAAATTGCAGATGGAGCAGACTTTATTTCCTCTATCGTCCAACCATACTCATCCCGGTGCCTGTAAGATACAACCCAACAGACACTATGACCATGCATTGTGCCAATTACTGGAAAACTTCTTATTTCTGTTCTGGAAAACACAATTCATCAGGAGAACAGAGTCTGTTCATGGAATGAAATTTTACAGTATGAACACTAAAAAGCAAAAGATCAGATAAAAATATATGTTTACTTACACTTCATGAAATAATAATTGCTTTTACTCCTTCTAATAATTAGTTTCCTGTTTTGGATGGTTGACATTCTGTCTCCTAGCAACGCCGCACTGTATCATTAGATGAAACAGCTGATGTCTTCTGGAGTAACAATAACTAATGAAGTCTCACAACATTCGTCACCTGGTAGAACTGTTATCATTAAATTTCCCCAGTTGCAGCGTTGAGCATATGTTGGGTGGTCATCAATCCACACAAGTGTGAAAATACAAAAAGTGATTTCATAAAACGTCTCCAGGTGTTTTAAATGCCATTAGTAAAAGAAAAAAAGATACAATTTGTAAAATAAGTCCCCATTTTAGAAGCCAGACCTTTTTTTTTTCAACTTTTCTAAATTCTCCAGATGTGCAGACAAAAATCACTGGCATTTGTTTTAAGCTCCCGAAACGTCCTCAGTTCTACTTCATACAAACAATTCATTGTTGTATATTTCAACTCCGGTCTGCTTTCTCAATGTAATATAATCATAACCTTAAACTATGTTAAGACTAACAGAATGGTGGAGAGAGGCCGCCAGCTGCTACCGACGTATGTCAACTGGTTTGTATTCTCCAGGAATCACTAATTGGAAGCTCATTGCATTTAGGTGCAGATTTTAGATAAAGTTAGCGAATTAAGTAGCAATTAGATCACATGCCAGCTTTTATAGAGAGCCGAGTGTAGAAAGATAAGCAAAACTTTCAAATTAATTCCGTGGAATCTTTTCCTTGTTCTGCAATAGAATTTTGCAGCTTTCTCCAGTGAAATTGAAACTTTAGTGTTTCATCCGGATTCTACATTATTATGGGCAGGGGAGGGCTGGCCCGGGGGGCAGGGGGGTATCGGTCCCCCGGGCCGCTTATTCTCACCGCTGCTAGGGCCGGCCGGGAGGCATGTCATGTGATGCGGCCGCCTGGGCGCCCCCCCGGGCTGAAATCTGCCAGCCCGCGCCTGATTATGGGGCCTATTTATTAATCATTTTTCTCCTGTAAATTCCCCGAAAAGGGCCGTTTTTGGGGAATAGCCGCAAATCTAAATAACCTGCAAATTATTATGCAGCAGATATCATAGATATCAAAATACATTCATTTCAGTTTGGATGTCTGCGAGCATGCCCCAGTTACCAATCGGCGCAAGCGCACAGGGATTGAAAGGAGGAACGAAGAAGCCACCCAGGATCGCATTACGAAGACGGAGTGGTAAGTAAGTTTTTTTTTTTCACAAGAACAGCAGATTATCGGAACTGCCGTTCCTGTGTAGGTTTTTTCAGAAATATGAGAAATAGTCCCATAGATTGTAAGCTTGTGAGCAGGGTCTTTCTCACCTCTTTGTCTGTTTTACCCAGTTTGTTTATTACTTTACTGTGTTTGCCCCTAATTGTAAAGCGCTACAGAATATGCTAAATAAATGATGATGATGATGATGATGATAGTTCAATCCGTATCAATGCGATAAGGAATGAAAACTGTTTTTCATGTTTTCCGGTCCCTGTTAAATATGCCCCTATACCTCAGCCACGCCACGGAGCAGAATGAATCAGCACTATCGCAGCTCTATGTAAAGACTATGAATTCCTCAAAATGCAATATTAACAAATACAACGTGGAATGGCATTTTTCAGAATAGTGAAGCAATTAGCTACAATTATATTTCTTAATTTGTTATGGACGATCAACATTATTTAGAATTTTTTTTTCAAACACAATTAGCAGTCAGTAAAGCTTAGAACATCCGTTACAGTGAGAGAGAGGAAATACCTCCTTGTAAAAAGATCTCCGCTCAGACCATTTATCCTACTGCCTGTTTGCACTTTCCTGCTAGGAGCCAGGGAAAGCAGACTTTGAGATGACAGTATATGCACCACCTATTCTTTGGCAGTATTAGAGGAGAAAAGGACAAGAAGCAAATCGAGACAGAGTTTTTACTTAACACTAGTAAATAAACACGCTTCTTCCTAAGTCTTAAAGGTAAAACAGAGCAAAATGTTTAGTTAGTGCAAAAGTAAGCCCTTACAGTCCAGAGACCAGGGCAGGAGGATTAAACTGATCATACAACTACTAGTACCTATGTTAGGTAAAAATAAAAAAAAGCCTTCTGGATGTGAAGTAATCTATCAGTGCAGGAAACTGGGTCACTCGATGACCTCCTACGGCACATGTGTCATTGGTTTACCTTGGGGAGAAGGTGAGAACAGGCGCCAGATGCTCCATGTCATCTTGTTATTGGTCACTGGAATTAGAGGTCTGCTTCTGTGCGAAGTATCTTACATATCACCAACATCACCTACTTCATACCGCTCTACCCTAATCACTAGGTCCGCCAGCAGAGTTTGATTAGCTCTCCAGTTATTTGTGTCATTAAGCCAATATTTTGGTTTTCTATGAATTAATTCACAAATGTCATATTTCAGGTTGAAATGTAACACATAGCGAGACTGATTCATCCTGGAACGCAGTGTGAGCGTAACTTGCGTTTGAAAAAAAAAAACACTCGTAACTTGCACACACGTGCGTTCATATTCAAATACAACCAGATCTCAAGGAACGATTCCATTTGAATCTGGCAATATGGAACCAGACAAATCCAGACAGACAGAATGCGGTGCAGGATGGGCACATATGTAAGCACAAAATAAAGTCCCATCAGAACGTATCTCAAAAAAAGATTGTAATAAATAAATGAACAACTCTTAATAATATAATCTCTAACAAAAATACTGGTGCAAGTGATAGGGCTACAAAATACATTCCTAAGAGATACCCAAAGCTTGAATCGGATGTGTACGTGGGCTCCCCCTAGGTACGATCTTACTGTACATTGACTACGTACAGACGCCCCTTCCTGCCCTTCAAATCATAGACAGTCGGAAGTGTCATTTGCGTTCAGACATAAACTGCGCTCATTGGTGTAATGTATGGTTCTGAGCATGCGCAGAGCCATTTAACGCAAAGGGACTTTCATCCAAAGATGAATCAGACCCAGTATGTGATCGCAAATGCATAATTCTGTTTTGTTTCGTCTACATAAAATTTGTAGCTCAAAATGACATTTTAAAATACAATGTTCAGTAATTACACTTTCCTGAATAACCCGCTATAAGAAGATTTCCTTCGTTACATTCAAAAGTTGAACCTTAACCTTCGAAACAGCCAAAATCCGACAGCTTTAGCTTCCAGTCCTTAGGCACTTTACAGGTTGTAAGGAGACGTTTAAATTCCTCAGGACGCTGGAAATTCATAGAACTATTAGCAAAATAAAATATTTTTAAACGTGTATCAAATGGCAAACTGAGATCTATTTATTTAGTTTTATTATAAAATAATAACTGTTTATTGTTGTGTTGTAACACAAACTCATCTTTAGAAAAATAATAACTTTGTTGCCATCTCCTCTTCATAGACAGCAGGATAAACATATCAAAGAGGCGCAACACAGTAACCAAATAACAGATATAATAAAGTACAAGATTTTTATTTATAAAGAAAAACAACAACAATGACATTTCATCTAAGCACTAAGTTCTGTAAGGCTGTCTCTGAACCTGCTGTTTATTATACAGATAATCAAATGAGATATAAAACGCACATTATAACTTGAGATGTATGATGAAATCTCTTGTACACAAACGTTATAGGAAATCTTTAATCCTGCGCTGCTTACGGTTTGTTTATGAGCTCGTTACTATGCTAAGCCAGCAGTTTATGTTCCTATAAGAAGACTGTATAGGAGATTTACCTGCAGCTCGATTCCAAAGAAAACTCCCCATGAAATGACCCTAAATCATGTAATAATCGTTGAGCAGACACTGAACCTTTTCTCTGCAGTGCCAGAGGGGGCGTGGAGGCTGTCAGAGGGGTGGATGGTAATATGCATTGATCACCGTTTAGAAAAGAACACAATTAGCTGTTTGTTGCTGTGCTTTGTACAATCTCCTCAATGCATGATACCTTCTTGTCGTCACTGGATACATTGTGAGGTGACTGTTACGCTGCTGAGTCACATTAATTAAATAGTGTAAATTATTTTGATTTCCTTTTTCCAAGCGACTCTGCTTGTTACTACTTTTAAAATAAGCCTCAAATAGTATGAGTACTAGGTGTGTGTGTGTGTGTGTGTGTGTGTGTGTGTGTGTGTGTGTGTGTACCCCATCTTCTGAGTCGCTCTGTCAGTCTCTACATTGGCTGCCTGTTTTTCATTGAATCCAATATAAAATTCTTCTACTAACATACAAGGCCGTCAACAAAACTGCACCGACATACATCTCCTACTGGTCTCAAAATATCTCCCCACTCGACAGCTCCGTTCTGCACAAGATCTGCGTCTCTCTTCCACTCTGATCACATCCTCCCATTCCTGGTTACAGGACTTTTTTTGGGCTGCACCCATTTTGTGGAACTCACTCACTCACAAAGTAAGACTTTCCTCTAGTCTTCAAACCTTCAAGCATTCTCTGAAAACCCACCTCTTCAGACAAGCTTATAATATTCCTCTACCGCCCTCTTAATCTCTCTAGGTTACCCTATTACCACCCTCTACACAGCTAACACAAAACAACAACCCTCTACCCAACATAGTTGTATGACTGAACCTACAGCCCACTAAATACTTTGTAACCTTTGCATTCTAGCTGGACAAATATTAAATATGATGTAGCACTTACCATTGTGTATCAAACCATTTATCCATAGATTGTAAGCTTGTGAGCAGGGCCCTCTTACCTCTCTGTCTGTATGTATTGCCCAGTATTTTTTTATTACTGTTGGTTCCCAATTGTAAAGCGCTACGGAATCTGCTGGCGCTATATAAATAAATGATGATGATGATGATATTTGTAATTTAAGATTTGCAATGTTCAGCGTTTTCTACCATGGAGGGGGCTTGTCACTTTCCCAGGGGTGTGACCCAAACAATTTTTCTTCAACGCTGCTTGTACCCACTGGTATGCACAGTATTGAAGGAGCATCACCCACTGGGTTATATCTCCCAACTGTCCCCAAATCAGGACAATCGTCTTTTTATGCAGGACAGAGGGTCAATGTCCTCAAATTGTGGCTGTATTGCAAGCACAGGTCTTGCAATTTCTTGTGATTATTGAGGATCTGATTTATTAAGGCACGGAAATAGAGATACGTCTGGTGATGAATACGGGTCTGGGTCCGCTCTGCTCTAACAGACAACACACTGCAGGATACGTCCAGTACATATGTGGTATATAAAGTCACAAAAGAACGTACAGGGGAAAAATAGCTATTCAGTTAATGTCACCTATTATAATATAGTCATTAATTTCAAAACATTTATTCCCCATAAAATGCAATTATTAGAATGTTAAGAACATCTACTGTACATAAAATACATTTATACAGTTGCTCCTGATACAAACACATGTTCTAGCTGTTCACAGCTGTCATTACTAGTAATCAGCACTTACACCTGACCTGTAGCTGGAGCCAGTAATACGGCAGAAAAACAGGTACCTGAGAGATGCCCAAAGCTTGAATCAGACGCTGCCTAGTGTGCTCCAGCTTGGCACGCCCTCACTGTACACTGACTGCGGGAATACCCCCCTTCCCTTCCCCGTTCCACCCCTGAAATCGTAGCCTGTATTAAGGGTCCTTTGCTCTCATGAACTGGACGTTGCTGTGTTCTCTGACGTACGGTCCGGTTCTGAACATGTGCAGAGCGAGTTTATGAAAAATATGGCTTGTATAGGTATTTACGTTTCATAATGAATCAGGGCCCTAGTGTATAAAGCACAAGTGATGTTAACATATGTATAAACTCCTATAAAATATTTATAATCAGTTATGATGACATTAATGTTTAGAATCGGTGAGTTCGAATGTTCATTAGGAACAATTTTGTAATGTAAGGAATAATGCACCCCTAGCATAAATTGTTACAGATAATCATCATCATCATTATTTATTTATATAGCACCAACATATTCTGTAGAGCTCTACAATTGGGGACAAATACAGTAAGAAACAAACTGGGTAATATAGACAAAGAGGTCAGAAGGCCCTGCTCGCAAGCTTACAATCTTTGTAAGGATTAATGCACCTCTAGCATAAATTGTTACAGATATAAGAAGTCATCTCAGTCCTACTGCTTTCTGCTTTTATGTGGGATTTGGCCAACCTGCATCACTTGGGGGTAATCCCATTCTGCAGGCTGTAGTATCCAGAGCACCCAGCCACGGTAGAAGGGACTGGGTATACTCATGCCACTTATGGATAAGCCCAGTCACCCTAAGGATCTAATGGAGGGAGGAGAAGGGTAGATGGGTTTGTGGGGTGGGGTGTGAGTAGACAGAGTAGGGTTAGGGTAGGAGGGAGAGCGATTTGGGAATAGCTATTAGGAAAGTGTGTATCTGTAGGTGGGGTGTGCATTGTGATTGGTGGGCATGTTTTGGCAAGGTCTGTGGTTGTCAAAGCTGGGCCTCATTGGTCAGGAGAATGTCATTGTTTCACTCCTTGTAGAAGCCTCTGTAATCCAGGGGTGCAGCTAGGGTTACCTAGTATCAGTGCATACAATTCAATGCATGTACTTAGTGAGGATAAGTCCGAAGTGGTAATACCCTCCCTTTTAATTAGGGTGTCAGCCGTCCATTATTTTATAAAATGGCAATTATATTAAAGACAAAGCCCATCGGGTTTTGTCTACAATAAAATTGCCGTTTTTCAGAAAATGAGTGGAAATCGCAGAGAATCGTTGGTTTGTTGGAATCACCGCTTAGTAAATATACCCCTTAGGGGAATATTTACTAAACTGCAGGTTTGAAAAAGTGGAGATGTTGCCTATAGCAACTAAACAGATTCTAGCTGTCATTTTGTAGAATGCACTTAATAAATGACAGCTAGAATCTGATTGGTTGCTATAGGCAACATCTCCACTTTTTCAAACCCACAGTTTAGTAAATACACCCCTTAGTCTTAGAAGAAGGGAGGACATTGTTAAAACACAAATGAACATTATAAAATGTAAAACTTGTGAAGGCAATTAAATCACGATCCCTGTTAAATCCTTTAGGAGAGAAAGTTGCCGTCTAATGCTGCCAATGTGCCTGCTGATATTTTAATCTTTTGACACTGTCTTCGCCCCATTTGAAAATCAATACATGTTTTAAGAACTGGAAATTAAGTTGATAATAATTAAGTCCTGTGTCTGAAAGATACTTCTTTCTATCAATACAAAAATTCCTTCACATCACAGCGAATCATTCATTTATGGTAAATTCTATCCCTAATGATCGGTGTAGTTTCTCTTATGTATAATATCCCGCTGGGACATTTAACTGAATAAACTATATAAGATGTGTCACAATTATAATATCCTTGAATAGGAAATTTATGGCCAGTGTCAGGATGAGAGAAAATATCTCCTTACAAACTATTTGTACAGTGGTTGGAATGAAAATAAGGAAAATTTCCTTTTTCTAGGGGAAGAAAGAATAACCTCTGGTAGTTCGTTCATATAAGAGTGTCAGCTCTTGAAACTAGGCAACTAGGATATGACAGGTTCACGTATGGTGGGATAGGTTAATGATGAACGATTATCATTTCAAAGCACACCGTAATATGATTTTTAAACCAGACTAAAAATCTCGTTCAACGATGGAACAATGTCGTTCCAATTCTGCAATGTGTACGCACTCAGGACCGGCAGCGTCCATAGATCTCTATGGAGTGTGCAGGGTCACCATATTTTCAGCCGATGGTTATAACAGATGAAGAGCACAGATCTGACGGTAAATCGTGTGTTTAATGTGTACACAGGAATCGGCTGTACGGGATTTTTTTTAATCGTTGGTAAAATCGTTAAGGAAATCACATTGGGAGAAATTTTGTATAGTGTTGCGTATTTTTTTCATGTAGCACACAAATACTTGATAGCTTTATTTTTACACTGAAATTTGAAGTTGATGTAGGACATGTCCTACCGCGATTACAAATCTCTCCCCACATTTTAAATTTACCTCCCCCTCCAATGCAACATGGTTTTGCCAAGGTGAAAGGTTTCTTCTTTTTTTGCTGTGCTTTCCTTAATGAAACCAGCCCTCATATGTGGAATATAAAGTCCTAGTAGAACTCACAGAATGAAAAAGTATTTAATTGTCACCTGTTAATAATTTAGTCATTAATGAAAAAATACTAAAAAGAAAAGTTTTCTTTTATCCATAACCCCCTCCCCTCCCCACCCCAAGGATATACATTTATTAGGATATTATTAATGTCTACTGTACATAAAATACTTTATTACAGTTGCTCCTGATTACAAACACATGTTCTAGCTGTATAAACAGCCGTCATCACTAGTAATCGGTACTTACACCTGACCTGTAGCTGAAGAAAGTGATACAACAGAAAAACACGTACCTTAGAGACAGAGCCGGATTTAGACCTCATGGGGCCCTAGGCAAGATACTGGTTTGGGGCCCCCTCCATGAAAAAATTCATAGCACTATAGTTTTTTATCATAACATATACCCCTATTCAGGGGCTGGCTGGCAGATTTTAACCCTGGGGGGCAAGCAAATAGCAGTGGCCCATAAGCAGCAGCCTATTTTTAAAGGGTGATCTCACCGCCAGCTGGGCCCTAGGCAATTGCCTAGGTTGCCTAGTGGTAAATCCGGCCCTGCTTAGAGATGCCCAAAGCTTGAATCAGACGTTGCTGTGTGCGGTAGAGTTTGGCACATCCTCACTGTACACTGACTACGGGCATACACCAAGTCCCCTTCACTTTCCACCCATGAAATCTTAAGCTGTCATAAATGTCCTTTGCGCTCGAAGATAAATTGCATACATTCGTGTTCCTTGTTGTATAGTCCGTTCCTGGGCATGCGCAGAGCAATTTAATGCAAAATACGACATGTATCTGCGTTTACGTTCCTTAATGAATAAGGACCAATTAGTGCATTTCTGGAACCCTATATGGGTTTTTGGACATTGGCAAAAATTCCCAGTTAGTCTTTACTCGTGCAGTATTATATGATTTACTCTTTCACAGAGCTGCATTAAAGTGTTTTCAGATGTGATTTTGCACTTATACATAGTAAACATAAATATTAAACAAATTACGCTATTGCATTTTCCTTTGTTCATTTCTCCTTATAGATCTTATATATAAAATTGTTCTGTTAAATATTCACCTAATACAAAATTCACCGGAATTTTGCACGTTTCTCCTCTGGAATTTGACCTTAAGGGTTCTGCACAGAATTCATTTTATCATTTTTTTCACCGTAGAACTCCCTAATTAGCTACGTTGTGCATCATGATGTACGTGAAACACCGAGAACACTACAGAAGGCTCCGTCACACTAATTACTGCTGTGAAAATGTTTCGAATGGGAGATTGCGAAAGGATGAGACCAAAGGAGAGAGAAAAGTGAGAGAGGAAAAGAAAATGAGAAACAAGACAGAAAGAAAGAGATAGGAAAAAGATAGAACCCACTAAACAAATACAAAAATAATGTCCCCAAATGTTATAATGACCAGTTCTGGCAGGAGGTTTAGATTGAGAAGGGACTTCAGCATCCACAGATGCAATGCAGTCTCAGGGTTGTCAGTGTTGTTGAGCCATATTAAGGTCTACAGGTTGTGGTAGAGCACAGCTTTGGAGTGGTTTTTCCTCGTTCAACATTATTTGCAGTAGTTGCTGCATCTGGAAGTAGCCCTTGGAGGAAGAGACAGCATCGGAGGATGAAAAAGTGATTTGAGGATACCACCCTTAGCTGGGATGGCAGTTACCCTCAGTCTCTTTCAGAGTCTTATCCTCTTGCACTATTACCACTACCGATTAGCTAGACATTTACCATGTCGCCCAGCCTGGGTTACTGGCTCACACAGACCCTGTCCTGGTAGGATTTCCTCCAGCGGCACCACGATGCCTGGCCCAGAGTCCTTTTTGTTGATGTCTTGTACACCAGGATCCTCCAAGCTAGAATCGTTCTCTTGGCATTCTCCTCTCCCCATATTCTTGGCTGTATACACAGGGAATAGGGTCAAAAGTCTCCTTATAAATACCTCCTTACAGCAGGGGTTTTTCAGTGGACATTCAGTCTCTGTTACCTTGATTATACAATGGGATTGCTTGACTTAATTAGCTATTTGGCTGGATACACTATACAAAGGGTTACAATATAACATCAAGGAAAGACACTTCAGGCTTGCATGAAACAACAAGACATTTGACACATTGTACCTGCAACATTAGACAATCTGAGTCTGTGATACATTTTGATAAAATAGCATTTATATTGATACTTATTAATACATTTCCCAATGCTATTTCAGGCACTTTGTTATTGTGAAGGCACATTGCATATCATCTACAAGTTCTAACCTAAATACGTCTCAGATTACCTGTTGACCTAGCTAATTAGCATGGGCTGCCAGATAGCTATGTCAAGTTACTCAGACATTGTTCTAATTACAAACCAGGTATACGCCACACCTCATAACAATGGGCATTTGAGACAAATGGTAATTACATTAGCTAACACAAGCAAAATGACTTCTACTGTCCTGTTATTTTCACAATATGGCAATTTTCTTTCTATTTCTAATACATACAATATTGCAGGTAATAGCAAGGGCAAAATGTATCGATTACCATGAAATAATAATACACATAATACACTGATGCTCTGCTGTATATACTTAGACTGGGCCAAGGATTAAAAAGTACATTAAACCGTGAGAAACGGGTGATGATTAAAAAGTTCTCAGTCCAGTAGCACCCTGTTTTGTGACAAGTGACAAAGCAAATTTTTAGCCCCAAATGCAAATTTGACATACTAGCCCCCGTTATTGGGAGAGGAGAGGTGTGGTGGGCTTGGAACAGGAGTTCTCTTTAGCGTATGAGGCTTTGTCTCTCAAGTATGAAGCTGCTGCTTGCAATGTTACTTCTTTCACTACTAACACAATGGGCACTGAAGGAACTATTGGCGTTATTTGCAGACCCTAATAACTTAGACCTGTCACAAAAGTCAGATAATGAGAATGGTCCTGACCTCTGTTCGAGTGACAGTCTACCCACAGAGATGTGCGGAGTCTATCGGAGGAGAGATATTCACAAGAGTATATGTTCTTGGCTGCTCTCAACTGCAGGTCGTGGTCCTCTAGGGGGTGCAGAGCATATAGTATGTGGAACCACCAAGCTGTAGGCAGAGGAGGAGTAGTGGTGAGGAGATGGACTGCAAGGAGCTATGACACTGAGATCCACACTGGTGTATAACTCTGGTACTGGACCGATTATGAGCGATGCTCTGCAGTGAAGCATCAGGTCATTGTTTCACACCAATGAGGTGGTGAAACAATGATCTGCACAGATATAGCTGGAAGCGTTGAGCTGCACAGATATAGCTGGAAACGATGAGCTGCAGAGGTATAACTGAAAACGATGAGCTGCACCAGCTACGCAGTGTAGTGGTAAGCTGCACATGTATAGCTGGAAGCGTTGAGCTGCACATGTATAGCTGGAAGCGTTGAGCTGCACATGTATAGCTGGAAGCATTGAGCTGCACATGTATAGCTGGAAGTGTTGAGCTGCACATGTATAGCTGGATGCGTTGAGCTGCACATGTATAGCTGGAAGTGTTGAGCTGCACATGTATAGCTGGATGCGTTGAGCTGCACATGTATAGCTGGAAGCGTTGAGCTGCACATGTATAGCTGGATGCGTTGAGCTGCACATGTATAGCTGGAAGCGTTGAGCTGCACATGTATAGCTGGATGCGTTGAGCTGCACATGTATAGCTGGAAGCGTTGAGCTGCACATGTATAGCTGGAAGCGTTGAGCTGCACATGTATAGCTGGAAGCGTTGAGCTGCACATGTATAGCTGGAAGCGTTGAGCTGCACATGTATAGCTGGAAGCGTTGAGCTGCACAGGTATAGCTGGAAGCAATGAGCCACAATAACAGGAACCACGGAGTACCTGAACAGGAGTCAGAAGAGATTCTTCCTATCAGGTAGGGAGACCTGATGATCTGACACCCAGTACATGGAGGAGTAATGGGTGTCACGATGGGTGTTACAATCACCGCTCATCAGAGGTTTGAAGGTTCCTGGCGAAGCGCCTGTGCAGTACACTAGGCAAGATGGCGCCTGATGGGAGCAGCATTCAAATCTGACCAGCCGACAGCGGTAACCAAGGGAAACAAAAGAGCACAATGAACCACACAGAACAAAACTGGTGTGATAAGACCCTAGCAGTGTCTCCAGTGTAGCAGAGGTAGATGATGCGCCGGTTTCGCCTGTTGTTGATTCTTGAGTGTGGATGGGCGTATATAGTTCGCGATCTGGACTTGTTGACTCTGTGGCTGACTTACGGAGCACGGCATAGGAAGCAGTTTCTGGACACCAGCTGCTTTGTGTGGGAATTCTTCAAACCATTGCATGGGATGCATAACTGTAAGGTCACCAATTGCAGTGATTCAGTGCCGCGCAGAAAAGGAAGCCACTTAGGTATAGAACTGATTCTTGCGCAGGAAGCACCTGGATGTGCAGTTGAGTCATGACAGAGGAATCAGCCCTGACATGCCCGTATTGTCAGAGCATGTCTGGTGTCCAAGTAGCAAAGTTACCACCTCACTGGTGGGGAAACTGTCCCTTCATTTGGAAACTCCCCTTTTCCTCACCAAAAGTCACCATCACCACCAGCACAGAGAACACAAGGGATAGGGAATGGCATTAGGAGTTGGAGAGAGATTTTGTCATTTGAGCCTGTGGTGTCATTTGCATCTTTATATTATAATGTTATGTTGGATGTTACACAAGCTCTTCCTTTAAAATCCTCTTTCACCAGCTCCCTTTTGTGCCAAACTCGGTTTTGTCCCCATGACCTTTTGTTCTAGTTCCAACGTCCTGCCACATTTATTCTGCCCTTCAAACAGAAGGTGATACCTTCTGCATGTGACCGTCATCATCATCATCATCCTGTACCTAACATGAAGTCAAAGTTCTTCCTCTATTCAACCTCCCTATTTTACAATGTTCTTATCTTTATTTATTTATTATGAGTATGCATTACAAACAAATGTATGTTATTCTACAAAATCCAATATAAATATGTAATAATTTTAGCTGTACCCAAAAGGGCATCTTTAATAATATGAAATTCAACTGAGAATTTAAAATTTATGTTTTCAAAAATTTCCAGCTAACCTACATAAAGACATTTAGAATCCATCTATATTAATTTGAAAACACATGTCCATAATGTTTGTGAGATGAACATGGCTTTGGGTACAATTCAGAAAAAAATGTAAGATCTTTGTTTTAATAGATCTGTGCAAATTGCCTGCACAAGTGATCCCTATTTATTTGGTCATGGTATTGATGACTACAGCACGTTCGACATATGTTCCCCATGACTTGTCATCTCATAGGATGTCAACAGGCCTCTCCAGCAGCCTGGAGTGTCCACTGACGTTATTGATGGCTTTTTGCTGCTCATAAAATCCCACAAGCTTATTGAAAGTGCCATTCCATTTTCAACTTGTGCAATGGCAATTTCTTCTAAACCTCAAGTGTATATACAAGATTGATTAAAGTGAGAGCAACAAAATGCCTTGCACATCATAAGTACTGGATGCTGTGGGAACGGGGGATGAGGGGATGTCTGTCAGTCTTGACACTTACTTTCTTCATGTCTTGTTTGTACTTTATCTTAATGTTTATAAATTGTATGTGCCCCTTCTTCCTGTGCCTCCCTATTGACCTCTTCATTATTATCTTCAGAATCAAAACCTTATATTTGCTCTTCAGATTTGCGGAAATGTACACTTTCAGCTGTCAAAGCCACAGAACTTTACCTAATAATTATCAAAGGTGGTTTGTCTATATTGGTGACAGCGGTACATTAATGTGTTTATTATTGACAAAATGCTGCTGTTGTTGATGCCTCTGAGTTTGTGTCAACATCAACATGGACACCACATGAGGGCCTTGTGATTTTCAGCTGCTGCTGCTAAGGGAGGAACGGAGTTGCTCTTCACCCTGTTACACCACCAATGCAGAAGCCAGCATGTTGCAGAGAAATTGTGTGGTTCATTTCAGTGTGACAATTTTTCTCCTTATTTGCCTCATGTAGGCTAGATGGAATTCTGCTATGACTGTTCAATATTCTAGTACAGCAACTACTTCCCTTTGAGTTTGATTGCTTAAGATTTTATCAATCAATTCCCTTAACACCCAAGTTTGGTTCTGCATTTTTACCATGTTCTTTTTCTGTTTCTACATGTTATGTAATATTATTAGTAGAGTAAACAAAAGGATATATCAGAGGGCGCTGAAACAATACAATACGACTGTCCAATATCACACAACAAAACATGACATAACAGTGATAATTATGATATGTCACATTACAAGGACAGAGCAATTCTAACAGTTATGAATAAGTATGTTACTCACTAGTTAGTAATTATTCTGGCACACCAAATCAAGACCAAATTGTATGAATTTCAGCTCTTATACTGTGCTGCAGCTGTACCTATGATGTTCTGAACTGGCCGTTTTAAATTGCAGTACTCACTGTGTGCACACAGTCTGAGATAGTAACTCTGACTAAATATTGCTAGTGCAGCAGATCACAGATACCTTTCTAAATTTGTGATAAATACAAAATGCAATTTCACAGGGACCAATACTTGTGTTAGCCACTACTAGCAAGTGAGCGAAAATGTTCCCAACATATGTTACCTATAGTTATTTATAAGTAAGGATCTTCACTGACCCCCGTGTTCTGGTTTTGGTTTTCGATCAGGATTAACTTTGTGTTTTGGTTTTGGCAAAACCGCCCTTGCTTGTTTTGGTTTTCGTTTTGGTTTTGGATCCCATTTTTTTGCTAAAATCACATGTTTGTTTCCCCCCACCCCTACATTATTATTAACCTCAATAACACTAATTTCAAGTCATTTGCAGTCAATTTTCACCACCTCACAGGTCACAATATTATTTTCATACACTTTAAAACAAAGACTGCAGATTTAGAAGACCAAGCCTGCCAGACCTATTATTTGTATTTTAGCAATGGCAATTAGCAACAGAGCAATGGAGCTCTCCTGAATGTCACTGGAGACTTTGAAGAACACTGCTACCCCTCCTCTTTCTATTCTACCTATGACGCTGCCTAACTGCTCAACAGACTGCCAAGAACTGTGCTACCCCTTCTGTGTCCCTCTGTTAAAGTAAGGGCAGTACTTATAGAATCCAAAGCTCGCGAGATCCGGCGACGTAACAATGACGTTTTTCCTCGTTTTCAATTCTGAGGGCGCGCAAGGCTCAGTACTCGGATCTGCTAAGTTCGGGTGTGTTCGGTTCTCGGGGACCCGAGCCTGAGCAGTATTTATAAGTACTTTCTACAATTAAGGATCAAATCTAATTTAAAAATTTCCTATAAGTCAGTTAAAACAAGAATGGGACCTAGTTATAAAAAAGGAAATTTCTAAAACAAATATTATTGTTAGTGTTATTACTATTATTATTATTATTATTATTATTATTATAATTATTATTATTATTATTACTATTTATAAAGCACCATCAGCACTACATACTATATTTATAAGAAGTATATAGACTTTATATATTGTACTTACTATAGAGTCCAGCTCACAAGAGTTTATAATATAAAAAAGTTAACAAAGACAAAAGCCATCTAGACTTCACCACATCGCTGTTGTTCTGCTGTTTGTCGTGTGATATTCCATGAATTATTGAGTGGCGTAGTCCTGTGTATATGTGAATCATACTGTAACTTTATAGTGGAGATATCTCAGGCATATCTGTGAATAGTCACATATTCAGCAGGCCCACAGATCCAATAACACTAAAAGCAAACCAGAACGATCTCCAATCTTAATAGATGAGTCTCATATTTTGTTTTTAACACTTTGTGCAGAATTCTCTCCAGTTTACAGCCCTAATATATAACAGAAGACTACAACAATCCTTAAATTGTTAATCTGCTCGGAGACCGAAGGACCCACAGTTATTATTAGAGGCCATTTAAACTGTACTTAAGGTCTAGGTAATTCATAATTGCCAACTCTCCCTGAATGTCAGGGAGACTCCCTGAAATAGGGGTGATCTCCCTCACTCCCTGAAGAGTCTGGCATTCTCCCTGATGTTGAGCCAGTACAAGACGTGGTTGGCTTCGCCATCTGTGGCATGATGACACAGTTCAGAAATTGTGTCCTATGTCCATGTATTGATGTCTATGGAGGTGGCCATTTTCATGGAGACCAAGATTTAATCAAAGACTGACAGATAAGACAACATGACTTCAGTAATGGAGACAGAAATGTAAAAGACACTTCAGTCTCTAGAGATTCATTAGCTGCTTTTCTTTAACGCATAGTTGCCTACTCTCCCGGAATGTCTGGGAGACTCACAAATTTCTGGGAGACCTCCTGGGCTCCCGGGAGAGCAGGGCAACCTCCCAGTTCTCGTCCCCGCAATAGAGAAGTGGCAGGGGCGGGGCTTAATGACATAAATACCAAATCATCTCAGCCCCGCCCCCTGGCCAAAATTGTGACCATAGTTTAGGTTAGGAATCAAAATGATGCGATTCGTCAAGCCCCGCCCCAGCACCTCCCCTGGGATCTCCCTGAAGCCTTCGAGGAAAAGTTGGCAAGTATGAGGTAATTGCTGTTTTGCAGTGCATTTTGGCTTTTTGAAGAGGATGGAGAGAAAAGTCATTCAAGATGTGCATTCAGATTTAATAGCTGGGTTTTAGACCTGGTACAACAAGGCACCTGAAAGGACTGGCAGTAGCCTGCTTGCAGCGAAGCAACAATGTCGGAGGATGTTGACAGGGTTATAAACCAGGAAACAAAAGACACCCGATGGCAGAGTGTAATTCAAACTGCAGGCGACGTGTTGGGAGAAGGAAATAAGTCAGGAATCATTGTGAGAACCCTTCAATTTGACTTATCCACAGTACATTAGTGGCTGGTAAAGCATTACTGCCATGACACGTTCAGTGCCAAGAACCCAATCTCTGTTTTCAGGGGATGGAGCTCTGTATCCTCATTCTACAAATAATAATTATTCTGAAAGAAGAAAGTTTTCATTTCTTGTTATAATAATAAGACTTGTAAGAGACAAACATTCGATGCATTGTTATTGTAAACGGTATTGGTAAATACACACAAAATAACAGAATAATGTTTGCAGCAAGATGAAAATAACAAAATGTGGGGCATGTACTAAAGCTGGGTACACACCTGTGCAATCTTAGTTCAGATGCAGTTTCTGTAACAATTTTGCCAACAACTGAAAACCCAGAAGAACATGTAGTTTCATGTGTATACACCGACATGATTGATCATCAGATCTGAGATCTGCATCTCTCATAACCATCTACTGAAAAGATCGTGGCTCTGTACACTCTCTACAGATCATCATCATCATCATCATCTATTTATATAGCGCCACTAATTCCGCAGCGCTATACAGAGAACTCACTCACATCAGTCCATGCCCCAATGGAGCTTACAGTCTAAATTCCTTAAAACACACACAGACAAACACTAGGGTCAATTTGATAGCAGCCAATTAACCTACCAGTATGTTTTTGGAGTGTGGGAGGAAACTGGAGCACCCGGAGGAAACCCACGCAAACACGGGGAGAAAACATACAAATACCACACAGATAAGGCCATGGTTGGGAATCAAACTCTTGACCCCAGTGCTGTGGGGCAGAAGTTCTAACCACTAAGCCGAAGTATGCGGCAGCAGAAGTATTGAACGGAAGGTCGTGAGTGCGTACACACGTCCAAATTCGCTCATTATTGTTCCATCGTTGATTGTGATTTTTAGGAAGTTTATAAAACCAAATCAATTGATGCAATGTCTTTTGGTAAGATAAAACATGATCGTTGGAGCATACACACTCATTTCAATATCGGACCCGGAGCTCTACACAAAATTTGTGCTTCTCCCAGACATTTCGGGCGAGTAGGCAAGTGCACCAGTAAGACAAAGCAGTAATTGTATTAATAGGAATTTGTATTATATATATATACAGTCATAGCTCATATTAAGTTTATACTTTAAGACACATTTTGTCCTGTGCTGTCAGCCGCACAGTATTCGCATGGGCAGTTCTGGTTATAGTTACACCTATAGATAAATGGACTAGTATAGATTCTAGAGTAAAATAAAATTTAGAGTGTTGTAATTAGTATTTGTATTATATATTAAAGTGCCAACATGTTTAAATGTAAATGCTATAAATTGTAACACAATGTCACTGACTAACATATAGGATACATAATTAATTGATGTCTTAATGAATTCTGGACTCATTGATGTAAGACCAGAGGGTAAATGTATCAAGCTGCGAGTTTCCGGCTGGTTTGAAAAGTGAAGCTGTTGCCTATAGCAACCAATCAGATTCTAGCTCTCATTTTGTAGAATGCACTAAATAAAGGATAACTTAAATGTGATTGGCTGCTATAGGCAACATCTCCACTTTTCATATCCACAGGAAACTCACAGCTTGATATATTAACCCCCAGGTCGCATATTTAAATATTGCTACTAGATTCACATTTCTTGGGGTATCATGATTGATATTCTCCCCGTGGTCCTATAACAAGAGGAGAACTTTCGTTGCCAAGACCCCTAATCTAGAACATATTCTAAAATAATAGCAGGTATCACTGATTTTGTGTACGGCATATGAAATATTCCTTCTTCCTGAACTGGTCATGGATACACTTTAAATGTTGTAAATATCTGAAAATAAAGTTTTAGAGGACCCAGGGCACAGGCGTGTGAGCTCAGACTACGGCAGGCAGATCAGTTTAAGTGTCTCTTACCCGGCCATTAATGATTAACCACAGCGCAGTTTGTACATTTGCACAGTGGTAATTATCATTATTCTCAGACAAGACATAACTAAACAACACAATAATTTATTGCATTGTGTGATAAGAGCACCTTGAAGGCGCATAAAATGTGCATCTATATGTAAAGCCTACTCTCAGCCCATTAATGCTTCTCATTAAGTATTTATTAGATAAAACCAGACCATTGCACTTATTTATTACCTAGATTTACTGTAACCTTTTACTGTGAATAGCTTGATCTGTCCGAAACGTTATTTATTATACTTTGGTTATGCATTATTTTGCTCTTCCATATAATGGAATTACCATCAGCAGCCTTCCCTAAATAAATCTTTCTTATAATGTTCTCCATCAATGCATCTTATATCTATTAGTTTTACAAGTTTGCATTTAACAAAAATGTTAAGTACAGCAATGATGCCATCTGTCACTCTCTCGCCTGGAAATTAAGGATCCTGCACTGTCAGCCAGGATTGGCATTGCCAGAGACAGAGGCGTGCCACTGGTGTCCACAGGTGACCCCTACAAAGCAGAATGGGATCCGCTGCAGGTGACACGCAGGTCGTGATCCTCAGCCCATATGCCCAGTGTGACGTACGGATAGGACAGGAGCCATTAGGGAATGACCGTGAATCAGAATCAGTAACATCCTAGCAGAGAATGTACAATATAAATAGGCAGAAGAATAGTCAGGACAATCCAAGGTCAGGGTCACAAGAAGAGGTTCTGTTAGAATTACTCTGTGGAATTGATGATACCTGCCAGCAGTTGGCGCTACTGAGTACTGAGGCGCAGAGTCTAACACGCCCCTGGTTTTCACCAGGAACCCCCGCAAGGAGGTATGGACTTCGCTACAAGGGACGCGCAGGTCGCGGCTCTCAGTATCAGTCAGCTGGCGAGGTAACAGTTGAGGCAGCGGTGAGAGCCCACCAGGATGCAGGATGGAAGAGTAGTCAACAAGCCGGGTCACAACCAGAGGAACGGATATAGCCAAATCAGAAGCAGGAGAATGGTCAGGAAGCCGGGTCAATACCAAATATCAGTCTAAGCCAGAATCAGGAACCGAAGGAGAAGTCAGAAACAATCCGGGTCAGAATCCAAGTAACAGCAACACAGGAACAAATGCTGGAGCAAGGCTGAAGACCAAATACTCTGACACTAGACATGTGTCAGAGGCTGCTTTATATACCCTAAGGTGCCTCCTGATAGGGTTAGGGAGATTTTGGCGGTAACACATGCTGGCTGCAGACAGGTGAGCAGAGATAGCGTCCTGCTGCTAGGCAACAGGACGTGGTTGCTTGGAAGGTGTAGGCGTCTGTCTCCTGTCCCATGTGTCAGTGCGGAGACGGCGCCTGACAGGTTCAAGGTCAAGAAACGAGACGGAGAACGGAAACACAGGAAATACCACTGGAAAAATATCGCAAGTGACACCGGAGTAAGGGAGACCTAAAATTCTGCCACCATATTGTGCACAGAGCTGGTATAATAGCATAGGCAATTTGAATTAGACAGGCAATGTGACCACAGTTTCAATAGAGTGGAATGTCTGCTGACCCACCACTAGGGGATGCAGAGTATGGGGGGAGGAGAGAAGACTACCTGTTGCGTGAAGCATTGGGGGAGGAGCACTCTGGATTTCAGAGCCGGGAGGTGAGCACTGTACTCCTAGTCCAGTGCCTGATGCTGTGAGCATGCTAAGACCCAATGGGAGAGGAGCCCAGACTTGGTTAGTGAGCCCAGAGCTCTGGGTCTGCCATACAGGGCCGGATTAAGGGAATGGAGGCCCCTGGGCTAAGGGGGCCTCCATTCCCCCGTGAGGGCCCCCCCGTGATCCGATCCGGCCCTCCCCACCCCCGGTGATCCGAGCTGCCCCCCCCCCCCTCTTCCCGGAACTTACCTCCTTCTCCTCCTTCTCCTCCTTCCCCGGCGCGCTGTATGCTCTTTACTGAGGAGATATTGTGAGAGTGAGACTCACGAGATCTCCTCAGTAAGGAGAATACAGCGCGCCGGGGAAGTACTGCAGTGAAAGTGCTCAGCAGCACTGATCGAGCTGGAGGCGCCCCCGCCCCCGACCAGTCAATACTGCTGCTGAGCACTTTCAAGGGCCCCCTGGATGCCATAGGCCCCTGGGCTGTAGCCCAGTTAGCCCTATGGTTAATCCGGCCCTGCTGCCATATCACATCCACATAGCAGTCACTAGAAACCAGTGACATCACTCAGACACGTCAAGGCAGCCATTTTGTCTGCTGCATTAATATACATGAGAATTCAGCCTATCGAGGCACTTGGAAGCAGTGTCTCCTGAATATTTGGTAATAATGTGTCTCTGTGATTTATTTATCTGCTTGAGACCTTATCTCTGTGAACGCCGTCCTGCTGACACACAGATTACAGAAAAATCAGCCATATTCAACTAGGAGCAGATCTGAAGATTCGTCTGTTGCTGAATCTGGGTCTAGGTGCGCTCTGCTCTAACAAACAGGACAATGCAGGATACGTTCAATGCATATATGGAATATAAAGTCCAAAAAGAATGCACCGAAAAAAATGAAAATATTTAATGATCACCTATTAATAATAGAGTGATTAATGAATTTTTTTTTTATAAAAGTTTTTTTTTCTTTTTTTTTAATGAAATACATTTATTAAGACATTGACTACGTTCTGCTCATGAAGGCTACAGCAAGAGTCCTTTGCACTTGAAGATTAATTAGACATTGCTGCATTCACTAGCACTTAGTCTGGTTCTGGGCATGTGCAGGGTGATTTTACACAGAATACCCTACATTTTGGCATTTACGTTCCTTGATGAATCAAGCCCAGAATGTAAATAGTTTTTTTTCAGAGCTTTCCAGGAAGTGCTTCATTTAAACTGTATAAAGTATGAGGCATATATATAAAGAAGAAGGGTCTTCGGCCCTAGGAAGATCTTTGGGATCTGGAGGAGGAGTTTGATGACTGGGGGAGACTCCATTCTGCGGCCGTGGCTGACAATTTCTTTTAACAGAATGACAATGCGGCCCCCGGTCCTTCTGTAGCGCTAGAAGAGAAGAGCAGGAACACGGATAGAAAAATTACAAATTATTTTTCACATGTTGTTCTTAAGGGTTGGGGAATGTTAAACGACCGAAAGGTCCACCACAAGCTGATGCACTGGGACCTGGCAGCTGTATACGGCTATGGCGTCAAAGTTACATCCTTGGAGACCTGGGGGTAAATGTATCAAGCTGAGAGTTTAACGGCGGGTTTGAAAAGTGGAGATGTTACCTATAGCAACCTATCAGATTCTAGCTGTCATTTTGTAGAATGTACTAGATAAATGATAGCTAGAATCTGATTGGTTTTTCAATCCAGCAGGGAAACTCTCAGCTTGATACATTTACCCCCTGGAATCTCTGCTGCGAGGACGTAACTGATGCACCTGTGGCAGTTAAAGGGTTTATTCTAGGTACTACGGGTTATTGCACAGTTGCAGTCTGTGCCGTGTTCCATCCTCCAGGATAAAAGCCTAGAACCTCTGCATTGTGTGTTGTGATGCTTTGCTCATAGAGAAGAGGTTCCCTTCACTTTTCTCTATATATCCTGATGTCTGTATTGAATTCTTGTCTGTAAGAGCGATACTCATTGTTATACTGGAGTGAACAGTCTTAGGGGCATATTTAATAAAGCACGATAGTGCTTTTAACGGGTCATTAAGGTCCCACAGTGTCCTCCGCAAAATTATTAAGGGGGCATCGCAGCAGATATCATGGATATCTGCTGCTTTGCATTCCTCTTCGTTTTTGGGAGCAGTCACCATTCAACAGAATGGTGACTGCTCCTGGCCGCAATCTAACAAGTCCCGGAAAAAATTTTTTTTCGGGAACTTGTCATGTTAATGTACCAGCTGAAGCTGGCGTACATCATCCGAATTGAGGAAATCTAATGCTGTCAGCTCTGCTCCGGAGAGCAGAGCTGGACAGCGCATGTGTGGAGGGATCACATGATCCCTCCCTGTCACTCAGCGCTCTCTCTCTGCAATGATACAGAGAGGGGATCTGTGTGCGCATGTCCAGTTCTTGGAACTGGACATGCGCAATTGAAGAGTGAAGAGAAGACCCGAAGACAGCGCTTCCGAAGAGGGGGGTAAGTATGATTTTTTTTATCTCTGAAACAGCAGTTTTTCGGAACTGCTGTTTCTGTGCAGGGCTGTACATAAATGTGAGAAGTAGTTCAATCCTTATCATTGCGATAAGGATTGAAAACTACTTTTCCCTTTATGTGAATATTGATAAATGTGCCCCTTAACCTGTATATCTTTGTGCCCTCCAGGGGTCAACACGTGAGCAGCCAATCAGAATGTTTTGTCCACTCTCCATTAAGTTAGAGGCAAGGCGCTCTCATTGGTTGTTCACGTACTTATCTTGTTCGATCATCCGTGTCACGGTTCCGCTAGGAGCGAGTATTCATTGTTGTTTTGGACTTTATATCTTCTCCTGTCAGATTACAGAATCGGAAAAGAAGATTCCATAATGATTGAGGAGAATAATAATACATAGAAATCCGGGTTTTGGGACAACATTTGAAATAAAATATTGCAACGCACTGTGTGGTTTTTCCCATATTCTATGAGGACTGGGGTTACCCTGCGGTTTCTCCTGCAATTCTCAGTCTCTACCAGCGATACAGTAACAAGAGTATGAAAGAGCAATCATAAGGCTTCTGAGTGTAACTTGACCCTTTCCCAAAAAGTAATACAGTTACATGCTGCTGTTTTGCAGATTACACACTGAGTCATGTTAGGGATAGTTACAGGTGAAAAGAAAATCCCTAGTAAAACTCAATTCTTGAGTCAGACAGTAAGTGGCATTATATATATTATATTACACTTTATATTACAAGTAGATAACGGGTCTTAGATTAATAAGTGAATCCTGCACATGAGAACATGGATTATAAAGTCTAGCTATTGATGAACTACAAGTTCAAGCATCCTCAGCACGCTCATATTGAACTACAAGTGCAAGCATGCTCTGGAAAATATTTGGGGTTGAGGCTTAACAGGTGCAGAGGTACCCCACCCTCGTTGTCTCCTTGCTTTACCAGCTACCAGCCATGTCACTGGTGCTGATTAAATATTCTGGGGGAGAAGATAGGGGCACAATTTAAAAAGTATTAATGGTTTGTTTTGTAAACCAGCTGTCAACATCATCAAGTTGATAATAATGACATAATCCGGACGCATCAATATACGTTTCGGTTTGAATCAGCCACATTCTTATATAGTGTTTGTTTCAGAGCGCTGGACTATCTCTTCTTAAGATATTTGCAACTCAAAATACACAGGATAGGCCGTGAGTTTGCGGTCTTAGTTTTACTCTTATGTTTAGTCACAAGATTGCATCCTGATATATTATATATGTATAAATATCTGCCCACTCAGCTTTCTATTGGAAAAGCAAACACTATTTCCTTATGATAGTTACAGGGCCTTTTTTTTTTGCTCTGCTTGAATTACAGTCCCTAAAATATTCTTTAGTAATCAGTTCATACATATACATTGGTCCATGCATATTAAGTCAGATACTTTTCGTATCTATGCGGGCGGGAGAGCGCAGCATATTATGTGTCTGTGATCTTTTCCAAACTCCCTCCAGGCTGCGTTGCCCACGGGTATATGTCATGATTTATGATGTACTTATTCTCTGGAGAGTAAACAGCCAACATATATGGGAATGTTACGGTCGTGCAGGATTATTGGTTGTTAAAGTAACAGGTCAGCATCTTTTGTTTGGAGCTAGATGTAGACTAATAATTAATAAAATCTGCAGAGTAACAGCCAGAGGATGTCGGTTATGGGTTAAATGAATCACACTAGTGAGGGGAGTGTTATTACGTGCGACACTGCTGTGATTTTGTAGCTTTTCTAGAAATGTGTTTCTTGGAATAAGTGCAACTGGGCTGCGCAAATTCCCAGTCCGCAAATGGAAATATCTCACTTTCATACTGCTCTGCAAAATGATTTGTACCTATTCTATACCTCCCTGTGCTGATTCAGTCCCGATTTAGGCCTCCGTTCTGCTGTCCCACCCGGAAACATGGTTGTGCTGCAGATGGGAGTGGTGGGGGGGTGGGGGGGGGGAGATACCCAAAAGAAAGCTAGGCAGCCTTATGGGGGCGTGGCTACATCCCATCGTAATGTGGCCACATCATGACATGGTCACGTCCCCAGCCCTGCTCCCGATGACTGACATGTTGGGAGGTATCAAAATAAAAGATAAGAATTCTTACGGCGCTTCAGAATAGATTGCTGCCTAGTGTCCTTTAACCTAAGCCAGACTATAATTGCAAAAATAAATAAAGTGAACCAAGCCCTGTCATTTAGAGTCAGACGCAAAGTCCGTTTCAGGCGCATCGTGCACATTTCCACTGATGCGCATGCGCAGTAAGCAACAGTTCCATCTGCTTTTCAGACGCAGTGTACACTTGCGACAGCTTGCGTCTCGGTACGTGGGAAAGAGCGGAACACGGAGTTATGTAGGCGTGACCGTGAATAATTTAGATACAATGGACGTCTGCACACATAAAACAAGCATGGACGGATCAAGGCGCAGACGGAACACACGTCAAAAAAGACTGAAAAAGTGCAGCAGGAATTAGGTGGTGCAAGTAGT
This sequence comes from Mixophyes fleayi, assembly GCF_038048845.1. NCBI lineage: Eukaryota > Metazoa > Chordata > Amphibia > Anura > Limnodynastidae > Mixophyes > Mixophyes fleayi. The sequence goes on along the minus strand of NC_134404.1, from coordinate 341,899,820 downwards.
CAGCTGGCTGCGGGAACTGGTCGCAGCTCGGTAGGATATTACGAGTGGGACGCAACTGGGGTTGCATGCCACTCGTATGACCCTACCAAGCTGCGGCACACTCCCACTCCCACTCTTGCATGTACGTCTTAGACGCACATTGCGCTTGACTCTAAATGAGGGCACAAAGAAAAAAATGTCAAATTGTTTATTTCATCTGTATGTAGAGAAACCTCTATATCTTCTTATTTTCCATATGTTCCATCCAACTCAATAAACATGCAATACAAAAACATGATCCACATTGACGATGGCTCCCTGGGAGTCGAAACGCGTTTGGGGAGGGGAGTTATAGGATATTTTCTCTGTGATGCATCCTGCCAGGATTGATTCTATCTAACCAAGAGGTATTCTTCTGTTATCATCACCCCGGGGAAATTAACAACAAAGAAAGATTGATCACACACGGCATTTTATACTTCTAGTACTTCTCATTCTGTACTCCTATACACAGACACTTATTGAGACTTTATTTGCCATTCAGCCATAGATAAGTGTTGTAGGAAAGATGAAAAAAATATTTTTGTTTTGTATGAATGTCAGGAAGTTGTTCTTGATGTTTAGCTATTAGCTAGGTTATTCAAGTTTAAATGATGCTTCAAAGCAATCGTGTTCGTAACGTAGAAAATAAAATGTGTATGTACATGTTCGCAAATTGGATGTAATAATCTGAGGGGTGTGTCTGTTGTCCAGAAAATGCAACTGCTGCTCACTCCGACCTGGACGCGACGTCAACTGTGAGTGCAGCGGAATCATGCATACATTTGCATGCAACTTTATAATTTGCCAGTGACGGTTATGATTGCATTCCACTTTGAATCAGACTCTTTGTAATCATACATATTATACTTGTGTGTCTATTATATCTATATTGCTCACATATATAAACGTACTGTGACAACATAAAGGTGGAATGTCTGCCTCTCTCATTGTTTCCACTGAAATACTTTTCCAAGTTCCTTGGCTTCCCCCAGACACGCAAAACACTTGTAAAGTGTAGAGAGAAGCACCAATTTCAGGAAACTGTGTCATTTTGTCTCAGAGAAAATCCTTGTGTCATTATCTAGTCTGAATGGAACAGGTGTTATAGGAAATGTTTTCAAGACTGTCTTTTGAAGAGGGAGGAAAATGATGTTCAAAACATCCTGTGGATCAAAGAGAAGAGTAATGAGTCCTCCAAAAACAGATGACTCAGCTAGTAGCCGATTTAGAGTAATGTTGAATTGACAAAAAGTGTTATTTAAATAACATTTTTTAAAAAAGTTTAGTAATTAGTATAATATAATTTTCAAGTTATTTAGCTGGGTACATATATATATTTCTGTTTTTATTGTTTTGTTCCTGCTCAGATCCTTTTCCTGGAGTTTTGTTCCCACTTTGAACTTATAGATGTCGGTCAGCCGATAGCTGATACTCTTCATAGATCACAACAAAAACAGTAACATGCATTTATAGAAAAGTGTAAAGTATAGATAAGTGTAAATCCTCAGTGCTAATGGTCTTTGTGCGCCTACTTTGACGCAAATCTGACCCGTTTTACAGGTAATCACATATAGGACAATATGGTGACATTTACAGGGTTGTAAAAATTTATATCATCCAATGGGAGAAGTTGGATTGATCGGAGGCTGAGTGTGGATCAGTCGCTTGTCTGTACTTATCATTGCACCAACATGCAAATATAAGAGTCCAGATACTGGATGCGATTGTTTAAATGATATAAGGAACTCTTTTCAGTGTCCCTCAAGGGAGTCATCCTAGAGTTGCCCCTCTCCTTCGCTCTTCGCATTCAGTCCCACTCCAAATCATGCCGCTTCCAACTCTGGAACATGTTCAAGATCCATCCCTTTCTCACGACGGAAGCCACCAAAACTCTTATTCATTCATTTGTAATCTCTCAACTTGATAGCTGTAACGTCCTCCTCTCTGGCCTGGCCAACGCCCACCTCGACCCTCTTCAGTCTATCCTCTATGCCGCTGCCCACCTTATTATTCTCTCCCGCACTCTATCTCTGCCGTCCCTCTCTGCCATTCTCTACACTGAATCTCTGTGGCCTACAGAATTAAATTTAAGCTCCTCACCCTCACCTACAAAGCTCTCACCTCAACCAATCCTCCCACCCCTACATCTCCAACCTCATCTCTACCCACACTCCTTCCCACTCCCTCTGCTCTGCAACGACTGCCGTCTCACTACCACGGTGACTACCTCCTCCTACTCCCACCTCCAGGGATTTGCCTGGGCTGCTCCCCACCTTGTGAATGATCTAAAACATGTTTTTAAAACCCAGTTATTTGTTAAAGCCTATCAGCCCTCTTCCTAAATCGTTTACCTCTGTTATCACCTCCACTCCCCACGCGATGCCGCCATATTTGTGTCTTCACTTTGGAATGTAAGCTCTCAGGACCAGGCCCTCTTTCCCAGTGATCTCTTTCTACTATCCCATCACCCTCTGTACCTCTAGCCCTCTCTTCCTGAGCCTACATCACGCTGGTCATTACCCTCACTCTCACTCACTGTCCTTTAATAACTTGATCTGCTTTACCAAGTTATCTGTCTATATTTTGTTAACTAGTAGATGTCTGGTCTTTATATTATTATGTTTAGTTTAAAAATTTATTATACTAATGTAAATTTCATGTACATCACTGCAGAACTTTTGAGGTACCTTATAAATAAAAGATAATAATAATAACAATAGTAATAATAATAATAATAATAATATTGCATAGAAGTGTTTCTGTATTTCATGGAAGTGTACTCAGTAGTGATTTTCTATGGAAAATTTACGCCTAAGAGAATATTTCCGTGAGAACCTGACGCGTGAGACAGCGGTCACTGTACTATAAAAATAATAATTGGATTTCCTCACCCAGACAACAACCATATAACCCTTCAGATATATTGTGAAATCCAACATCCTGAATAAACAGAGGAAACAACTTTTCAATCTCAATGTGCAAGAAAAGGGGGGATACAATCATTATAAAGGACTTAATCAAATCAGTGGACAAATGTTTTAATAAATAAATCAAACTACATAAAAAAAGTATCTAAACTCTCACATTTAGTTCCCCAGGTTTATATAAATGAGTTTATTTAGATAATCAGAGGGCTATATTGCCCCATTGTCATCATTGGGAATCTGTTATGAAACAATCCAAAAATGGGATTAATTTACTGTCTTCCAAAAATACATATGACTGTAAACACAGGAAGAGCTATTATCAACACAGCTGGTCACTGACTGATAAGATCTCGGGTGGGCAGAGGGCAACTCTTAAACTTCTGGTAGGAAACACAGCCGGTTAATGTCCATTAAACCAATTTGAAGTTATAAGAAGCTCAGTAGGTGTGCCATGATTGTCTCCCATGAACCTGGTTGGTTGAACCAGCAGACACCATGGTACATTCCTACACTCTGCTCTGGGAGATGACCCAGCACCGAAAAATGCATCTCAGTGTGCAGCGAGGCAAAGAAATCTCAAGAGTTGCAATATGAAAAAGTGTAAAAGTGCAATGCTTGTTTTTGCCTCGCTCATGGCTTAACCTAATCGTGAGAGTGACGGAACTTCTGGATTGTCTTTATTACATGATTGATTGAGTGACACTGTTGATTATATGGCTCGGAGTGTTTTTAAAATAATGTTTCTCCATTGACGTTCAGCATGGAGCTACAAACCAATTGACCACCAGTTATTTACTGTAGAAAAACCGATGTCTTTTTGGAGTGGAGATGACCTCCAACTAAATATGCTCAGGGCCGTCTTTTCGACTGGGCACGATGGGCAGGTGCCGGGGGGCCAGCTGGCAAGGGGGCCCCGGGCAGAACTCTCAATGAAAATAAAAAATACAGTAAAGAAACAACCAAAAAAACACCTTACCTTCTGCGATCGTGTCCATTCTGTTTTCCCCAATTAAGTTCCATTTAATGTGTAATTAGCACAGTTTTTGCCATGACCTAAGGGCATAGTTCCACATTTACCTACATTAACTTCATCTGATTTCAAGGCAGAGTTTGCAATTTTGCCTGAATCATTTTATAGCAACTTACTATCCTACATTGTGTTAATAACCCAACATAGCTTAGTGTCATCTGCAAATATGGCCATCTATATATTATTATGGTTAATTTATGGTGCACCAATGATATCATGAAAAACTGTACAGAGAATATGTCATCATTCACACCACTCCCTGCCCCAGTGGGCTTACAATCTAAATACCTATCACACACAAACATGTTTTTGAGCCCCTGGGGGTAACAAAGCAAAGACATACAAATTCCACATAGGTTGGATCCTGGACAGAATTGAACCCATGACCCCGCCACTCTAAGACAACAATGCTCACCACTGTGCCATCATGCTGTCTCTACAAGGTTATTAATAAAAAGCTTTAAAAAGAATGGACCCAATACTGATTCCCGTGGCTCATCACTAATAACAACTTAGTTCCAATTTTGTATTCTTTTTAGGGCCTGTTTCAAGTTTGGACACAAGTCCGTTGGCGTGCCGTGTAATGTGTGGAATAGATTCGCGCATGCTTAGAAACGGACCTTACGCCAACAAACACAATTATATACAATTTATGTCAGAACACAAATGACGCTTAAGACTCCCTATGAGTTGACGGGGGAAACATGGGGTTGGAAGGGTCGGATTGGATGTAGGCAGTGCACAGTAAGGGCGAGTGATCATCATCATCATCATCATTTATTTATATAGCGCCACTAATTCCGCAGCGCTGTACAGAGAACTCACTCACATCAGTCCCTGCCCCATTGGAGCTTACAGTCTAAATTCCCTACTATAGACACACACTCACACACAGACAGACAGAGAGGGAGAGACTAGGGACAATTTGATTTCAACCAATTAACCTACCAGTATGTTTTTGTAGTGTGGGAGGAAACCGGAGCACCTGGAGGAAACCCACGCAAACACAGGGAGAACATACAAACTCCACACAGATAAGGCCATGGTTGGGAATCGAACTCATGACCCCAGTGCTGTGAGGCAGAAGTGCTAACCACTAGGCCACTGTGCGACCGATTCAAGTCTCGGGTTTCTCACAAGTTTGCTTGTTTGAGCCAGAAATTTGCAGAAGCTGCAGGGCAGGTGTCAGTGCTGACTGTTAGTGATGACTGGCACGGCATCTTCTTTGTTTGGAAAAGTAGACGTATGTGTGCCACCAGCTAGCACGGAACATGTTTCTGCAATTAAGATAGACCACAAATACACATCGCTTCTGATTCATCAAGAGGCGTAAACTGCGATTTTGTCCGTATAATCCGCTAAATATCTCTGCGCATGTCCAGAATTTGCTCATACACCAGAGAACGCAGCCACGCTCAATCAATGTTCGAGCACGAAGGACACTTAAGGCTAGATTTGCTAAGCTGCGGGTTTGAAAAAGTGGGGATGTTGCCTATAGCAACCAATCAGATTCTAGCTGTCATTTTGTAGAAGGTACAAAATAAATGAAAGCTAGAATCTGATTGGTTGCTATAGGCAACATCCCCACTTTTTCAAACCCGCAGCTTAGTAAATCTAGCCTTTAGTATGTAGTACAATTTCAGGGAAGGAGCGTTTGGCCATAATGCACAGTAAGGGAGTGCCAATCGCAAGCACATGCAGTAGCGTCCAGTCCAAGCTCTGGGAGTCTCAAAAGAACTTGTTTTTCAGCCATATCGCACAGCGGAACAAAGACTGAATTTGTGCAACGCAACAGATATTTTGCAATTCAAAAATTACCTTGTTAAATAAGGAGAGGAAAAATAAAAGTCATGTAAGATCTAGTTTGTAATTTTATAAGTGTAAGTTTGAGATGCTGGAGGCAAAGGAGAGAGTAAAATTTTTTTTGGAGACAACGCCCAGAATATTTTATTAGAACCTCCTGCGCTATAAATGTTGCAGAGTTTTATGTTTCCGTGTCATCTTCCGCTGTAAAATTTCCTGTTTCTGAAAGTTCATCTTCAAAGGTAAATTTTAACTGTGCTCAGCAGATTTCGCTGTTAATTTATGAGTGAGGCGGCCTGATTATTTCTTAGGGAAGGAGTTTAAATACTGCAGCAGTTGTTATTTACTCATCTTTGTTACAATCTATGCACATGATATAATTCATATTCTACCAGAACAATGAGACAAACAGCCACATTAACCCACATTGGTGAAGACGCTGCCTAGGTGCGGGGTAGAAGAATTACAGGTCAACAGGGTTATCCCATTATTTTCCTTATCTAACATAACAACATTTTACAAAAGATTTACTAAAGCTTTGAAAAGGAAAAGTGGAGCTGTTGCCCATAGCAACCAATCAGAATCTAGCGATCATTTTCTAGAATTTACTAGATAAGTCAGTAATGGCCATGTGAGGTCCTCCAGTCTACAAATGACCGCACTTTATCCTTAATTGCACGAATAAAAAAAGCAGTCCTCAACTACGGCACCCCCAGATAACTCATCCCAAAATGTCCCCCATTCCCACCTGCTCCAAAATTCCATCACATGCCACTCAAAACTGCCAATTGCTCCAAACTAGCCCCACATGGTCTCAAATCCATATTTATCACATTTGATTGTCCCATATATTTACACATGGTAATCTAGGTGGGCATTCTTGTACTACAATCCTCATTGTGATGGCAGAGGGGGGAGAAGGAGGATGTCACAGTGCACACAGAGCTCAGAGGGGCGTTCCAAAGCCTCTCTGCTCCATATTTCATGTGACTGTGGTTGCCATTGTAGCCCAGGATCATAAATCATTAATAGCAGCCGGAAGAAGAAAAAAAAGGAAAAATGGTAAATGCCAATATTCTCCTTATAGCTGGTTATATAGTGGTTAGCACTTCTACCTTACAGCACTGGGGTCATGAGTTCAATTCCTGACCATGGCCTTATCTGTTAGGAGTTTGTATGTTCTCCCTGTGTTTGCGTAGGTTTCCTCCAGGTGCTCTGGTTTCCTCCCACATTCCAAAAACATACTGGTAGGTTAATTGACTGCAATCAAATTGACCCTAGTCTGTGTTTCTGTCTGTGTTTGTGTATGTTAGGGAATTCAGACTGTAACCTCCAATGGGGCAGGGACTGATGTGAGTAAGTAAATAGATGATGATGATGATGATAGCCACAGTGATTTATATAAAAAAAAAACACACCTGGGGGTAAATGTATCAATCTGCGGGTTCTTCAACACCCGCGTGTTCAGCCTCTTCCGCGATTAAATTTCAAGCGGCGCTGCATTGTAAAGGGTTAACTTCCCTTTACAAGGCAGCGCCGCTTTAAATTTAAGCGCTGAAGAGGCTGAACACGCCGGAGATGAAGAATCCGGGGATTCATACATTTACCCCCTGATCTTTTGAGGGGGTTTCTGCTTTAGCATTTGCAGCCTATATCATCCAGATATTATATAGGCTATAACAGATATAACATATACAATAATCATACAGAGAAAGAGGACCTGTACTCATCACTTCATCAGTTATGAAAAACAGAGACAGCTACCTGGACAAAATGGGAACATTTCCAAGGAAACACTTTTATAACTGGGGCTTTTCCCTGGAAATTAAGGACTTTTTGTAACTGTATAAGTCATTGGAAAGGTCTTCAGCAACAGCAAACAGAAATAAATGCACGATTAGTAACATGCTGTATTTTGTGAGTTCTATCGAGACCTAAATTGGAATATAATTGCTATGAGATTTCTTCCTGTAAAGAAATGGTCAGGTTAATCCTTATAGGACGGGATCCAGGAGCGACTTTTGCTTTTCTCACAGCGAGAACCATCCAACTCTTCAGAGCCTCAAAGCCTTTCCGCCCGCCACACAGAGAATTCAAACATGAAGCATGTAGAATGCTTATTTCTGTAGTTGTCTCTGAGTTTTCCCTTCACATAAAGGGATCTGAGGCAACACGATCCCCAGGTATTCGCCCACAGCTGTAGGTAAAGTAGAAATATAACATTTACTGTCTGAGGAATTATTTTACATTACAGATGTATTGTACTTTGCCTTCAAATGCCTACATAAGAACACACTTTTTTTTAACTTGTTTTTTTTTTTATGCGGTAAGGTGATGGAAAAAAAGGATAGAAATGTTCTTTATTTACAGGCTGCAATGGTTATTAATAATGCCATTGTATCCCTGCTGGCACCTTGTACTAACACTAAAAGTGTTATTAGTACGCATGGATAGAGATAAGCATATATCCCGCATTACAGCTCTCAGAACACCACATGCACAGGAGAACGGATGCGTAGTCACACTACACGGAGGCGCAGCCAATCCCCAGCCTCCTTCCCGGCCCTTAAATAAACCACTTCAATGCCACACACAACTGTTGATGGCACATATGGCATTGATGGGGGCAATCGTCAGCTGCACAACTCCAAACTGTCCTGAAGTGGGGACAAAAATATATACATAAATAAACCCCTCAATATGAGACATGGAAGGCTTAGATTACATACCCTCAACAAATGGTCATGGCATCATTCCGTGTATTTTTAAAAAAATTAAGGCAGGTTTGGGACAGAAATGAATGCCAGTAACAGTTGTTAATTTGCTATTTTTAAAGTTTCATCCAACAGCAAGTGAACATATCATGTACTCTGAAGCATATTTATAAAATAGCAATATTATTAATATATAGCATCAAAAAATGGGATTGGTGGAATGATGATCATTTTGTAATTATCTTGTATTATATTCATAGAATTTATGGAATGATTTCCTTTTAGTGTTGAAAGTGAATAAGATGTATTAAAACATTTGTAATGTACCTCCTTAAGTCTAGAAATTCTTACTACAACCATATTCAGGGTACAACCAGCGCTTGATCCCAATTCTAATTTGTGGTACGAAATTTACATCATTCAATCACCATTCGCAATCCGTGTTTGCAGTTTTCAGTGAATGTACACCATTCCCTATTGAGGTTTTCTATTCAAGTTTGATGTTAGCTGTTTTTGCTAAAATGTTTATTTTTAAAATGATTCTTCTTTATACTTTTTAAATAATGTTTTTAAATTATCGATAATACTTAATTTAACATTTTTCAGACTGTTAGCGTTGCTATGTTTTATGTTCACCTTTCAAGATTTGCTACTAAGAACAGTTAAAATGTATCAATTTAAGCTCAAGCCCATTTGAGCTAGTCCATCCATGTGCATGGCTCAAACATGTTCAAACGGACTTAACCATGGTCGTAATTGTTACACTTTTCAATTTTAGGTAACTTTTTTTTTGAACTTTTAAAACTTTCAATCAAAAGTTCAAGAAATTTCGGGCTAATTTGTGTCCCTATTTGGTGAGACTGGTCCGAGAAACCATACATGTCCGATTCCAGCATCTGTATCCTCGCGCTGACGGGGTTCTGCTGATTTTTATCACATTTGTTTAGCCCTCTTCTCTAATTTTTCCACTATCTAATAATGTCAGTTTAACCTAAGTTATGGCTTAAATTGATCATGATAGTGATGGGGGCATTGGCCCTATCGTCATATGATCAACATCATCAACATTTATTTATATAGCACCAGCAGATTCGTTAGCGCTTTACAATTGTGAACAAACAGTAATAAAACAATACTGGGCAATACATACAGAGAGGTAAGAGAACCCTGCTCGCAAGTTTGTAATCTATGGATAAAGGGTTTGATACACAAGAGTAAATGCTACATCATATTAAATATTTGTCCAGCTATAAGGTTACAAAGTATTTAGTGGGCTGTTTGCTCAGTCACACAATTATGTTGGCAAGACGGATGTTGTCTTGTGTTAGCTGTGTGGAGGGTGGTAATAGGGTGACCTAGGGAAATGAAGAGGGTGGTAGAGGAATATTATAAGCTTGCCTGAAGAGGTGGGTTTTTATAGAATGCTTGAAGACTTGAAGACTAGAGGAAAGTCTTGTGGTGCGAGGGAGGGAATTCCATTAAGTGGGTGTAGTCCCAAAAAAAAGTCCTGTACCGACAATGGGAGGAAGTGATGAGAGTGGAAGAGAAACACAGATCTTGTGCAGAACGGAGGTGTCGAGTTGGGAGATATTTTAAGACAAGTGAGGAGATGTATGTTGGTGCAGTTTTGTGTATGGCCTTGTATGTTAGTGGAAGAATTTTATATTGGATTCATTGAAAAACAGGCAACCAATGTAGAGACTGACAGAGCGACTCAGCAGACGACAATAGATTTGCAAGGAAAATCAATCTAGCTTTTGCATTCAAAACAAATTGTAGGGGTTCAAGTCTGATTTTAGGAAGACCAGTAAAGAGGGAATTGCAATAGCCGATGCGGGAGATGATGCATACATGAATTAAAGCTTTTATATGCCTTGTATGAGATACGTGCGTATTCTTAAAATGTTTTTTACATGTATGCAGCATGATGTAAATATAGATTCGATGTGGGGAACAAAGGATAGCTGTGAGTCAAGAATTACACATAGGCAGTGATCTTGCAGGATGGGATTTATGGTCGTGTTGTCAACAGAAATAGAAATGTCAGGCAGGAAGCTTCTGTTGGTGGGTGGGAAAATTATTAATTCTGTTTTTGAAAGATTTAGTTTGAGTTGGCGAGAGGTCATCCAAGATGAAATGGCAGAAAGACAGTCAGTAACGCGACAGACAACAACACAGATGGTGAGAGATCAGGAGAGGATAGATAAATTTGTGTATCATCCGCATAAAGATGATACTGAAATCCAAAGAAGCTTATTAGTTTTCCAAGAGAAGTGGTGTAGGCAGAGAACAGTAGATAGGTAGGATGAGAACCAGGATAGGACAGTTCCTAGGGATTGTAACGTCTGTATGAGGAGAGAGTGGTCAACAGTGTGAAATGCAGCAGAGAGATCCAGGAGAATTAGAAGAGAGTAATCACCTTTAGTTTTAGCTGTGATCAGATCATTGACAACCTTGGTCAGCGCAGTCTCTGTGGAGTTTTGAGAGAGAAAGCCGGACTGAAGAGGATCCAGTAGGTTGTTTGCAGAAAGGAAGAGAATGAGGTGAGTGTAGGCAATTTTCTCTAGAAGCTTAGAGGGGCACGGGAACTGAGATTTGAGACAGTAATTTAAGAGAAAGTTTGGGTCAGAATTTTGTGAGTGTTTGGATAATGACGGAAAGTTACAAGTAGAGCGAGAGATATGACAGATTTGAGTCAGAGGTGGAATGGGCACATGAGACAAGGACCTACCAATTTGTGAGAGTATGGAATCAAGAGGACAGGAGGTAGAGTAGGAAGATTAGATGAAAGTAGATACTTCATCTACATTTGTGGGATTAAATGAAGAGAGAGTGTCAGAGGGAGCTGGGCAGGAATTGAGCTGATTGTTTGTCGAGGGAGATGATACCATTTCAAGTATTTCATGTGATATTTATATGTGTTGTGGGTTGTGTACTAATCTAAAGTGCCCCTTTAACCTCCTGCAAGCATAATGTAACACGCAAACTGACCGCTAAACGTAAAAGTTTACTGTATGTATAGTTCACACACAACTGGCACATCACTGTCTTTGTATTAAAAACTGCACGTATGTGTGTCACTAGCTAGCTCAGAACATGTGTGTGCAAGTAAGAGAAACTATAACCTGATTCAAATGGAAACGTATATATTAAGAGCCATTTCGGTTTGAATCCGAGCACGCGAATATTCAAGTTTAAAAACGCAACTTGCACGCAAGTCGAAGATTAATCAGGCCCTAAATGTGGCCACATGTGTCCACCCCTTGATATCAGAAAAAAATGTTTTCAACTTCAAAATAGGATATATATAGGGAAAATATTGATATTTGTGAAAATAAGGATAAGTTAGTGTTACCTATACCAAGTATATAAAGGTGGCAGGAAAAATAATTTTCCTTAATTTGATAAATTGAAGCTAATTTCAAAAAAGCTACTTTGTTGACCTCCGTGAATAAACAACGTAGTTGTGTAGGAGAGAACAGCCTTGATGAACTACTGTGTTACAAATAATTGAAGGATACATAAATTGACTTAGTAAATCTATTTTATTATATTCTGTATTTGTTTTTTGTCGTGTTTTTTTACCTACTGTAGGATAATACAATGTTTCCTTGATTTTATTTTAAATTAAATAGAACTGCTTTGTTTTGTTTTCTTATTATATTGGTTCAAGGTGACATTTCAGATTTTACAAACAGATGAACACAATGTTTTTTTGAAGTTCAGAAAATGTTGAGATATATATATATATATATATATATATATATATATATATATATATATATCTATACTTACAAAAAAAGCTTGTTCTCCTCCAAGGTTGAAGGCAAACATTCATTGTGCGGATACAAGTGTTATAATAAAGTAATGTTCAAGTATAACCGTAGGCATTGTGCGATTACGGCAGCCAACCAAGAGTCGTAGGACTGACTGCAGCCTATCGGATGACTAATAACCAGCGACATCACTAAGATGGGTTGTGTTTGTGGCTCAGTGATACCACTAGATGCTAGCAAATTGATAGGGTGCATTCCCATGAAATTTGATTCAGAAAACAAAATGGCTGCCTCAACTATCTCCAGGTGACATTTTACACTTTAATAGATCTGTGGGCAGCACGGTGGCTCAGTGGTTAGCACTTCTGCCTCACAGCACTGGGGTCATGAGTGCAATTCCCGACCATGGCGTTATCTGTGAGGAGTTTATATGTTCTCCCCGTGTTTGCGTGGGTTTCCTCCGGGTGCTCCGGATTCCTCCCACGCTCCAAAAACATACTGGTAGGCAGTGGCAGGTCCAGGGGGGGGGGGGGGCGATCGGGGCGATCGCCCCCCCCCCTACCAGGGGCTTGCTGCCGACAGCAGCACACTGTGCAGGTCCGTTCAGCAGTGAAAGTGTGCTGTCCCGCTGCTCTGATTGTGTTTTAAACACAACCAGAGCGGCGGGACAGCACACTTTCACTGCTGAACAGACCTGCACATACTGTGCAGCTGCCAGCAGCCTCAGAACACAGAAAGGGGGCGGGGCCTAAATCGCCCCCCCTAAAATCGCCCGGGGTAGGACAAATGTCTGGGTCCGCCCCTGCTGGTAGGTTAATTGGCTGCTATTAAACTGACCCTTGTTTCTCTCTGTCTGTGTTTGTGTGTGTGTGTGTGTGTGTGTGTGTATGTTAGGGGATATAGATTGTAAGCCCCAATGGGGCAGGGACTGATGTGAGTGAGTTCTCTGTACAGCGCTGCGGAATTAGTAGCGCTATATAAATAGTTGATGATGATGATCAGATCACCAAGACTAAAGTGACATTATATTGAAAATTTACTTTTGAACGCTACATTTTTTGTGAAAATATTTTTTTGTCTTGGTGACTATTTTTAATTACTCAATAAAGCCGGGTAATAATTTTAACATTGCTATGATAACTTAGGTTTCATTGTGGGAATATGTAAAATAATTTAAAATATTTGATTTCACTTATAAAGCATTGAGCTGATATTGCTTGATGCAATTATGCAGGAAAATAGAGTTGTCTGAGCAGCATAATTCAAGTCTACGTGATTTATTAAATATTTGTAGAAAATATTGCATAATACTGAAACAACTCAAAGTCATATATATATATATAAAGTTTAGGGATTATAATACTTATGTTGCATGTGTGGTGGTTGATCTAATAGACAGGTAGTCTATGTTAGATTGGTGCCAGGGGTTACTGTGAGACCTCGTGACTGGTGCGATTGAATCAAGGAGATACGCACAATTCTGAACTTTTACCGTCTTACAGCCTTGCAGACGGTATTGGCATTCTATTGCTCTTGTGATTGACTTCTGCTATTATACGTATTGCATGGTTATGTGACCTTAAAGTTATACAAGGTTCTTAAATGACACCAGGGGGAGAGTTTCCGGTGGATTTGAAAAGTGGAGATGTTGCCTATAGCAACCAATCAGATTCTAGCTGTCATTTTGTAGAGTGTACTAAAGAAATGATAACTAGAATCTGTTTGGTTGCTATAGGCAACATCTCCACTTTTAAAATCCGCCGGAAACTCTCAGCTTGATATATTAACCCCCAGGTGGGTTGATAGTTAAATTCGAAATAGGATAAAAGAGATCTTGAGTAAACAGCTAGCTGTATGAAGTTTATTATTAGTTTATTATATTAGCCAACAGAATTATTATTTCTGGTAACCAGGCTCAGATTTAGTGGCACCATCACCACGGGGAATCAACAGTTCAGAACCACCGAGGGAGGTCATTTTGAAGATAGGTCCTATCACCAGCTCCACCACCGTGGGAAAATTGAGGGTCATATAACCTGTGCATGAGAGGGGGTATGTGGGTTAAACTTTGGGGACTAAGTACTGGACAATGTACTGCTGCTTTACGCAATAAAGCTGCAAATTGATTGCAACGATTTGCCTCACAGTCCTCATTGGGAAATTGTTGGTTTCTGTGTAAATTGTCTGCCATCTTGACAAATAAAGCAGATAGCTATTATATCAGAATTACATGATGAGCTTCACCATGAAGTTGCCAGTGTCACAAGTTGTGTCAGCGTGGGATTTTTATGGGATTTCGCTTTCGGTGTTGTTTGCTTGTTACTCTTGTGCATGTCACAAATTGGTATAAAACCACATTAGTGTATTAGTATTATTTATTCATAAGTTAATATGTTTTTTTTGTATTTCCATTTATTTTTTTATTTACAAGTTCTCTAACTATCAGTTGCTTAGTAAATGCGATTAATGAGTGTATTTAGATTACTCCCCCAGGTTTTCACAGACAGGTTATATTTTCCCTATACAATCCCATGTCAATGTTAAAATAACTATTACTAAATGTACAATACAAGCAAGAAAAGAGAAATTACTTTCATAGTGTATAGTTATATTGTTTACTGCATTTATGGCAATGAAAGTACATATTGTAATTCCTCATTGTAAAACGTTCTTCTTTTATTGCAGATATCTTTTCCTGACTTACAATGGAAAAAATCCTCTGCAGTCTTCTGGTGTTTGGAATGGCAGTAATGGTCAACTCATGTCCAAAATATTGTGTATGTCAGAACTTGTCGGAGTCACTTGGGACTTTGTGCCCTTCCAAAGGCTTGCTCTTTGTACCAGTAGACATTGACCGAAGGACAGTTGAACTTCGACTTGGGGGAAATTTTATCATAAGCATCAATCGGCTAGACTTCGCCAACATGTCTGGTCTTGTTGACCTTACCTTATCTAGAAACACCATCAGTTATATTCAGCCGTATTCTTTTGTGGATCTAGAGAGTCTTCGATCTTTACATTTGGACAGTAACAGGTTGACCATCCTAGGAGATGAGATATTTAGAGGTTTAATTAATCTCCAGCACTTGATTATGAATAATAACCAACTCAATAGTATTGCGGATGATGCTTTTGAAGACATTTTACAGACGTTGGAAGATCTTGACCTTTCTTACAATAACCTTAAAACAATTCCGTGGGATGCTGTACGAAGGATGATTAACCTACATCAGCTTAGTTTGGACCACAATTTAATAAATTATATTACAGAAGGTACGTTTCAGGACCTCAATAAATTGGCCAGGATTGATTTGACTTCTAACAGGCTTCAAAAACTACCTCCGGATCCGGCACTTGCAAGGTCACAAATATCAGTGCTTTCTGCAACACCTTTTCTTCCCCCTTTGTCTCTCAGCTTTGGGGGTAATCCACTTCATTGTAATTGTGAACTACTGTGGCTAAGAAGACTTGAGAGAGAGGATGATATGGAGACATGTGCATCTCCTTCTCCTCTAAAAGGGAGGTATTTCTGGTATGTTCGAGAAGAAGAATTTGTGTGTGAACCACCTTTAATTACTCAACATACTCAAAAGTTGCTTGTTTTGGAAGGACAAACTGCTTCTTTAAAATGTAAAGCAGTTGGAGATCCTGCACCGGTCATACATTGGGTTGCTCCCGATGGTCGTCTCATTGGAAACTCCTCAAGGACAGCTGTTTATGACAATGGAACTTTAGATATCTTAATTACCACCTCCAAGGATTATGGGACCTTCACTTGCATAGCAGCAAATGCGGCTGGAGAGTTAACAGCACCGGTTGAGTTGTCAATTGTTCAGCTGCCGCATCTCAGCAATGGCACCGGTCGAGCGGCACCCCCCAAATCACGGCTTTCTGACATCACCAGCTCTAGCAAAACTAACAGAGGAGGAGAAGTGAAGACTCCACCAGAGAAAGCTGTTGTAGTGTCAGAGGTGACAACTACCACAGCGTTGGTAAAGTGGTCGGTGAGCAAGGCTGCACCCAAAGTTAAAATGTACCAACTTCAATACAATTGCTCAGATGACGAAGTTCTAATTTACAGGTAAAGTACAACATTTAAAATTGTTACAAAAGACCAATAATATTTACTGATGTCAGGATGCCAGTATTCTTCCCTCTCGTTATAAGTCTGTTTTGGATATAAATGCACATAAGAGATTCCCAAGAACATTTACCATGTCAATAAATTACTTACATTTTCTATACGACTATACGATAAGACTGAATGGTAAGTTTCTCTTTTCCTTGAACAAAAACTCAGAACCCAACTGCAGAATGTTCTGTGTGTCTTTGAAATATGCTGAACTTATTTTCTTTTAAAGCTGTGTGATTTGGGACTTCACTAGATTTCATCTCTACAGCCCCGTTGGGTTTTGGCCAATTTTGATGCTATTTGACATGTCGTGTAGTCAGGGAGTTTTCCAGTTATATAATGAGACCTTAAAACTCAAAATGTTTTGACAATATAACATTTAATGATTTCCAGGAACAATTCTGTATGGTGACCCTGTCATCCTGTCATTAGTATTGGTGACTCTGAAAGCTCAAAGAGGAAGATTTGCTCAATTGTTTTTTTTGTTCTTGTTGGAAACAAAACAGAACTTTTGTAATTGTATTTCCAGTACTATCCTAAAAACTTCTGTAGCAGAAACCATCTCATGCTTTACATTGAATGTCACAGAATAACAGAGTAACTTTTTAAGAGCAAGTGGCTAGAATGTATTAACGTTATTTTATCTCTTACCAATAATCATTGTCCACTGCGATTTGTGTGGTTCCAACTCACAATGCGATTTAATAGCAAAAGCAAAAGGATAACAGTTCAATAAATAAGTACAGTCGATACATAAGTCGCGCCCTGCTGGATCCAGCTTACAGTCATTCAATCCTGAAGTCTGTGGTCAAAGAGACTGTAAGCTGATTCCAGACAGCAATATATATATACATTTGGTGTTACAGTAAATACAATACAGATGACTTGGCATGTTTCCATAGGTTCAGGCTCCAGGACAGTCCAGTATAGTGTAGTTCATAGGTCAGTTCAAACGACACCCTCCAAGGGTGGGGGTCAGCTCTCCGATCA
The DNA here is from genome assembly GCF_038048845.1 of Mixophyes fleayi. Taxonomy (NCBI): domain Eukaryota; kingdom Metazoa; phylum Chordata; class Amphibia; order Anura; family Limnodynastidae; genus Mixophyes; species Mixophyes fleayi. Next base: position 341,882,427 of record NC_134404.1, on the reverse strand, counting down.
GATACATACTAATCTTCCCGCCGACAGCTAGTTAGAACTCGTCTATTTACATTATACACACAATACCATTCTGATCCCTAATTCTCTATATTCCATAACTAGCATAAACGAGGTGCAATCTTATAGCCGATGGAACCGGATAATAAAGGATAATTAGGGGATTAGAATGACACTAAACATGATATGTTTCATGTAATAAAGCGCTTCTTAACCTTATCATATATAACTATAAATTCAATAACATTTGTTCATAAATGAGTGTAGGTTGGAACTATAAAAATGAACTATGTATAAGTGAATGTGTAAGTGTATGCGTGCGTTATTTATTGTGCGATTGCATCATGACACGTGGCGTACTGATCGCAATTGCACGGTAAAAAATATTAGTCAATATACTTTTTTTCATCCAATTATTTCTTTAATCCGACTAAAGTGGAATACAAATAGTTTATATTTTAATATCTGAAATTCTATTTGTTGCTGCATGATGTACCTTCCAGATTTCCCTGTTTGAGGATACATTTCCTGCATTAGGTAAAAATAGGGCAATTTTTAAAATTGTTCCATAATGCATTGGCATGTTACGCATTTAGCTGTGGTATTTATTTTCCTCCCAGAGAATTCCTGTTAATCTTACTGAGGTGTATATTACTCTAATAGTACATCAAATTGTGGGCATAATGGCATTGTTGGAATATGTGCCACCGCTGAGGGCCAGGCCCAAAAGGGACTGAAAAAATGAGAGGTTAAGAGGTAGTATGGTGGCTTAGTGGTTAGAACTTCTGCCTCACAGCACTGGGATCAAGAGTTCTATTCCCAACCATGGCCACGCAAACACAGGGAAGACATACAAACTTCTCACAGATAAGGCCGTGGTCGGGAATCTAACTCATGACCCCAGTACTGCAAGACAGAAGTGCTAACCACTAAGCCCCCGTGCTGCCTATAGCTATAAATTAAACCTGCACTACCTAAATGTAGTTTATAATATAGACCATGCACTGCAAAGCTAACAAAATATGTTGGGATGCGGGAATTTTAATTAAAGTAGTAGCATTGTATGTTTCAAAATAGAACACATATTATTGCTAATACTAACACGGTCTGTATTTGAAATCAATGTTCTTGTGAACTTTTTTGTCTTAGTTGGAAAAGATATTTCCACGAGGGGCCATTTAAAATGCTGAAAAATTGCAGATCTCAGCTGTACAAAAGTGTTCTTATTCGCTGACCAATCACGTTTAAAGGGTCACTCTCACTTCACGGTCCCCGAAGCTGCCTGCAGAAAATCCATCTGCATCTAGTCTTGTGGATACACCTCAAAATACGCATGGTGCAAATAGTCAAAAATGTCACATCAAAGTCCATTCTACTGACACTTCCCCTCTCATTATTTTACTTTTTACCATTTATCTCCTAAAACACTGCAGAATTTATTCTCATTTATGTTATTTACATTAATCATGACAATGAGGGGACAAAGGGACTCTTTATTACAGGTGTCTCTTTGGAGTGCTTGTGGCTTTGTATTGCATTGGTTGAACTTTATCTAGCGATGCATTTTCCTGACAGAAGGAAGGTACAAAGTGCATCTCATAATACAGGGTACCTGGAACACCCCTATCAATGGATCCTTCCCAGCCACTTATCTCATGTCGGTGATCCCATCCTGAATGATGTGTCCATACTGTGCAAGGAACCCCCATTATCTTTGTTATCTGCCCAAATCATCACAGCACAAACAGCAATTACACTTGGGCCAAAGTTAGGGTCTCACAAAATATTATTTGCACTTTGTGCTTCCACATTTGGAGCTGAAAAATGATACTAAAAGGAAGTAAAGGGTTGCTATGAGTTACTGAACATTTCCGCTTTGATTGCAAGTACAAAACAAATGGCAAATGCTTTCTATGTAATTGTGATCTTGGCTGCAGTTGAGTCAGGATTCTGCCTTGTTGCATTCTACAGAAATGCAGCTAGCGCAGGAGCTTCTGCAGTGAGAAGTATTTGTGTCATATATTTATCAAAGCTCCGTATTTTACTGTTCTATAGGGCGACTGCAGACACAGCGCGTCCTATCTTCAGAGACGTTTGTTCAGTCTGGAAATTTCAATCTGTTTGACTCAATTAACATCAGTTCCATGAATTAATTGATATACATCAGTTTATTTTTTGAGTTGAGGTTACATAAGGCAAACAGTCAATTGAAAATAATGGACAAGAGAAATGGTTGTATGATAATATGTCTCTTGTTGGTATGTCTCCAATTTTTATACTAATGTATGGAAATGCTCTGTGTAAACTGAGATGATAGCGACGATGAGAATGCTGACATAAATAAGGGATATGTAAAGAAATTATGTTAAAAATATCATTTAAACTTTAGCTTCCCAACTGTCAAACAGCGGTAAATTGCTGCTTCAATGAAGCCTGAGCTGTGATTTTAAAATAATCGGGTTCCACAGGCAATCTGGTCCTTGCACTGTTTCAATTTCATTTTACACTGGACGGTGATCTCCGTTAGGCAGCGTTCAGTATGTTCACTACTAAACTTAATGCAGAAATGAGATTTCTAACTTGAATTACCATGGCAACCCTCCATCTTAATTATGGTGTAATCACGATTTCCTTTACGCAGTGGTCGGTCATATCAGAAATGGGAACAGCCATTCCACCGTGCCCTAATAGATCCCTGATAATACTTATAACATTAGATCTCCATTAGATCACCATTAGATCACCATTGCAAGTGATCAGTTGCTGCTGAGATAGAATGGGAAGGGGCTGTCAGACCCTCTTGTTGTAACATGGCAATGCCCCCCTAATACAATAGTTAAAAATTGCTTTTTTAAAAGAAGAAAAAAATTGGTCTTAATTTTCTCTTTATAGCCTATTCCAACCACTCAAAAAATGCATGTAATCTCAAACCTACAAAATTACGCCATCAACCCGTTGTTCTCTGTTATCTCCAGGCTCAGGATAAAAGGTATTTACCTCTGGATCCCTATAATCCCGTCAGACCTTGTCCAAAGTCCCCACATTTGGTTTACCTCTACTCAGGAGAACGAGATGGTTATATTTGGGGGTAAATTTCTTAGGTTGTCCCTATTATCTAAAAGGCGTTTTGGTGAGACTCATGGAAGAGAGTATTTTTTCTCATGTTTCCTTATATAAATCCTATAAAACAAAAAAAAAAACATTTATCCTAATATGTTACCAAATGAAACCTTCATCTATCTCCCTCCAAAAAATTTTTTTTACAAGTGGATAGAAATAAAAATTTAATAATTATTCCCAGTGAGACTGACGTGTGTCCGCAACATAAAATCTCTACAGTCATCAAGATTTTTTTTAGAAAAGGGTCCGAATCGGCCAATTGGGCCCATATTATCAAAGGACTCTCAAAAACATTATAGAAATTCTACAGAGTATATCTTCTTTAATGTCTATTGTGTACCAAACAATGCATAGTCATGGGTTACCTCTCTAATAGTGCTGGGTGAGTGTTGCTCTATTATGTTCAATTTAAATCACCAGGACCATAAAATAGGACATAACTAAACAAAAGTTCAAAAGTCCCTGGGATATTGCTGTTGGCAACATTTCAAATGATCCAATCAGATTTTCTCCCCATTCATTTTCAACTTGCAATAAAGATACATCAAATAGTATTTTTTATATATATTTTTGTCCCTCACTGATTGAAAACAACACCTCACTGATCTGGGAGTAACGTCCTCTCAGAATATACTACGGAGAATAATCCTAGCTATACTCAGATTGACAGACCCGTTTCACACCAATTTAAATTCCAATTAATACATAATTTAAATCCTAATTTACTCATCACAGACAGATTCCCCAACTGTAAATATTATATAACCTTCCTTTCTTGCAAAGGGAAAGACTGAACTGAAATTTAATTTCTCTCAATGACTTCGGGATGTCAATTAAAATCAACCGTTTCATGCCCGGACTTCAAGTCTTTCCATTTATACTGGGTTTAATATTCTATAATTTATTGTTGCTGGTTTCCAAATTTTTTTAAGAAACAATTCTTACACATATGCAGTCAAATGGTGTAGGTATTGTATATATATATATATATATATATATATATATAATTATTATTATTACCATTTATTTACATAGCACCACTAATTCCGCAGCACTGTACAGAGAATTCACTCAGGAGCACCCAGAGGAAACCCACACAAACACTGGGAGAACATACAAACTTCACACAGATAAGGCCATGGTCGGGAATTGAACTCATGACCCCAGCGCTGTGAGGAAGAAGTGCCACCGTGCTATATACATATATATATATATATATATATATATATATATATATATATATATATATACATACACACACACGCACATATACATCACTGTAATCCTTTTGCCATGGTGTCTTCCATAATAGAAACACTGGTTACTGTAATTGCCCATTGGCACTTTTCCCTGTACCAAAAATGGATGTTTCTGAGAGTTATATTCAAAAATTCCAAGCTGACCCAGCTATTCACATTTGCACTAGTCACCCCTGGAAAGAGTGGATAGGCTGACAAATTCAGCAAACCTCACTCTAGGATTACACTCGCTGGTTGTATGTTACGTATTTGGGGAGTCGGTCTGTGATTAATGCTGCAGTCCTTTACCCGAGCTGAGTGAACTTGTAATGAGGCAGTTGTCTCGGACAACAGGATTGGGGGGTACATTGCAAAGATCTAGCTTTTTTTTACAGTTCAAGTCTACACAGGGAGCCTGATTCATCAAGACACGTATGCTGGGCGCAATGTGCGTTTGTTTCAGAGGACATGTAATTCAGGTCTGCACATGCCCAAATTCAACAGAACACGTCCAATGCCTATGTGGAATGTAAATTCTCAAAAGAACGCACAAATAAATTTAATTAATGTCACCTGGTAATAATATAGGCATTAATAACAAAACATTAAAAATGTTGTTGTTTTTTTTTATACATAAAATACATTTATTAATATCTACTGTACATAAAATACATTTTTACCATTGTTACAGCTTGCAAACACATGTTCTAGCATGTACACACAGCCGTCATCATTAGTAACCAGCCCTGCAGCTGGAGCAAGAGATACGGCTAAGAAACAAGTACTTTAGAGATGACCAGAGCTTGGATCGCGATTGGCTCATCCTTACTGTAGACAAGGACGTTCCCCGCCCCGTTCCTTACCTTAAATCGTAATCTGTAGTAAGGGTCCTGAGGATGAATTGAACGTTGCTGCGTTCTGTAAACGTATGAGCCGGTTCTGGGCATCCGTAGAGTGATTTTGCAGATGTAAAATCACCATTTATGTCCCTTGATGAATCAGGGTCAGAGAGTGGAGGGTACCGTGGGTGTCTGGAGAGGGCAGAATATATTCCCAATGTGGCATCTTGTGTTTAATTACAAATAAAATCGAATTTTGCATAAGCTCTTGTGTTTGCCCCTCAGGTTCCTTAGGCTTACCACCATGGTCTATAGACAGACATGTAACTTACCTGACTTGTGACTGAATTAACACTAGTATTTTGACTAACCAAGTGTACAAGGAAAGGAGGTGACACTACCTGGAAGGTCCTAAGTTATAGAAACCTATGACACTACTTTTCACACACAGAACTATATACAGAACAAGGGAGGGTGCGCAGTGTCCCCCAATGGAGTCAGAGAAAAGGATTTTACGGTGAGTAAAAATCTTATTTTCTCTTTCCTGCCATTGGGGGACACTGCGAGACATTGGGGATATACCAAAGCTTCCTCACGGGAGGGATTGCTCAGGACCAGCTGCGCTTATAATCCTGCAGCCAAAGCTTGCATCGGCCGACGCAAAGCCTTGTAATCTGTAAAACTTGGTGAAGGTGTGGACGGAAGACCATGTCGCCGCTCTACACAGCTGCTCCGCCGACGCCCCATGCCTGGCTGCCCAAGAGGCGCCTACGGCTCTGGTCGAGTGCGCCTTTAATTCCATTGGGACGGGTTGCGCGGCTAATGTGTAGGCCTCCCAAATAGTGGAAGTAATCCATCGGGCAATTGATTGCCTTGAGGCTGGCCACCCCCTCTTCTGGGCCTCATAGAGAACAAATAGATCTCTGGTCTTCCTAAGCGGAGCCGTGCGATCTATATAACACTGAAGTGCCCGGACTACGTCCAGTAACTGTAGAGCCTCCTCCTGGGAGTCTCTTTTGGATCGAAACGCCGGAACAACAATCTCTTGGTTTCGGTGGAATCTGGATACCACCTTAAGGCTGAAAGAGGGCTTTGTGCTAAGTACCGCCCTGTCGGTGTGGAAGATGAGGAAAGGAGGGTCACAGCGAAGCGCCCTGAGTTCTGACGTTTTCCAAGTAAGGTGCCTTAAGGCTGCCGAGTGTAAAGGCTCGCACGGGGGCTTTGTGAGGGCCCCAAGGACTATATTGAGGTCCCAGTGCTCTACTGGGTGACAAAATGGGGGTTGTATATGTAAAACCCCCTGCAGAAATGTCTTAATGTCTGTGTAATCTGCTATCTTTCTTTGGAAGTACACGGAAAGAGCAGATACCTGTACCTTGAGTGAACCTAGGCGGAGTCCCTTTACTAGGCCGTCTTGCAAGAAGTCTAGTAAGCTGGCCAGTTTAAATCTTAACGTGTGGAGTCCCTTAGACTCGCACCACAGGATATATGTCTTCCAAACCCTGTAGTATATAGAAGACGATGAAGGCTTTCTGGCCTTGATCATGGTTGCTATTACCTGCTGTGAGAACCCCCTCGCCTTGAGTATTAGGGTCTCAGTAGCCGTTAAAGCCAGCCGATCCAAACCTTGGTAGAGGAAAGGACCCTGAACCAGAAGATCTGTTCGCATGGGCAGGCGCAATGGTGGGGCTGCTGCTAGCCCCAGAAGGTCTGAGAACCAAGCTCTGCATGGCCAATACGGGGCTATTCCCCCTCATTCCCCCTCTAACTAAAAGCTGTAATCTATCTCTTTCTACTGGTATTTTTTCATCACTATACAAGCATGCAGTGATTATTCCCATTTTAAAAAAAAACAGAATTCTGACCCTAAATCTCTTGTAAATTACCGCCCCAACTCCCAACTCCCATGCCCCTCCAAGCTTCTCGAGAGAATTGCCTATACTCGCCTCACACACTTTCTTACAGCAAACAACCTATTGGATCCTCTTCAGTCAGGCTTTCGCTCTCAACACTTCACAGAGACTGCGCTGACCAAGGTTGTCAATGATTTGATCACAGCAAAAAATAATAACCATTACTCTCTTCTAATTCTCCTGGATCTCTCTGCTGCATTTAACACTGTTGACCACTCTCTCCTCATACAAACGCTACAATCTCTAGGTCTTGAAGGCACTATCCTATCCTGGTTCTCATCCTACCTATCTAATCGCTCTTTCAGTGTTAATTTTTCTGGATCCACCTCTGCTCCGCTTCCTCTATCAGTTGGAGAATCACAAGGCTCAGTCCTAGGTCCTCTGCTGTTCTCTATCTACACCACTTCTCTTGGAAAACTAATAAGCTCCTTTGGATTTCAGTATTATCTCTATGCGGATGATACACAAATTTATCTATCCTCTCCTGATCTTTCACCATCTGTGTTGTCTCGTGTTACTGACGGTTTTTCTGCCATTTCATCTTGGATGTCTTCTCGCCAACTCAAACTCAATCTTTCAAAAACTGAATTAATAATATTCCCACCCAAAAACAGAATCTTCCTGCCTGACATTTCTATTTCTTTTGATAACATGACCATAAATCCCACCCCGCAAGCTCATTGCCTAGGTGTAGTCCTTGATTCACAACTGTCATTTATTCCCCACATCAACTCTATATCTAAATCATGTTACATACACCTAAAGAACATTTCCAGAATACGCACATGTCTGACACAAGACACCGCAAAAACATTAATTCATGCACTCATCATCTCCCGCATCGACTATTGCAATTCCCTCCTTACTGGTCTTCCCAAAGTCAGACTTGAACCCCTACAATCTATTTTGCACGTAGCGGCTAGATTGATTTTCCTTACTAACCGTTATTCCTCTGCTGAGCCACTCTGTCAGTCTCTACATTGGCTGCCTGTATATCAACGAATCCAATATAAAATTCTTCTACTAATATACAAGGCCATCAACAAAATTGCACCGACATATATCTCCTCACTTATCTCAAAATATCTCCCTACTCGACACCTCGGTTCTATACAAGATCTATGTCTCTCCTCCACTCTCATCACATCCTCCTATTCTCGGTTACAGGATTTTTTCCGGGCTTCACCTACTTTATGGAATTCCCTCCCTCGCACAATAAGACTTCCCTCTAGTCTTCAAACCTTCAAGCGTTCACTGAAAACCCACCTCTTCAGACAAGGTTATGATATTCCTCAACCATCATCTTAATTTCCCTAGATTACCCTATTACCACCCTCTACACTGCTAACACAAGACAACAACCCTCTGACCAACATTGCCACACACACAGCCCACTCAGTACTTTTACCTTTGCGTTCTAGCTGGTCCATTGTGCAATATGATGTAGCACATGCCCTTGTGTTTCTAACTCCCATTGTCCTATAGATTGTAAGCTTGCGAGCAGGGTTCTCTTACCTCTCTGTCTGTATGTATTACCCAGTAGTGTCTTATCAGTGTTTGTTCCCAATTGTAAAGCGCTACGGAATTTGCTGGCGCTATATAAATAAATGTTGATGATGATGATGATAGTATTTGCACATCTGACAGAGATACTAGATTGTAAGATCCACTTGCGAGATTGACGCCCTGTGCTGCAGAACATGTCAATGTTATATAAATAAAACAACAGTCGCAATTAAGTGATGGGATAAGATGACAACAGACGAGACGACATTTTATCACTGCAGTAGGTGGCACTCTGGGCGATCACACTAATTAGAGGCCCTTAATTGAAATGAGCAGAATCCCAGATCTCACAATCTTAAAGATGAGAGGGTAAAGAAATCACTATTTCAGCAGAGTGTCTGACTCAGTGCAAGTTCTTCAAACACTTAATGATCCCATTCATCTTGCTGCATAGAATCTCACAGAGGAAGCTGCAGCGCATTTGTCAAAGTCTAACCAAATAAACAGTCAACTTTTAGAAGCACGTACCGTTTTTTCTTTGTTTTTTTTTATTAAAACTTTTCACAGTAAAATTATCCAGTGATTTATTATTCCATTGGGAAAATGACAAAAATATAATTACTAGCATTATTTTATTTTATTTTTGGAATTTCAAAATAAATATAACTAAGTCAAAGTGTTACAACGCATAACACAGATACATAGAAACAACTTAAACGCTCTTCTCAAACCTCATCCGGACCTCCGGTAAAGAGATGGTTCAATCATAGACCCATTATGGTATATAACCAATAATACTAATAATGATTATATTAATAATGTTCAGGATTTTTTTTTTCAGGAGGGGGTATTATAGATATAGTATATTTCACTTCACTGAGATAAAAAGAATGCTACAATTCTTCTACTGTAAAATAAAGGCTTAAAAATGGTACATTTATACCAGCAGACAATCCTAAATTTCCTGAGAGTATATTTTCACCCCCAAAGGTCTTCTGGCCTTGTCCCTAAATAGTGTAGGTGGCCACCAAGAGGAATTTACAGTGCAGCAACTACGTGGGTCCCCCCATAGGAGAGTAGGAAGACAAATGTGTGCGACGCCAAGAGGGGGTGTGGTCACAAAGCAAAGTATAATACTTTATTATTTAAATTAAGCATTTTTGGCCCTGCCCCCAATGATACAATGACGCAAATGCGTCATTTTACTGCGGAGGATGGGCCAAAATGATGCGATTCCCAGAAGAAGTGAGCACATGTGGTAGAATGTCCTACTCACCCGGGAGTCCGGGAGACATAGGTGGATTTCGACAGTGACCTAGATGTGGAGTTCTTTAAAAATATTTTCTGAGCACAATTGCCCTCGCCACCAGATGGCGCCCTCCTCATCTTTTGTCTTTTAGATTTTGCCTTACACCTGTGGTATCAGGGGTGATTCAGAGGGGAGCTGTCACCATTTATGAGAAAGGGATATTGTGCTGATGAGCTTATTCACATGTATTACTTTCCAATGTCGAATATACTTGCTAAATTACTGCTGTCAATACTGGGTGTATATTACTTATTGATTTATTATGAACAGAACTCTGTACTAGAGCTGTCTGCAGAACTGCTCAGCTGTGAACTTATTTCATGCAATAAAACAGGACTGTCCCAAGATCAGGACATTTGGTGAGTATGAGCGAGCACTTGCTCACATATAACACCTGCTTCACTTTAGGAGCCTGACGCAGCCAAATACAAAATGAGTATCTCAGAAGTCTGCTCTGCTCAAAAACTAATATATTACATTAAAAACTAAACTTTCCAGAGCTTGTCATCAATTTTCTGTATCAATCCTCCGGTGCTCATGTTATTTTCCCTTCTATATCTGCCGTCTCATTGGTTACTGAACTGTATTACAAAGAGGGCTCAGGCTGGTTCTGCACGCGGTGTAAGCACCGGAAAGATTTAATAAGACGGTTAGAATTGCACATAAAGTCGAATGTATTCCTATTATTTTAATAGTTCACAGATGAATAGTTTGTGCATTTGGCTGTTGGGTTATTTTCCTGAAATGCCCAATTTCCAAGAATGCATTCTACACGCTTTCTGCTACAATGAAACAAGATTGGTAGCAGAATACTGCTAGCGGGAAACAGGAACCACTGGTTCATCTGAGGGACAATTATTTGGGTTTGACCTTGAGCTGGAATTTACTGTACTTCAACCTGGGTAGATTATAAATAAACTGCACTAATGACAGCTGCTGGTGTTTTGGTTATAGTACAGAATGTCTTGAAATTGAAATTAAACAACAATTGGTTCTTTAAAAAAATCTAAAGAGGTCAATTAGGACAGGACCACCAGACTCCAGCTCTCAGGTCATCAGACTGATTATTTCTTGTAGGTTACAACGGATTTTTTTTTACAAATGTAACCATTTATCACTTGGCACAGTGAGTACAGCATATGGTGTGACTGGGCCTCTGCTCCGCAATTTGGAGGTCGCCCAATTGCATCCATATAAAAGTGCTCCATCTATGTAGGTCTTACCTGCCCTGGGGAAAGAGACCAGTCCCATAACAGTTAGGAATTCATTGATAGGTGATAATAGGATGACTAACACGGCTGAGAAGTTGTTATCTCTACATTAACATAAGGGTTAGAAACATTCCGACACTTATCTTGTGATATCAGTAAATGGGAAAGCGCTTTTCCGATGTAAGGATATTATGTATGACGCGCACGCAACATTTACACATCTAAATATATGCACAAAGTTCCCTGCCTGAGATGGCTTTTGCATGTTGGATGGGGGTAGATCTCATGTAGTAAAGTATAATCATGTGTAAGGCACTGTTCTCTGTTAGCTCATCAGTCTGGTTACAGAAATAATCCATTGTATAAATGACTCAGACTGCAGGGAACATTTAAGCACTGCCCATCTCCCTTTCACTCCCTCACTCATGGAAATCGTGCTGCTTGTGTTTCGCTTTTCCCCCCAATTACCAGGGAATTAGGTTTTTTTAGTTGCTTTCCTCCTAGTGGCAGTTGTAGCGCACGTTCACGGCTGACTTATCCGTTTTACCACTGAAACTGCGGCTTAATGACACCTCCTCCCCATATTGATTTTGTGAGCTTGTGTAGACTGTGCAGCACATGATCTGAGCTGCTTATCCTGACAGAAATCCCACAACCTTGTATTATTTATTTTCCATAAAGATGTTACTAGCCCTGCTAGCACAGTGTCGATAGAACTCCATTGTTTATGTCATTGTACCATACTCCCCTTATCACAGGGATTCATATCCATGTGCACCCCCAGGGGTGTGAGAATCTTTTTTGGAGAAATAAAGTAGTGTCGGCCACCAAACAAAATGAGAACAGCTACCGTATCTCTTCTTAAAGCCAACTTGTCAATCTTATTCATTATTTAGCTCACAATACAATGGCTCATTGGGGTGGTTTGCAGGGACTGGTTAGGATTACTAGGGGTTCATTATGACATTGTGATATAGATGCTAGAGCTAGTGATGACATGACACCACAATTGGGCCTCTAGTGTTGTTAGTTGCTCCCATGCATGTGTGCCAATGGATCGCTGTACTTTGGCCATTTTGTGCTTTGTAAATGGCCTGAAAGAAGACTGTGTCCTTACCTATAATTACAGCATCTGCTCTGTGCATCTGTCTTCATCACCGGTACATTATTATCTTTTATTTATAAGGCGATACAAAAGGTCTGCAGCGCCGTACATTAGATTTATAGTAGTGTACAATGCAACAATACTATAACACAATACATAATACATGAAAACACAAAATAATACAGAGACCAGGCATAATGATTAAACAAATTTAAGCAAATTTAAATCTAAATATATCTAGCGCAGTAGAAAAATGGGTTTTGGTTCATATTTTGATCAAAACATTTAAACCCGCGACCCAACATCAAGGGTTCTAAATCGTGTCATAAAGCCCTGCCCCTATCCACTTCACCAGGGCAGTGTGTAGCCTGCTCTCCTGGGCTGTGCGGGTGAGTAGGCAACTTTGTTATAGCCAGACCAGAAAGAGGCCAGGACAACATGATATATTTATATAAATAGTTTTGTTTTCTTTTACTCCAGGCTGACTCCAGATATTCTTCTCATTGCCTCTTGTATAAACTGTGCATGTAATATACAGTAATAATTTGTATTGATGGGTTAAACATGCATTGATTACTTTTACGACTTGGCAAGGTCCGGAGCTTTTGATTTTGGTAACTAGGTAATATAATTTGTGCTTGATCTCCTGCCTTTAATTTCTGTTCTGGTTAAATGTTGTTTTAAGATTTTCATCTCCGCTGCCTAAAAACAAAGCGAATGTGAATCTAGAATCAACTCTTCTGTCTCATCCAGAGCGTTCAGATGTTGTGAGCGCATTGATTGAGTTAAACTTTAAGCTTAACTGCAGGTATTGGAAAAAAGAATACAGCTTTTATCTTTAATCCAGGGATACTAATCAGAAAATTGTGAATTCTAGGAAATAGATTTCTATTTGCATAACCCCAGAAGACACTTTAGCAAAAACAAGATAGTCAAAAGACTCGTACAATGTGGAATATTACAGAAGGAGAGAATAGAATCTTCATTAATATAATTTGCGGCGTTAACAGAGAGGTTTTACAAGACGCTCACTTTAGATTTTTCTCCTTACATTATTATCTGAACATGTTAATTTTAAAGCCGAGAGCCTGACAAACAGCGAATCCGCCAGTGTGTTCCTCTAATTAGACCTCATCTGCGCAAGCCGGCCATTTGTTATACACACTTTTTCTGTTGATTTATTTCTTTACAATTGTGGATAAGGGAAAACAGCCAAATACAAAATGTTTTAACAAGATCCTGGAGGCAACAAAGGTACTTGAAAAAAATAAAAACACAAATTAGACAATAAAAGTATCGTGAAACCGCTGATAACAGCTAGATAAACCAGCAAAGACGTTTACTTATGAATTGCTTCTCCTGTGCATTATGCAACCGAGCGGGTGCTAGAGTACCACAGCCCTGGAGATAAATGCAGAATTATAAGTATATTGTATTAGGAATATGACCTATGCATTTGGTTAAGTGGCCTTCAAACGACTGAATTTGTTGTGTGATACAAGGCGGGCAAACATCATCATGTGATACCGAGGCGGGCTAACATCGTCATGTGATACCGAGGCGGGCTAACATCGTCATGTGATACCGAGGCGGGCTAACATTGTCATGTGATACCGAGGGGGGCTAACATCATCATGTGATACCGAGGCGGGCTAACATTGTCATGTGATACCGAGGCGGGCTAACATCATCATGTGATACCGAGGCGGGCTAACATCGTCATGTGATACCGAGGCGGGCTAACATCGTCATGTGATACCGAGGCGGGCTAACATCGTCATGTGATACCGAGGCGGGCTAACATCGTCATGTGATACCGAGGGGGGCTAACATCGTCATGTGATACCGAGGGGGGCTAACATCGTCATGTGATACCGAGGCAGGCTAACATCGTCATGTGATACCGATGCGGGCTAACATCGTCATGTGATACCGAGGCAGGCTAACATCGTCATGTGATACCGAGGTGGGCTAACATCGTCATATGATACAGAGACGGGCTAACATCGTCATGTGATACCGAGGCAGGCTAACATCGTCATGTGATACCGAGGCGGGCTAACATCGTCATGTGATACCGAGGCGGGCTAACATCGTCCTGTGATACCGAGGTGGGCTAACATCGTCATGTGATACCGAGGCGGACTAACGTCATCATGTGATACCGAGGCAGGCTAACATCATCATGTGATACCGAGGCGGGCTAACATCGTCATGTGATACCGAGGCGGGCTAACATCGTCATGTGATACCGAGGCGGGCTAACATCGTCATGTGATACCGAGGCGGGCTAACATCGTCATGTGATACCGAGGCGGGCTAACATCGTCATGTGATACCGAGGTGGGCTAACATCGTCATATGATACAGAGGCAGGCTAACATCGTCATGTGATACCGAGGGGGGCTAACATCATCATGTGATACCGAGGCGGGCTAACATCGTCATGTGATACCGAGGCGGGCTAACAAGGTCATGTGATACCGAGGCGGGCTAACATCGTCATGTGATACTGAGGCGGGCTAACATCGTCATGTGATACCGAGGGGGGCTAACATCATCATGTGATACCGAGGCGGGCTAACATCGTCATGTGATACCGAGGCGGGCTAACATCGTCATGGGATACCGAGGGGGGCTAACATCGTCATGTGATACCGAGGGGGGCTAACATCGTCATGTGATACCGAGGCGGGCTAACATCGTCATGTGATACCGAGGGGGGCTAACATCGTCATGTGATACCGAGGCGGGCTAACATCGTCATGTGATACCGAGGGGGGCTAACATCATCATGTGATACCGAGGGGGGCTAACATCATTGTTCTGATTCACTACCTTGTGTGATGAGTTTTTGTGGGGCCCAAGTGTTTAAGGTGTATAGATAATAATGGTCAAAAAAACAGCCCAGTCACAAACCACTAAACCTGGTTCAGAAGTGGGAAAAAGACCCAAAAACCTTATGCACAGCTGTAGTTGACCCTGAGGTACGATGATGAGTTGATTCGACTGCTGTGTAAACCGGAGAACTGACTATCAGGATGCTGCCATGCTGGAGGGGGTCTGAGCTCTGAACGGGAGAGTCTGGAATGCAGAGAGAGAGAGATAGCAGTGATGATAAAACTGCTGACCTGTCTCATCTGAGAGACAGACAGTATGAACAGAGAGTTCCCTCTGAGAGACACCCATGACAGTGCACTTGCTGTGTGCAGCTGAGGGTGTACAGTGGCGAACCAGTACCTAGCACGTAAGCGGGGATGACTGATACTGTGAAGGCGCAGAGAAGTGAAAGTCAGAGTGACATTATTACTACAACTAAGTGACCTGTGCTGGAGGGTGAGGGTGATAGAAGATGTAAAGTTCTACCTCATGTTTTTCATCACGAGACATTGTCAGGTGCTCCTTACTGTCCCCCTGGTAACTGTTCCCTGCGGCACCTCCTATATCTGCACTACAACTATGTTACTGTAAGTTAACCTGCAAGTGCTGAGTGAGATTTATGCTAATTTACCCACCTGAGTCTGAGGTGAGAGAGACTGTGCTAGAGCCAGATGGCAGACACAAGTGTTTTAGAGATAGGAGATAAACCTACACCAACCAGCAGGCAAAGTGTTTACATGTGGTAACTCCTTGTGTGTGTGCTCTTAAAGTGGATGTAAAATCAAACAAGTTGGATGCTTAAAGGGGTAATACCCTCCGGGAGATCTCCAAAGCTCCCGCATCTTGGGGGGGGGGGGGGGGCACAGAAATTGCATCATCCTGGCTCTGCCCCTCTCTCACATAATACCAATTTCGGCCTATTACAGCAGGGGGTGGGGCCAGGATGACACAATTAGCCCCTCCCCCACAATTTCACTAATGAAGTGGGCAAGATGTGGGAGGCCCTGTCCTCACTAATGCCTCCATTCCCCTCCTCCCATCATGTTACTTCCCCTGTCACATACAGCCCTGTCCTCACTAACACATCACTCATCTCCTGATATACTCTGTGCTGCTGGGGACCCTGCTCCTTCCACTATATAACTCTCAGTCTGTGGCTGCCTCCATTCCCCTCCTCACATCATGTCACTGCCCCTGTCACATGCAGCCCTGTCCTCACGAACACATCACTCATCTCCTGATATACTCTGTGTTGCTGGGGACCCTGCTCCTTCCACTATATAACTCTTAGTCTGTGGCTGCCTCCATTCCCCTCCTCACATCATGTCACTGCCCCTGTCACATGCAGCCCTGTCCTCACTAACACATCACTCATCTCCTGATATACTCTGTGCTGCTGGGGACCTGCTCCTTCCACTATATAACTCTCAGTCTGTGGCTTCATGTCACTGCCCCTGTCGCATGCAACCCCATATTTCTTGACTCAAAAATGACTTTATAATTGTGTATACTTTTTATAGACTGTGACTTACAGCTCCATTTTTAAACTAACATTTACAGCAATTTTGTTAACAAATAATAATTACTGCAATGAATAGAAAAAAATAACCTATGAGTGTGGAATGGTACAATCTGTATTAGTGTTCAGGTGTATTCCTGAATCTGAATGTGATTCTCAGTGTAACAATGACATTGACGGGGTACAATTCAAAGGAGAAAAAAAAAAATCCAACAATGGTCATATGAAGAGATGCACAAAAACTGGCAGCGACGTTGGACATGTTTGCACTGAGAATAGATCATGTTGTCACCCATGTTTCAGTGATCAGAGAACATAGAGTAAGAGACGAGCGTCATTAGTGTAATCACATGAAGCCATACATCCCTGTCTTGTTTCTAGATATAAGCACATATTCCTGTCCAACCACGGTGTGATCAGTAAATGTGATGCTAACACGGCTTCACCGGAGCTTGTGCTTGTGTGGATCCAGCTGAATGATATTTCCTGTACAATGGGATAACAAAGGAATATAGGTATTCCCATGACTGGGAGTGATTCATTGAATTGTTACTTGCTCACTTTTTAATTAAGCCCTATTGGCCACAAGGGACCGGTTGTAGCCCATCCCCCTGATATAAAGCCCACTTGTGTGACTGATGGGTAAATACTGAAGCTTATAGATACAATGTTATGTCCAAGACATAAGAAAGTCCAACAACTAGCCAAATAAGAGTTATATTGTCACATCTGTGTCTGTACTGCTGATGATGTACAGTTGAACGTACGCCAATTTGTACAGTGTAAATTGCTTAAATCCGCTCTGCGGAGCCTAAAAGTAAATGGTTTACAACCTGATTGTGTGCATGTGTGTGTAAGTGTGTAAGTGTGCCTGCTGTATATACTACAGGGCAGATCTAGATGGATCTAGAGACTTGTCTGACTCAGCACATGGACTGAAATACGTTTTTAGTTGTGCGCACTTTTGCGTCGTAAATTGTGCCCAAGTTGCGTTCAACACTGCATCAGGCCCAATGACCCTTGCTCTCTAGATCAGGCCTGAGCTCAGGCAACTTGTTCATTGCTTTTAAATGTCTGATGTGCGCAGTACTTAACGTATTAATGGCCATTCTTAGTAATTTACCAAACTGTATCGGGTCATATATTTTAAGACTGTGCACATTGGTGACTCTGTCGCTTTCACTCAGTACATAGATCTTAATTTTCCTAATGGTTTGCAACATTAAGTAAACAATTTTTTTGGGAGGTCATATATAGATTTAAGAAGGAAGCTGTTACCCACTCATTACATCTTTCTTCTTCAAATCAAAATTTCTTCATTAAATCATTCTTTTTCTATTTTTTCTAGAATCATTCTCATTGGCTATTTTTTTAATTAATTTGGGTTTTACAGCACAGAATATAAATTAAATTCTTTCATCTCACCCTCGCCCCCACCCTGATTGTTCTGATTGATGCCCAAGATTACGTATTACTTTAGGACATTAAAGACTGTGACCTTTCGGTGTAAGTTATTTCCACCTGACTTACTAAAGAGTAAATTCGCTGTGTACAGACGTCCTTGCGTGGACAAGCTTTCTTTAATGGCTCGGTGTCAATGTATATTTGTCCATCAACAGTGTAATGCCACCAGACCTGTTGGCCCCACAAATAACTTTAAACAGGTCTGGAAAGCAGCACCTAAGACCCAGGGGTGTATAAGGTGTCATGGAAATGTTCAGGCACAAAGTCTGCTGTCAAGAACAGTTTTTCATTAATGAAGAAGGTGATTAAAGGGGGAGGGCCATTGACACCCTCTCGACCCATTTGTGTCAGGTTGTCTTAGTTGGAGAGAAGATCTCAGCACTGGAAAGCTGGAGCTTTCGGAGTTACCCGCTGGGCTTCATCGACGATTAATAATTCTGGACATTTCTCATCTTTGTAAACTTTGTGGAAAGCTAAATGCTACATTTTAAGTCGTTTTGTTATTTAAACGAGAGGAAAGTATCCTTGAGGGCAACATGAAAACCTTTAAAACCGATGGACTATGAAATGTCCACGGTGGTTGTGAGTTTAGGGCTATGGACGAGGATGTGGATATAACAATTACATAACAAGGTGAAATTATCCTTTAATGCGAAATGAACAAGACGTATAGTGATCGGGAATACCGAAAATTGCATTCGCTACATGAAATTAAATCTGAATTCCTCCATAGTTAACCTTTAAATGCGCTTCTGCCACAAATACATTGTATCTGCAGCGCTGGAAGGGGCATTTGGTGTGTTTGACGTGCTGTGTTATTCATTCAGAAAACTGCTGGCGTTGAGATATTGTCAAGAAGGAGAAGCTCTTATAATGTGAAGGATGAAAAGACCCTTCATTCCCTTAAGTCACTTGACAATCCCGGAGCTCCTGCAATCACTCTTCATATCCTGACGGCTTATTCAAGCATTAAATAAGAAAATAGTCAGTGTAAGTGGATTTATACATACAGCATACATTTGTGAGTGTGGTTAGTGTAGGAGTTAGGACACTAATGTACTGTACTCGTCTCAACATTTTGTACCTGTATAGAATTTTGTGTCATATTTATTGCAGTGCGACACTCAGATGTGTGATGAAACATTTATTAGGGTAGAGCAGAGGTGCTGGTAGATGATCAGGAAAGACGAGGGCTGCTGGGAGTATTCAGTGTGGGCATCAAGGGTTCAAAGGTCAAATTTACCGTTAGTAGAAATCTACTGAACGTTTTCTTAACGGATTATAAGGAGGCACTATTTATGATTGGTGCTATTGAAACAAAATAAAAATGATCACTGACAGTGAACTGATGTTTGAGTCCCCATTAGTTTAGTTGGTGAAATAATTCTCAGAGCCAATTTTTCTATTTTCGATGACTCGATTCACAGATCTTTTATCAATGAATCAACAAAAAAAATCTGTCTTAAAAGGCGCATTTACTAAGCTGTGGGTTTCAAAAAGTGGGGATGTTGCCTATAGCAAATTCTAGCTGTCATTTTGTAGAAAGCACTAAATAAATGAAAGCTATAATCTGATTGGTTGCTCTAGGCAACATCCCCACTTTTTCAAACCCGCAGCTTAGTAAATCTAGCCCTAAGTGTATAAATGTTGTTTAGGAAGATGTCCTAAAGGGACAAAAAACCCTCAAATTGTCATTTACAGATATAAACTGTGACGTTAAAATACATAGCGATACTACACGTTTTTACTGCGTCTCGGTTAATCCATACTGTTGTGTAAAGCAAGTCTGCCCGGCTGTCAGTCTCTGCCTGCCTGTTTAGAGAAGCTTCTTCCTCCTACAATGGCGACCTGCCGCAGGGGAGTAACAGAGAGAGTGATGGCATGTTTAGGTTCATATAAATACAAAATTTATTATGGTAAAATGCGTATTTCCTTAGTGTGCGTGCAAGTAATGTATTCACATGTATACACATAGGCCGCATTACTGTGAGTAAGGAAGATCTGGAGCAACAAGATGATGGTGATGATAATCAGCAGCGGTAAGTAGCAGTTTCTGATTGGACGCTTGCAGATTCCCCTCCCCTTCTGATAGCACTTAATTCATTAGAATGGCGGCTATGTTACATAAAGTCGCGACCCTCTAATTACATTATATAATTGATATTTCCATTTGGACTGTATCATGAAAGGAGTTTTTATTATTATTATTATTATCGTTTGTTTATAAGGCGCCACAAAATTTCTGCAGCGTCGTACAGAATACAAACAATGGACAGTACAGGGAATAACAGTACAGAACAATAAACGAGTAGTACCAGGACTTCAGAGGCTCCAGACAAAGCAATTATATTGAGGTTGGAGCAGAAGAGAAGATAAAGAGATAGGAGGGAGAAGGGCCCTGCTCATAAGAGCTTACATCCTAAAGGGAGGGGTAACAGACGGCAGACACAGAGGGTGTCGGAGGAGGGCAGCAAGTGCTCCCCTCTACTGAGGAGGAGCGAAGTGAGGAGAGCGAGCATGGAGAGAGGGTTAGGTGGATGGCTGGTAGGCTTTGCGGAAGAGATGAGTCTTGAGCGGCCGTTTGAAGGAGCACAGGTTAGGGGACAAACGGATCAGCGTGGGAGGTCATTCCAGTGTAGGGGGGCAGCTCGGGAGAAATCTAGAAATCTTGAATTCTGGAGTGGGATGAGGTGATCAGAGTGGAGGAGAGGCGACGGTCATTGGCCGAACGCAGGGACGTGGAGTGGGAGAGAGCCTTGTAGGTGAGGGTAAGAAGTTTAAAAATTCTGTAAGGGAAGGGAAGCCAGTGTAGGGCTAGGCAGAGAGGGGAGGCAGAAGAGGAGTGGCGAGAAAGGAAGATAAGCCTCGCAGTCGCATTGTGTATAGAACGATGGGGGGCGAGGCGAGAGCGGGGGAGGCCGGTGAAGAGAAGGTTACAGTAGTCCAGCCAGGAAATGATAAGCGCGTGGATAATAGTTTTGGATGGTTCGTAAGATAGGAAGGGCCGGATGCGGGCGATGTTGCGAATTTGGAAGCGACAGGATTGGGCAAGGGAATGAATGTGGGGGGCAAAAGAGAGAGAGAAGTCGAGGGTGACTCCCAGGCAGCGGAGTTGGGGGACAGAAGAGATAGTGGAGTTGTTGACAGTGATGGAGAGATCCAGGTGGGATGGGGACTGAGATGGAGGGAAAACAATGAGTTCGGTTTTAGCCAAGTTAATTTTGAGAAAGCGTGAGGATGTCCAAGAGGAGATGGCTGAGAGGCAGTCAGATACACGAGAGAGGAGGGGGGGGAGATCAGGAGAAGAGATGTAAAGTTGAATGTCATCGGCGTATAGGTGATTCTGAAGACTGAATGAAGTGATGAGAGCACCTAGGGAGGTGGTATAGAGTGAGAAGAGTAGAGGGCCAAGAAGAGAGCCCTGAGGGACTCCTACAGGGAGGGCAGGGGGGGGGGAGGATGATCCGGAGATTTGAAATGGGGAGATGACAGATGTTTGTGTTTAATTTAATTTCACTGAATTTAATTGGATTTAATTTGTATTTGTTTCTATTTATGTTTGTATTGAACTATGCATTTTATATGGTAAATACGACTCTTGCATTTATTAATACCACTGTCATGAAACTTCATTACATTATTACATTGTACACTGAGGTGAACCAAAACATCATTATTCAGTATTAAATCTGCAACCATCCCTTAAAGCTTCGTTTGCAATTAGGCCAGTGTTATAGAATACTTAGCACAGGTATTGCACAGGTATTGTAAGTGTTAATTAAAATAATCTACTTATAATCGCCTTCTTCTCAGACGTGTGTATTCTATTGTACCGTTAATTCACTTCCCCACTGATGCATGATCATTTGTAAAGACACAATACAATTTTAACTTCGTGCCATTTCAATCCTCACCTTTCTTTCTCTAACGTACAATGAATTGTTACAGCATGAATTTGCTTTCAGCACTTTTGGAGGTGAAAAGATTCTAGAACTGTGAGGTGCAGTACAAATTGGCTTCAATCCCACTACAATCCATAATTAATGTATATTTTTTTAAAGAAAAAACTAAAGTCACTTTTGATATTCACAAAAATATTTCCTCAATTGCATTCAAACAACTTGTCCTGGAGACTTCATCATCATCATCATCATCACCATTTATTTATATAACACCACTGATTCCTCAGTACTGTACAGCGAATTCATTCACATCAGTCCCTGCCCCATTGGAGCTTACAGTCTAAATTCCCTAACACACACACACACACAGACAGACACACAGACACAGAGAGAGACTATGGTCAATTTTTTAAAACAGCCAATTAACCTAATTATATGTTTTTGGGGTGTGGGAGGAAACCGGAGCACCCGGAGGAAACCCACCCATGAGATCGTTCTGTCCTAGACCCCGGGTCCTGCTGAGCCCCTGGCAATCATGTGAAATTACTGATGCCCAATTGCAAACATCCGGACTATATATAAATATACTGGGAGGAAAACCAGCACTGACACACCATCCCTGAGGAAGCTCACCGGCATTCTAGCCACGAGCGAAACGCGTTGGTTACATAGCGACATATATCTTCCAGCTAAGGACTTTTTATCTAGCATGCTAGATTTTCATTCATTCATCTAAAACATCACTGATCAGGTATTGGTTGGGCGCGAAGTAAACAAGAGAGCGTGCATACGCTGCACACGCCACCTCCGCTGTATACACAGGCTGCGTGCCTGCGATTCTCTCAAATCCACAACCGAGGGACAAGAGACGCTGCCGCATCCCAGGAGGAATCCTCGCCCCGTGAACAACCCTTTCTGCCGAACGACAATATGTAAGTCACCCTGGACCATTTGTTTGACTTTTTTGGACATTTACATTGGTCCTTTGGACAACACTTCTTATTCATTAACGCCATATCTACAAGGGCTTATAGCCTACTTAGCGGGCTTAATGTTAAGCCAGGACTGTGATTTTTTTCCGTGTTTTTGCTCTCCATTTGTTTTTTGTTGTTTTTTGAGCTCCTGTATACAAATACATACATTTTTTGTGACTTTTTTGTGATATATATTATTATTTTTTTTTGTGATACATTTTTGGTTTCATGAGCCTTTATAACACAATATAGTGCATTATATGCCCATTTTTTTCCGGCCGGAATGTGTTCCATGTAAACCATGTTACAATAAATATCTACTATATCCCACTTCACTTATCCATCCTGTCATACATTCCACACTGATCAGCGCCCAGAACCTGATATTTATTTATTTTAAACCCTGTTTCCCCTTGGGAGGGTAGGGATTCCCTCCTGCACACCTTCAGGTTCGTTTATTGGCTGCTCTACATATCTAAAGGTAGCGCAACCCACCCTATCTGTCTATATCCATTGTGTATTCTATTGTACCGTTAATTCACTTCCCCACTGATGCATGATCATTTGTAAAGACACAATACAATTTTAACTTCGTGCCATTTCAATATTTATTTATAGAATCAAGGACACATCTGTAATTGTGTAGTCCCAGCTGTCTCCTACGGGTCTGTGATACCGAGGGGGTAGCTAATCAGACGTACATTTGGACTGCTTCTGAGGACCTGAAACACAATCAGGGAAATAGGAATGAAAATTTCCATGGGTGGGCAAAAGTCCTTGGACTACTATTGGGCTTAGAGCCCCTTTTTCCTCACGTTTAGTATCTCTTTTTACAACAGTTGTTACAGTGACTGTAGATACATAAAGACTCCCAATCCTATGTTAATTTTTGTCAGTGTTTCCGGGGTTGGCCTACCCCAGTTTCATTGTTTATTTTACTATAAAAATGTGTTTATACATTATTAAATAAATATTAATTACCAATTAGTACAACAGCTGTTAAAGAGATAGATAAAATCAATTGTTCATCTTAAAAATTTACTTTTTTCATAGTCATTAACCTAGTTTTTTATTCAGATTTCTTTGACATCCTGATCTCATTTGATTGGAAGCGTTTTTAAATCTATAGTCACTGCCTCACTGGTTATGGGATGTGCTATAAATTCAGATTTCTTTATCTCATGTTCATTACTGGACGCCCCACATGAAATTCAGGGTTAAAGTAAAGTGACTAATTGTTCATCATCAATACAGGTTATTTATTAAATGTTTATGAACGGAACACTTAGAGTTCTTTTTAAATAAACAAACAAATCAATCTGTATTAAATCTATACTAAGACAATCTATATTACAGAACATCTGGTAGTTATATTAAGACAATCTATCATTTAAAAAAGTTTCACAAGTTTAGAACAGATACTGTGACATCAGAAAGTAGCATGGAGGCTTTTGTGTAGAAGTTCATGGGGGGCAAAATAGTCTTTGCCCACCCAACAGAAATCATGGGGGGGAGGGGGGCAACTGCCCCCTCTGCCCCCCGATTCCTACACCCCCTGGACGCAATCCAGTCTTTGGTGGCTGGGAAATGACAAGTCTCATCAACTCTAGTTCTAGGCCATGAGATACAAAGTAATATTAACTGCTCATATTCCTCTAGTACTGCCAGGTACCACCTGACATTGATACATAGTGTGAGATGCAGTTACAATGTTACCCACCAGCATTGTTTCCCCAGAAAAGTTTAGTAGAGGTCTAAAAGAGCTGTTAGTGGCCAATGATAGGCTCATCCTGGTCAGCGGTCTGAAGGAGCCCTATGACATCGGCCTTAAGAGCACCATCCTCCCTGCAGTGCTACCAATATTAACTATGGGGCGGCAATATGAAGCAGCCCAGATCTTAGGTTTATGGAGCAAAATGGGCGCACAGCAGTTGGCACAGGCAGAGGGAAGGGGTGGGGTGTTTTGCATCTTGTTTCCTGGAGCAGAGCAGAGGGAGATGTCTG
Source organism: Mixophyes fleayi (assembly GCF_038048845.1). Taxonomy (NCBI): domain Eukaryota; kingdom Metazoa; phylum Chordata; class Amphibia; order Anura; family Limnodynastidae; genus Mixophyes; species Mixophyes fleayi. The sequence goes on along the minus strand of NC_134404.1, from coordinate 341,857,446 downwards.
TTTGCAGAGCATGATTATTGAATTTAGACAAGGGGTGCAAAATTACTTGAATTATGCACCAGTTTTGAGCTGGTCCTATATTGGTAACGAGACGGATTATGTACCTGCCAGCGGCACTTCTACTGAAAAGCGCATTCCTAGTGGCACTGCGACCAATCCAATAAAAAGCTTCAACTGCACAAAAGTGACCCCAGTAATGAGGACAGTCCCGATGTCTGCTTAGAGGAGAAATCACCATAGGGCAATGTACCGCACACAGATGACAAACTAATTTGTTCTATCATTAAAACATTTTTTAAAATTGTATCAATGCTTAATAGATAATAACTGACTCTTCCTTTAAGCTATAAATAACAATTTACTATTACTAATTGTACTGAATAATAATAATATTGTTATATGTTCTATTATACGAATGGTTGTGATTTAGTTTTTTTTTAGAGGGTTCTTAGCTGTTTTGAAGCAATCTGCCAAAAATCTACTTAAAGCATTTAGGGGGGTATTCAACTGTTAGCGTTAACGGAAAAAAACGAGCGCTCAAAAAATATTACCGTTTATACGATAATATTGCGCGCGAAAAGCGTTAATACGGTAGTTTACTCGCGGACAGCTGAAATTCCGCGACTAATTACCGTATTAACGCTAAGATTTTTTGAGCGCTCGTTTTTTTTCGTCAACGCTAACCATTGAATACCCCCCTTAAAATACAGATATTTTCCCATGCATAATTGCATGTCTGGAATTGAAATTCAGTTTGCTACCAATCAGTAAATTAAGATATATAGGTTTTATTGCCTGAAGCTTTAAATATATATTTGCATGTAAAATTAATTCTGAAGACAAATGAAAATGTGGTGATCTACACTATATGGATAAAAGTATTCTGACGCTTGACCATTACACCAACAGGGACTGTAATGACATTGTATTCAAATACATCAACTTTAATATAGAGTTGATCGCCCTTTGCAGTGATAACAGTTTCCACTTTTCTTGGATGGTTTTCCTCAAGATGTGTTTCTGTGGGACTTTGTGCCCATTCTTTCTGTAGAGCATTTATGAGGTCAGGCACTGATGTTGGAGGAGAAGGTCTGGCTCACAATCTCCATTCCAATTCATCCCAAAGGTGTTCGATGGGGTTGAGCTCAGGGCTCTGTGCGGACCAGTCAAACTCTTCCACACCGAACTCACCAAACCATGTCTTTGTAGTCCTTGCTTTGTGCACTGGGGTACAGCTATTGTATAATAGAAAAGGGCCTTCCCCAAACTTTTACCACAAAGTTGGAAGCATAGCATTGTCCAAAATGACTTGGTATGCTGAAGCATTAAGATTGTCCTTTGCTGGAGATAAGAGGCCTAGCCCAAACCCTACAAAACAGTCCCATACCATTATCCTCCACCAAACTGCACAGTTGGCATAATGCAGTCAGGCAGGTAACGTTCTCCTGGCATCCGCCAAACCCAGACTCGCCCATCTGACTTCCAAACACAGAAGCGTGATTCATCACTCCACAGAACACGTTTCCACTGCTCCACAGATCAGTGTCAGTGTGCTTTATGTTACTCCATCCGACGCTTGGCATTGGTCTTGGTGATGTGAGGTTTGCATGCAGCTGCTCAGCCATGGAAACCCATCTATTAAGCTCCCACCGCACAGTTTTTGTGCTTACATTAATGCCAGTGGAAGCTCGGAACTCTTCAGCTATGGAATCAGCAGAGCGATAGCGACTTTTACGCACTATGCGCCTTAGCGGTCGATGACCCCACTCTGTGATTTTACGTGGACTTCCGCTTAGTTGCTGAGTTGCTGTTGTTCCTAAACACTTCCACTTTCTAATAATATCACTTACATTTGACAGTGGAATATCCAGCAGGAATGAAATTTCACGAACCGTCTTATTGCACAGGTAGCATCCTATCACAGTACCACGCTTGTAGTCACTGAGCTCTTCAGAACGACCCATTTTGTATCATAAATGTTTGCAAATGGAGACTGCATGGCTGGTGCTGGATGTTATACACCTCTGGCAACGGGTCTGATTGAAACACCTCAATTCAATAATTTACAGGTGTGGCCAAATACTTTTGTCCTTATAGTGTATTTCTTGTGCAATATATTGCGCTTGGAGCTCTGATACCGACAAGTGATTAGCTCAGCGTGTCTGTGATGAGCCCAACTTATACGTGAATCGTACGTAATCATTTCACGGAGCCCACTTGATTTTCAAGAATAAACAATGTAAATTTCTTCTCTGGCTTATTCAAGACTTTAGATTTTATTTATATGATATTAAACTAATTTCAGCAGTTTTACTACAAGAGGATTAAATTTCTTCTATGTCGCATTTTTAAATGTTTAATTTATTTTCTAATAACCAAGTAATGTTCTAGAACATCTGACAAGGAATAAACAAAATGTTCTGCTCTATCCAGAAAGCTGTAATTCCACGTTCTGCCAAACTGTAAAATGTTTTACTTTTTTTGCAAGTTTTTTTTCTTTTAAATGAATGTATATTCAAAACTATGAAAACGCCTGCAGAGAGGAATCGCATTTCTTATTCACGAATCACATTATTCCGGTACCAGGTCCATAAATTCACTGGATAAATAATTAAATGGGGAAAGCAACTTGTTGAAGGAAGCACACGTCATGTTGAGTAATCATTTGTTTAGGTAAAATGAAGGATATTGAATGAAAAATCAAGAAAATCAGCAGTTCCCACAAATAAGCAACTAGTAAAAACTTTATTTTCAAACCTGTCTGAACACTCCACTGCACTTAAAATATATAGAACCAATACACGGACATATATATATATATATATATATATATATATATATATATATATATATATATATATATATCTATAATATAAATGTCTAGTGGCGTGTGTTAGTCTGTCTGTGTGTGTGTGTGTGTGTGTGTGTGTGTGTGTGGAAAAAATAAAACCAAGCTGCAGCGCCACCTGCTGGGCGGAGTTATACACTGACCTACTAAATTCTTAGTGTGTGTGGAAAAAAAATTCAGAAAGGGCTGAAATTTGGTATACTAAGATGTTTTTAATTTGTTAATTTAATTTGTTAATTGTTAAAAGTGTTTATAAAGATTAAAAAAAAAAAAAAATATATATATATATATATATATATTTCTTGAAGGAGAAGTGACAGTTGGGAGTGGTTGGCGGTTGCTGGGGGTGACAGTGGGAAGTGGTTGGTGGTTGCCGGGGGTGACAGAGTGAGAGGAGTGTGACACTCAGGACCGCTGAGAGAGATCCCTGTGTCTGGATAGACATCTGGATAGATGTGGCGATGAAAATGAAGGATGAGGTGATGGAGAAGAATGATGAGGTGGTGACATGTGGACAAAACCACGTTAAAAAAGGGCACTTACGTCGGGAAGTAACGCTCTTCCCCTGAGGAGGCCTGGGCTATGGCCCAAATGCATGACAAGAACCTTTTTAACACCTTAAGTAGCTTGATTTGACTAGAATGCATGAGTATCATGCACGGGTTAACTTGTATATATATATATATATATATATATATATATATATATATATATATATTTAATTTGAAACCTTTTACTGATGCATATTGTGAAAAAATAAAATCGTACTTACTAACTTTTTACTCTTTCCGTGAAGTGTGAGGACTAAGGGTGGGTGGGTGCGGCGAATTGCGTCATTTTGGTCCTGTTCGTGTGACCAATGATGCAAGAGCGTCATTTTGCAGCATCGGTGTGGCTAAAATGATGTTTCACTGCAAATTATGTCATGGGAAGAGTGGCTTGCTCTCTCAGGAGTCCGGGAGTCCTACCTGGAACTCGGGAGTGTTCGGTAAAGCTGGGTACACACTACAGAAATTTCCACCAACTTTTTATGCCGATCGATTTTACATGCGATCGATGGTCCGATCGCTCAGTCCATGGACTGCATACACACTAGCCTTGTTTAGGACGATAAAGGGAAGAGCGGACGTCCCTTTAGCAACTTTTTACAGCCATGCTGTTGTGAGCAATGATTGCAATTTCGTACACACGGAAGCAACATTTGCGGGGCATGTAACGAGATACCAAAGACATTAGCATAAAGGGGCAGAGCTTTTGCTATATTTAACACCCAAAACAGCATAAAAAGTGAAGGCTACACTGTTACTTCATTCATTCCTATTTGTAAACCTACAATGGCTACAGTAGTACAAGAACAAGCAACTGCACTTTTCCTGCTTGCTGTGGCCAGAAGACTGCAGGTACGGAACCAAAGAGAAAAAAGGAGAAAGAGTAGATCTTGTTGGAGCAAAGATTGGTTCTAGAGGTGAGACACGTTCTCTCATATGCCCCTGCTACAGGAGATACGGGACAACAATTCAGGGTATTTTACAAATATTAGATAATAAAGTTAATAAAGGTTAATATGACTTTATTAGTTTAATAGTTTATAAAGTTTATAAAGGTTAAATGTGAATAGATAGATGCAAAGGATAATAGCACACGTGCTTTATACACGTGTAATGGTCTGCAACTAGACATGTGCAATACACATCTATACAAAACACAGGCCTGTGATGTGCGGATATCGCACCACGTGGGACTGGGACAGACATCAAAAATTTACATACACACTCCCCCCAGGTTGAGGAAGTATCGGAGGATTGTCGTGGATCGGACAGAAGTTTATACACACTAGACAACAGAAACGAGATTGGAACGAAAATATTGAACGGTACGACCAACCAAATGAGGCGACAATCATCCATTTGGGCAGACTTTCGACCATCGTGTCACTGCACACACTGACCCGACTTTTGAACGAGCGGTCGTATGTCGGCTGATTGAGCCAATTATTGGACGAAAACCGTGTAGTGTGTACCTAGCTTACGTTTTGAGCAAAATTAAAAACTCCAAAAGAATGTTTGGTAAAGCAGAGGGGAGATTGAGTACATCACTAGTACCGTATATTGAGTGAAATCAATCAGCGCATGTCCAGAAAAGAGTATACATACCCCAGCTTGCACCTGGAAAGGCAGAATGGCGGAGGGAGGTGGCGCACTAACGTATGCCAAACAAAGTAAGGGTGTGTCTGCGCAGTCGTGAACGGATGCTGTGCAGGACTCAAATGCACGTGCACCTGAGAAAGCCATTGTATTTGCATGGAGTCAGGTGCAAGTAGTGGATGATGATGATAACATCATCCACTACTACAGCCAACCGCTTGTTTCTCTGTACACGACAGTTGTTTCTGCTGCATTAGACAGGTTTTTTTTTAAGTTTTAATGTGTGTTGCAAACAAAATAAATGGTTACAGACTTGGCTGTAGATGTGGCGTAAGTGTCTGCACTTGTAACTTTTTTTTTGTGAGTGCAATTTGCAGCACAATTTCAGCCAACTTCGTATTAGGCCCAGTATGTGAAATGTTTATACCCGTATGAAAGAAGTAAAGAACCACAGGAAATGTGTTGACATGTAATTTTTTTTTGACAAATCTAAATTGTACGCACATATAAAAGCTAGAAAAATATACCTTCACAGGAAAAGAATCCTATCCCACAATAATCAGCCTATTTACTGAGCAGGAAAGGAACCCAAAATTGGGACTGTCCCTGCTGGTGTCTTTAGTTGCTGCTTGTCTGGATGCTGCAATGTTGGGGTCCTGTTTGGAAAAATTATAGGTACAGAAAAGTAGAGGTGCTCAGGCTCGGTTCCCCAAGAACCGAACACACCCAAACCTAGCAGATGCGAGCCAGCTTGGAACTTTCGCGCGCCCTCGGAATTGAAATGGAGGCAAACATCATTGTTACGTCGTTAGGTCTCGTGAGCTTTGGATTCTATAAGTACCGCCCTCCATGACAATTCAGTGCCATTTCACAGAGGGACACAGAAGGGGTAGCACAGTTCTTTAGTGCAGTTAGGCAGCGTCATAGGTAGAATAGAAAGAGGAAGGGGTAGCAGTGTTCTTCAAAGTCTCCAGTGACATTCAGGAGAGCTCCATTGCTCCATTGCTAATTGTCATTGTTGAAATAGAAATAATAGGTCTGACAGGCTTGGTCTTTTAAATCTGCAGTCTTTGCTATAAAGTGTATGAAAATAATATTGCGACCTGTGAGGTGGTCAAAATGGACTGCAAATGACTTGAAATTAGAATTATTGAGGTTAATAATAATGTAGGAGGGAAAAAAAAGCAAAAATATGTGATTTTAGCAAAAACAAATAGGGATTTTAGAAAAAAATCAGGATCTAAAACCAAAACATGCAAGGGCAGTTTTGCCAAAACCAAAACCAAAACACGAAGTTAATGCAGATCCAAAACCAAAAGCCAAAAAAAAATCCATGTTGTCAGTGAACATCTCTACATGACATATGTAAAGGCTAGCAATTAGTGAACACTCTGGGAGGTAAATGTATCAAGCTGCGGGATTGAAAAGTGGAGATGTTGCCTATAGCAACCAATCAGATTGTAGCTGTCATTTTGTAGAATGCACTAAATAAATGATAACAAGAATCTAAAAGGTTGCTATAGGCAACATCTCAACTTTTTCAAATCCGCAGCGTGATACATTTACCCCTAGGTCTCACACCTACCAACTAGCCCCAACATTAAATCAATAGCACCTACATTTAATAATTAGACTTCCCTCTCTGCAGCCCATATTAAATTAAAAGCATTCACCTTTATTAAATAAACCAATTTCCTCCCAAACAGTCCCTCTTCTCGAAATCAGCCCAGTATTCAGTTATTAGCCCCCAAAACACTGCATCATTAAATTAGCAGTCCCATCACCCTATTTTAAACTAATAAGCCCCATCATAAACCCAGAATTAAATTAAATTGTCAAATAAATAGCCCCCACCAATAATTAACAGCTCCCACTCACCATTGAATGATTAGCCACCCTCTCCCTACCATTAAACTAACACCTCACATCCACACTCATACTACATTAAAAGCCACTTCCTACCCCCCCCCCCCACCACACTTACATCTTCCCACGTTCAGTCAGCGGAGGAGAGATGGACGGGCACACACAGCATTGGAGACAGCGGGGTAAAGGATATGGATGATCAGGTACCGCCTGCTGTAAGGTGAATGGTCCCGCGGGGGAGGAGTCAGCCACCAGGGAGTATAATGTGCATTTGATGCTCTACTCCTTAGGAGACATAACTTGTGTTGTTGGAAGGGTGTAACCACAAACTGTGCGGCTACCGGGGGCACCCAAGGCAGCTACCTACAGCGCCTGGTCTGGTTACAAGTTAGCGTTACAAGTGTAGCGGTTGAGTATGATGTCACAGCCAAGCACAATGCCTCCAATCTGATGAGGTGACGAAGCCACCACAGCCTTCCTCCTAGCGGCCTAGGGTCATTGTCTCTGAGCGCGGGCCGCTTACGAGTGCGGAGGAGGGTGCGAGTAGGGCATCTACAGGCTGCCTGTATGCAGAGAACAGTCACAAAATATAAGCAATGAGTTAAAAACATTCAGGATATTTCAGCTGCCTATAAGCCGATAAATAACCCATTTAAATTTGAAATACATTAAAAAGAAAATTATTCAACATAGAAAATTGTTTCACTTTTTGATCTTTTTTTTCATAAAAAAAATTGTTGGTTGCTGCCTGTGTAGTTTAATGTAGAATTATATTTCTGCTTTAACATTAGAAGGATATTTTTGGGCCATGCGTATAGAACATGACGGCAAGATCAGAATCTTAGTTGTATAATCACATTGTATAATCACATAACAGATGTTGTTAATCCTTTTTTTTTAATGCGCTCGGCGTTTAATATTACTCTGTGTTATTACTGCTCCTTCATAAGAATCACATCTATCACATGTACGTTTTAGCACATTCAAACTTCCTTCTGAATATGTTTTCCATACAAATAAACTAGATAATAGATGTCAATGTATATTACTGACTTACTTTGCAGTGTATTAAATACAATTATATAATTTTACCATAATGCAATATTTAGAATTCCTAGTTTGCATTTAGTCGATTTCTGTGCAATTTGGGGAATCTGAATGATAAATGTCATGAAACGCGTCGGTTTAGCTCAACTCTAATCTTTGGCCTCTCACTCGTTCCTTATTTTCATTGTGTATTTCTCATACACACAATTCACTGAGACAAGTAACAGGTTAGGTTCCGTTTTCAGCAACTCCTTATCTCAAGTAGGCAAATAATTCACTTAATTTCGGGAGCACTGAATGTTGCATATGCCATTTAGATTACACTCGGCGATGCTTTGTCTGCTGTGTATTGGTTGAAAAGTCTGCCACGTAGCCAACATGCCGCTATGTGGGGTATGTGTCTGCTTTGTCAACATGGGACTGTTGCGTCATTGGGAGGGGTATAATAGCACGCCCCCCCCCCTCCCTGGACTGCCATTCCTGAGTTACAAAATGTTGAGACTCTTCCCTACCAGTCGAGACTGTTATGGGTTAAAGCTCCAGAACGTTATATTACTTCTTGTTAAAGTTCACAGCCTAGGATTTCTAGTGCTTGGATTGGTTAAGGATTTGGGGAGGGGGTATATAGTTGTTTCTGATTTATGTTTTTTAATTAACCTTGAGCAGTACTAGCCCTAGCACTAGAACGAGAGAGATCATATTCTTCTTTTTCTAATTTGTGTTACTAACCAAAATACCATAAAATTCCCCCATTCCAAAATTTTAATCCAAGATTCATCTAGAAGTTTTCTTAATATGCCAATGTAAGTGTGACATGTCCTACACGTGTACTTGTGACATGTCCTACATGTGTACGTGTGACATGTCCTACACGTGTATGTGTGACTTGTCCTACTCGTGTACGTGTGACATGTCCTACACGTGTACTTGTGACATGTCCTACACGTGTACTTGTGACATGTCCTACACGTGTATGTGTGATATGTCCTACACGTGTATGTGTGACATGTCCTACACGTGTATGTGTGACATGTCCTACACGTGTACTTGTGACATGTCCTACATGTGTACGTGTGACATGTCCTACATGTGTACGTGTGACATGTCCTACACGTGTACTTGTGACATGTCCTACACATGTACGTGTGACATGTCCTACACGTGTACTTGTGACATGTCCTACACGTGTACGTGTGACATGTCCTACACGTGTACTTGTGACATGTCCTACACGTGTACGTGTGACATGTCCTACACGTGTACGTGTGATATGTCCTACACATGTACGTGTGCATTGTCCTACACGTGTACGTGTGCATTGTCCTACATGTGTACGTGTGACAAGTAGGACTTTCTGAAAACCAAACACTCTTTAATTCATTATTTAGAGTTAATGTTCTTTCACTGTTTAATTATAGCACATTTCTGAATTTTGGCACCTTAACCACAATGTCTGCTAATTATTGTCGCCTCAAAAACATGTTTTTGTTATTACTCTCGTCCCACATGTAAGAGAACTTTCACAGTGACAGACTCTATATGAAACATATAATTTCCTGCTGCTAAGGAAAAAAATATACATTTATATAGCAGTGGTAACGGGATGTAGAGCATATCGCCCTGGACAGAAGCCGTGGAGTCACCCTCCACATAGGCAAAACGAGGCTTTTTTTCTAGTGCCTGGAAACCCCCCTCTAAGCCTGGTGCATTGAATAATTAAGGTGGATGGACCCTGCCCCCGCTTCACACGGCTCTGCTTGAAAAGGGAGAGCTGCGTGCACCTAATAGTAGTGTACTAGGCATTACCCATGTATGTTATAGGGATAGGAAGAGTTGGAGAACAGCCAATCATTTTCTAATATTATAGCCACGCCCCCATGCATGCTAGTCACGTCACTGGTGGCGTGGTATGGAAACCCCCTTCCACAAATCCTGTGTTTGCCCCTGCTCCCACCTAATGCCACCTACAGCTAAGGGCAACACCCATCTCCCTCCTTATACCTCACAATTACCCTTACCAACAAGACATGGAACATCTGATCTGCACTAATTGTCAGAAGACCCTACAGTCCTATCATGTGCATCTCCTCTCCATTCATTCCCCATCACAGCTACCTCAACCTTGACCCAGTATCCCCATCTCTGCTTTGCACCAGCTCTCTGCCAAACCTGCTCCCACCGCCCTCTGTGTCCCCCACACTCATCACTCATTTCACATCCTTCCCTTCTCACTGTAAGGAAGGATCCCAACAAGCTGCTGTCGTAGGTTGATTGGAGCTACTGGTAAAACTGAATACAGACATTTTTTTCCCATCATGTTAATTTAATTGAAATGTTTTCAATAATGCACAGCAAAGTCAAATATTACGGATAACTATACAACTGTACCTTGTTCTAGTAAAAGACATTCCGAAACAATATATTGGAACCACATACAAGATTGAAACATTAATTTAACATTAAGGTGTTACATATATCAATACTCAATGGAACCGATTCATCTAAGCGTTTGTTTAAAAACGCAGATAAATCGGCTCTGCGTACTCCCAAATTCAACAAGGAGCGGATGTGACGATACGTGAGCTGATGAATGCGGATGTAGGTGCGCTCTGTTCTACAACACTAGATGCTGCAGGATACGTCCAAATCTGTGTGGAATATATTTTCTCAAAAGAACGCAGAAAACAATAACCTATTAAATTAATGTTAATGTTAGTAAAATAAGAACTAATGACAAAACAGTTTAAAAACAAAAAGTGTTTTTTTAAATATATATATTCTTCCCCGAAATATATTTATTTGGATGTTCTTAATGTCTACTGAACATAAAATAAATTTTTATAGTTGTTCTCGATTGCAAACACATGTTCTAGCTGTATACACAGCCGTCATCGGTATCACTTGGCACTTGGACTAGTCCTGTAGTTGGAGCAACAGATATGGCTGAAAAACAAGTAGCTGAGAGAATCGCACAAGGCTGCGTGCTAACCAGAGCTGGATTAACGCTTGGAGGGCCTGGGGTATTTAAGACAGGGAGCCCCATTATGTAACATGGTTATCATTTTAGACAAATACACAGGCCCTACTGTTAGAAGCACACAGCTCTGCCTTCACAAGCAGTACAGTGTGAAGCGGGACATACCTCCCAACTGACCTTGTAGTCGGACCAAATCTTACTTAAAGAGACAGACACCAAAATTCGGGACTTCCCCACCAGATTCAGGACAGTTGGCAGACTGTCCTGGTTTCTCCTACCTGTCTTGTTACTTTCACCACCTGTGGCTGCTAGTGTCTTTAGTTCAGTTGCTGCTTGTCTGGATACTGGAATGTTGGAGGCCCTATTTGGAAAAAAATGGGAACATGTAATTTAGAAAACTTCAATCAGCCCTGGTGTTTAATCAATACAACCAATGTTTTATAATTAGGCGTCCATCTAGCCTCAACATTGAAATACTAGTATTCACATTTAATATAAATAGCTGCTGCTGATGATGATGATAAATAAACTTATTTCTCTCCCTACAAACAACCCCAGCAATAAATAGCATTTACGTTTAATAAATATACCTATTTCCCGCAACCATCACTGCCATTAAATAATTCATTTTCACATTTTTTTCCCAAACAGCCCCACTTTCAATTAATAGCCCCCCAAACCACCCCAGCATTAAATTAAAGGTCCAATCAACCCATCTTAAATTGCTAGGCCCTACTATTAAATTAACCCACATCACCCCACAAATAAAATATCACAAATTAAATAATTAGCCCCCACCTAAACTCCACCATTAAATTAATAGCCTACCTCCTACTTTATATTAACATTCACCTCCTTCCCTCATGCCTGAGTACATGCTCACAATTGATATTATGCCACACAGTAGTGCCCCAATATCATATTATGCCACACAATAGTGGCCCAAATCATATTATCCCTTGTTTTCTGTGTATATTCCATATAGGTATTGGACTTATCCTGATTTGTGTAGTACAGCAGACCTACACCTGAATTCATCTGTACACCTATCTTCAGATCCGCTCCTTGTTGAATTTGGGAGTACGCAGAGCCGATTTACGTGCGTTTTAAAACAAACGCATGTTGCTCTCCATCTTGATGAATCATGCCCCTTGTGCACCTTTAGTTGGGGTACTTGAACATCTAGCTGGAGTCGGAATTATAGGCAAATATAAATCTTCTCAACCTAATTAAAAAATTAATTAAAATTTTTCAAGCAATGTTATACTATTATATGGCTGCAAAATAAGACATTTCTTTCGTTATGAATTTGCCAGCGAAATTTGGCATGTTTTCATGTCCTCAGTCCTAACTATAGCTACACTGCACAGCAGAATGATTTAACCATCTTTTCATAGAATTTAAATTTTTGCGAAATACAAATGGAATTCCCCAAATCACAGAGCAAAATAGCACCTCTGGAACTGGAAACATCCATTGATTTCAGCTACCAGTGGAACAAAGTAACACAGAACTGGTTATATTATAAATGATTTTTTCTAGCTATTCTATTGTTTTGCACTAAGCCCAGTGTCCAGACGCACACAGTGAGGTTACAGCCAGAGTGGGGCTAGGGCCACGCCTTGCTTCAATATCGAAAACGCAGAAGAAAGTTGACGGCTGAGGATGTGATTGATGTGCCCCATTATAAGAGGTATACAGACATTAGGCTTCTGTTAATGCTCTTCTCTCAGCCCTGCCAAATTACACTCATCCTCTGTGTGTGCTGTTGATTTGGAGTCTCTCATCCTTCAAGATGCTTTTTAATAACCACAGCAGATAAAAGTAAAAAAAAAAAACTTTTTTGCATAAATAACATTTTTTCCCTCTATTATTTAAAATCCTTTTTTCCTGTGTTGTTAAGATCATCTATAAAATTGTTAATTTATAAGTTCCATTTAAGAGGTAACAATGTATTCATAATAAAGTAGAAAAAAAGTGATGATTGACTAACACATTTTGTGGTAAACTAACAGGTTATTCACACGGTAATTCCAAAGAAATAATTTTAACTGTTTTAAATGACTACTTCATTGACAATGTATTTGTACATAGGACATCAATGCTTCCTTGTAAACAATGTAACGAGTTCATCTAGTAGGCGGGATATGGGGGTTATTCTTGTTGCCGGCTCTCGAGGGTGTTCCGGTTTCCCAAGCACACCCAAGCAAACACGGGAAAAACATACAAGCTCCAAATAGGGTCTTTGTCGGATTCAAACTTACTATTTATTGTATTACTTTTGTTTTTACATAGTTTACAAATGTATTAAGTCTCATAATGCGATACCCCTAACAAATATACGGCCGCATTTCTATCTGGGTTTGACTATGGTCTGGGAGCCTATTGCATTCATGCTTCAAATCTGGGCACACACGAATGGGCAGGAATTGAAGTGGGCAGGGCTAGAATAACCTGAAGCCAATCAGAGAATGAAAAGCAGCACAGAGTACTTTATATCAGCCAATCCCTGCCTGTCCTTGTGTAGGCAAGATTGAAGTGGGAGGGGCTAGACCAAAATGTAGCCAATCAGAGCATCTAGATGCTAGCAGCACAGAGCAGTCAAACTGTCAGACTATCTATAAGACATAAGTTCAGACATATAGGTTGGTTGTTGAAATGTTTTATTCCAATTATTAATTGTTTCCCGCATTTCAATGTTGTATTGATTAGATTGACTAGATATTTGTAGTTTTACGAAACAAGTACTGTAGTTAACTTGTAAGAACTGTTTTTTTAGGTTGCTAGATTGTAATTTAAATGTTGAATGTTATTTATGTATCCCACGTGCACATTTCTCACTAATGCAATCTGATAATCTTAGCAAGATGTTTAATTGAGCCTTTTCGTAGAGAATATTTGGACCCACTGCCATCATTTCTTCTTCTAACGCATGTTTCCCCCACGTTATAGTAATTGACCATTTTCCAACATTGTAATTGGATTTATCTGATTTGAGATGTTTACCAAATTCCTATTTCCTCAGTGAGAGGGTTCTGTGCAAACTGGCAACATACAGCGATGTGGGTGGCACCATGTAAATGTTCTCTATTAAGGCAGATGTCAAATTGTTATTTTTTAATTCATATTCCCAAACGGATAATAAAATGATCTGATTGCAGCACAAAGTGTTAACTCTTTTGTGGAGCGCAGCAGACGTGACGGCTCGCCAAATTCTGTTGTAGGTATTAGGGAAAGGAAAGGGATCTGAGAGCTCAGAATAACACCTTTTCAAACAGAATTGATATATCATCATCATCAGCTATTTATATAGCGCCACTAATTCCGCAGCGCTGTACAGAGAACTCACTCACATCAGTCCCTACCCCATTGGAGCTTACAGTCTAAATTCCCTAACATACACACACACAGACAGACACACAGACACAGAGAGAGACTATGGTCAATTTTTAAAAGCAGCCAATTAACCTAATTATATGTTTTTGGAGTGTGGGAGGAAACCGGAGCACCCAGAGGAAACTCACGCGAACACGGGGAGAACATACAAACTCTACACAAATATATGGCCCCCAGCCCACTGGCATAAAAAAATCATGAACTTATGATGCTAAAAGCCAGCAATAGGTCCACGCACATGGCTACAAAGTGCTAGTAAAAACATGAAGGGTTAGAGGATGAAATATGTTGTAATGATCTCATACCCACCTTCATCTGTTGCCCCAATGCTGTCTGCTCTGTTTATTTAAGTTTACTCTCTTCCATTGACCCACACACACACTGCACGTGCTGGTTTTCCTTATGACCAAGTCAGATGAAATCTTTAGCTCACAAGTAGATAGGTTAGAGACTCTAATATATGCTTTTTTTTACATCAGAGGGCAGCAGAGCAGTTAATAAAAAACACAAATATTGCAACATCATTTCAGGCATATGGAAAAACAAAAATGTGCGGCATTTTCTTGTGTTGTGATTGTTATGATAATAGCTGAGTTAAAAGTTTGGCATGTATAGCGCTTGAATATCCAGCTCACAACTGGATAGGTTAGAAACTTTAAAATATGCTTCTTTTCCCCCAGAAGGCAGCAGAAACGTTATTAAACAAAAAAATCCCATTTGAGTTGTGAGTTCTTAATAGATTCATTCAAAGTTTGGTATGTGGAAGGATACAGGGTCTGTCTCATTAAGGCATGCAAAGGAAATGTATTGTGCATTTTTTAAAACTTGCAAATAAAATCGTGCACACTCACGTCCATATTCAGCAAGGTGCGGATGTCTGGCGATGAATATGGCGATGAATAGGGGTCTAGGTTCGCTCTGCTCTAACAAACAATATACACTGCAGGATACATCCAACACATAGTATCAGTGTTTACGTGTCTTTATGAATCAGGCCCACAATGATTAATGGACAAATAGGTACATAGTGTGAGGTGGGGATGCATATTTTTCAAGTTCATAATTCATCGCCTTTAGATAAAATGACACTATCCCTCTCACTCAGATCTGCAAATAACTGTATTTTCCAGTAGCATTAGAGACCTTATAGCTCCAGCTAATGTCATTTAGATATCAAACTGCTGGCCATCAGGATGAGTGTCAATGAGATAACATTAAGTAAAGTTTGACACCAGGATTGATGGAGCCATTAAGTGTTTTATATGCATATATACAAGTGCTTGCGGACTCAGCATATCTGTCAGGACAATCACTCTGCTCACCGACGCCCTGTACCGTGTCTAGACATTTCATCACCAAAAGCCAGATACTGCCCTTAACTTTGCAGTAATCTACTTTATGAAATATTATAACGTCCTGTGAAGTGAATGATTGCAGCTTTTTAAAACAGTTAGTGGACATTATTCTGTAATCTAGTGGATGTTGTTTCTTGCCAGTTCAGTCATAAGACGCTGTGATAGTTCAATACATATCAGAAGAGATCATTTTTATGTACTATATTTCAGTAACAGTGCTTCAACTTCCAGCTCCTGCAAGGGATTCTGGGAAAGCAATCTATCAGTCTGGATATCTTGTGCTGGCATTAGTTCAGATTTAGATTTGAAGCAACCTGGCATCAAAATATTCATTTTGGGGGGGCAAGTAGGCTGGGGCGGTATATTGTTATTTTCTTGTTCTGTGAACGATGTGATTTCATGGATTGGAAATGTCACAAATTTGCACAAGGTGTGCTCTTTCTATATTTGCTTTAGTTTATATGATTAAATTCTGTGCCCATCGAGCAAGATACAGCTTTTGTGTAGATCCAAAGGAACGTACACATTACAGAATAGGAAACGTTTAACTTGTCATTGTAAAGTCAGTCATACCCAAAAATACAAATTGCTTTTATTTTATCTTGTATAAATATTTGTAGCAGTCAGGTAAACCCGTCTAATTATTGGTCACATCCTGAGCAATATTTAAGAACCTGGGACCTGATTCATTATGGAAAGTAAGGCAAAAAAAGGAATACGTTTTCTCCTAGACAAAACCATGTTACAATGCAAGGGGTGCAAATTAATTTACTATTTTGCAAATAAGTTAAATACTATCAGTTTTTCAAGTAGGACACAAATAGTTGATAGATTTATTTTTCCACTGAAATTAAAGTTGATCTAGGACATGCTCTAATCCAACTATAAATCTGTCCCCACATTTTATATTTACCTCCCCCTCCAATGCAACATGGTTTTGCCAAGGTGCAAAGTTACTCATTTTTTGCTTTACTTTCCTTAATGAATCGGACCCCTGGAATTTTAATTAATCAATTCTTAGGGCCTGATTTATGAAGGCACCCAAATTTGTTAGTGCACGCTTCGTCAAATCTGTTCCTCTTTAGAATTTGGGAGTGCGGAGAGACGATTTACCTGCATTTTTACACAAACGCACGTTGCGCTCAATATGTAAGCCTTAATGAATCAGGCCCTTAGTTCATAACCATATTGTGAAATCCAAATACTTAAAGCAAACAATCCAATGGGCTCTTTCCATGTGCCACGTGGGGATAGCGTCTATCTAAATAGTGACCAGGTACAGTCTTTTTTCCCTGGAGACAGATGGTAACTGTAAACCCATTTTGTCCCACCAGACCTGGGGGTATATTTACTAAACTACGGGTATGAAAAAAAGTGGAGATGATGCCTATAGCACATTCATGACAACTAGAATCTGATTGGTACTATAGGTAACATCTCCACTTTTGCAAACTCGCAGTTTCGTAAATATATCCCTTGGACTCTAAGTGCCAAAAAGTGATCAATCAGCTTCTTACTTTCAATAAACCAACTACAAGTCACACTATATGAAATGCTGTTTATAAAAATGTGTACTTAGACTAAAAAAATAAATAAATCTATTACGCTGTCAAATATAACAATTCACACTTAACTTTTCAGTGGATTGGCTGAAATCCAAATCACAGTCATTTTTTTCTCCCCTTGTCTTTAGTTCACAGTTATTACGCGGTGTGAAGACACCTTATTTATTCCTGTCCCGCTCACAGCACTCGTAATAATCCTCTGCAGCTGTTCCTCATATAATCAGCACCAAGAAAGGGAAGACAGATATTTACTGCATCGGGAAACCCATAAATCTATCAGACTGAGCTGATGAACAATGAGATTTATAGTGTCACACTTGTTGAAATGGTATCTTTCACTAAAATATGTGACTTTCCTAAATTCTCTGATATCTGTCTCCATAAGAAAAGATCAGGAAAAAACATCATCTGCTTGAAATTTATGCACATATCGAAATATAAATCATTATAAGGGTCATTTGTAAAGCAGCGAAAAAGGCTCAGACACACTATGCTGGATTTGTTGTGACCATTTGTCTGCCAGGAACATAACAAGAATGTCTCCCAGCTGTTCTGATTTCAGGGGGAACATTCCTGATTTGAGTGACCTGTGCTCAGTGTAAGGTGTATTTAGGGGAGGTGAGGAAGATTGGGGGTGGTCCAGAAACACCTCCAATGGGAGACATTCACATACTTCTTCCAGAGGCGGTGTGGCCTTGCCCCGATTTTTTCTTAAGGTCAATGTTGGGGGGTATGAACAAGACACACGGATACTTTTTGCTTTGGTAAATGCTGCGATATACAGGATTGCTGTCGGAGATGACAAGCTGGAAAAAGTTAGAACATGACTTGAAAGTCTATCTTACTATGACCTAATTAACAAACAGATTGATATGTAGAGCAAAACGCGCTAGTTTTGCACACATCAAGTGGCACGCTTACTCTCTGCTATCAAGAAGTGAGCATCGCAAGAAAAGTCCGGTCATTTCCATATTTCATCTAATATACAGCTCAGTTTACTCTCGATTATGGCTTAAACTTATCTTAAGAGTGGGGGACATCATGCTTATTCTATGTCGGACTTTGTGTTTTTGAAGCTTTGTTTTACACTGTGCACAGTAAGCCTAGAATTGTGATTTTCTAATGAAATCAGCTTGGAACTGAATATGAAGTCTGTTTGTGGAGGGAAAATGTTTGCGCACGACTCTGTACTCCGCAGAACGCTACTAAAAATATTGTTTATGTCCTGCCAGCAAAACTAGGTGCTGCTGTACGCCTTCTCCGTACATTGCTACTCTGTCCATCATCTGGGACTTCTGTTATCACCATCTACCGTTATCTCGTTCTGTCTGTCCTTGTTCTGCAAATTGAGGGCCATGGCCCCTCCAAAGTAGATTTTTGTGCTGATCCTCAGCTGTTTGTAAATGAAGCCTAATCACTTGTGGACCATCACCTTTTCCAATTCTGGTACTGCCCAGCGGAAGGTTGGTTTATGACTTAAATGAATCCTGAGTGTTAGGAGCCAGGGTTCTCTTTACTGCGTGTGTTACTATTGTACAATTTTTATTATGTGTTTTTACACCTACTGCTAAGATGATCGAACCCAGAGAGGGGTGTGGTTTCATAGTAATATGGGTGTGGTTTCATAGTAATATGGGTGGGGTTTGGATGGAGTGGATATTGGGGTTTGTTTGGTGGAAAGTGGAAGGGGCTTATTTTGTCTCAATTTTACTTTTTAAAATGTTGGGATGTACAATTATCATCATCATCATCACCATTTATTTATATAGCGCCACTGATTCCGCAGTGCTGTACAGAGAACTCACTCACATCAGTCCCTGCCCCATTGGAGCTTAAGGTCTAAATTCCCTAACATACACACACACACAGACAGAGAGAGAGAGAGAGAGGGAGAAAGAGACTAGGGTCAATTTTGATAGCAGACAATTAACCTTCCAGTATGTTTTTGGAGGGTGGGAGGAAACCGGAGCACCCAAAGGAAACCCACACAAACACGGGGAGAACATACAAACTCCACACAGATAAGGCCATGGTGGGGAATTGAACTCATGACCCCAGCGCTGTGAGGCAGAAGTGCTAACCACTTAGCCACCGTGCTCTATGTTTAATGTAAATAATTATTTTCC
Organism: Mixophyes fleayi; assembly: GCF_038048845.1. Classification (NCBI taxonomy): domain Eukaryota; kingdom Metazoa; phylum Chordata; class Amphibia; order Anura; family Limnodynastidae; genus Mixophyes; species Mixophyes fleayi. Next base: position 341,838,122 of record NC_134404.1, on the reverse strand, counting down.
TTCTATACATATTAATTGTTATTGCAAGTAACATAAGAGCAGATTCTGAGCATTGCACCCAGTGGTATAAGAGAAGTGGCACTGTACCATTGGACAATGATGAAACACACACACATTTATCTCCTATCTATTAAAGCTTGCCCTATATTTATATACACATATTGGAAAGTGCATGTGTTCTGGTGGTCCGTGGAATCAAGGTCTTGTCAAACCCTCAATGACTGCTGTAGAATTGTCACTGGCCAAGGCTGGGTGATAGAAATGTGGATTTATTGACTCACTCTAACAAGTAAAAAAGCTTTTCTTGGGTTAACCCTGACCCCTCCCAGGATCTCTTTGCCAAATCATTAGTTTTGACATTGAGGGCCTCGATCATCAAGAAACGCAAAATGAACATAATGTGCATTGGGCACACGCACGTCCGTGTTCAACAAGGAGCGGATATGGATACGTCTGGTGATCAATACGGGTCTAGGTACGCTCTGCTCTGCAGGATATTTAAAAATAAAGTGTTGTTTTTTTCAGTTTTCTTTTTCCCCATGAAATACATTTATTACTGTGTAATTAATGTCTGCTGTACATAAAATACTGCTAGTAAATGCAAACACATGTAATAGCATGCATACACAGGCGCCATGAATAGTAACTGGCAGTTAGACTAGACCTGTAGCTGGTGCAGGAGAAAGATGGCTGAAAATCACACACCTTAGAGATGCCCACAGCTTGAATCAGACGCTGCTGTGTGCGCTCCCGCTTGGCGCGCCCTTACTGTACACTGACTACGGGCATACGCCCAGTTCCCTCCCCATACCGCCCCTCAAATCGTAGGCTGACATAAGTGTCCTTTGTGCTGGAAGATGAATTGGTTATTGCAGCGTTCTGTGGCATATGGTCCGGTTCTGAGCATTCGCAGAGCAATTTTGCGCAAAATACTGCATATATCGTCATTTACATAATGAATCAGGCCCTGAATGTAAGGAGTGTTCAAGCCTTTTAAGCAAAGTAGGATCACCCACAAGGCACACTAGGGACACGCCTAGGGTGGCACTGCGGTGTCCAGATTACCATTTCCTGTCCATCCCTGTCTACCACATACCTAACACCCTCAAAGCTTGATCCATTCTATCCCCCGATTTGCTGGTCCCAGCCCTTGCCAGGCTCAGTTACTGCCCCCCTCGTCACACACACTTCAGGTGACACTCCTTCCATTTCTAGTATCTCTGACACCTCTCTCCTCGTCCTCTACAACCGCCAGGTAACTATCAATCCCGTCACTTGTGTGATTGATTATGGGCACAGCCGGTATGTCAGGAGAATAGTGGGTTAAAGCCCAATAGGGTCTAAATCTGGCTCTTATGTATCCGCAGAACTGTAAATGTCTTGTTTGTGTTCCTCAGGAACATAAATCCAGGTGTATTTAGATTTCCCAGCACTGGTTCTGCAAGATCACATCTTCATGTCTCGTACACTTAGAGAACAAAACTGATCCTTCAGAGGACCTGTATATACATTCATTGACAGATCCGCTATTGTACAAGCTGTGGGACTTCTCTTAGCTTTGCATAGGAAGATGTAGCACTGTTATTCTTGAATACTGAAGCGTGAGATAAGTTATGGTCTTTAAGCTTGTGAAACAAAGCCATTAATCACTGAAAGCTCAGGGATATGCGTTTGCAGGCAGCCTGAGATATACCACTGTCAGTATGTGACAATCTCACTCTAACCTTCAATCCCAAGAAACACCACAAACTAAGGTCATGCATCATCTGGATCCCCACACGTGTGGAAATGGCCTTATTTGGAGGCAGCCGAGCGTGCACTGAGCAAAGACACACTCCGCAAGCCGCTATTATCAGCGTGTGATAATGCGTGAATAGAAACACAATTCAAATGACGGATCAGTGTGATTTTTATCTCTTTAGAAGCATATTACATACAAAGAGAGGAGAACTGTTCTGTTCCTTTTGTCCTTTTCACGGGCCGATAAGTGCTTCAGAAACTTTGGGAAAATCCATGCAAATTTCCGAATGCGAGATATAAACTTGTCCATCACCCAGTGAAATTTGAATTATCAGTGTAGACTAATAAGAGACAGAATGAGGCATTGAGGTTTATCATTAATGCTATCATTTGCTTGGATAACAAAGTGTTCAATGTAAGCTGCAACATATCTGATATTTAATTATTCCATCAGCAGCAGCAGCAGCTGTTTATATAGCGCCACTAATTCCGCAGCGCTGTACAGAGAACTCACTCACATACAACACTATTGCAGGATACAATTCATCTCCTCAGAGGTAGTGCAGGATGTTTGCTCACAGAGGAGGTGAGAGAGCATAGAACCCTTCAAATGGTAATGATTAGTCTTATTACCATGCATGTATGTGCTCAGCACTCCTCCACCCCGGGTATGGCCCCCAGAAACAGCAACACAAAGTGACCACGAGGAGGCAAATATAAAGGAAAGAGTGGAGATGGTCCGTTTTCCTCTATATTAGTACAGAGATCCTTGAGTTGTTACTCAACTGCAAGTGGGCTATAATTATTTATTTATACTACATACCAGCTTTTTTATCCAGTATAACACCATGGTATCTTGATTTGTAGATGAGAGTGGCTGCCTGATCAACAGACACTGTGTATCTGGACAATATATATCTGTCTATCTATCTATCTATCTATCTATCTATCTATCTATCTATCTATCTATCTATCTATCTATCTGTCTGTCTGTCTACCCATCTATCTACCTATCTATCTATCTATCTATCTATCTATCTATCTATCTATCTATCTATCTACCCATCTATCTTTCAATCTAATATCTATCTATCTATATATCTATCTATCTCAAATCTATCTATCTATCTATCTATCTATCTATCTATCTATCTCATATATATCTATTTCATATCTATCTATCTATCTATTTGTCTATCTAATATCTATCTTTGGTGTATGGCGTAGTGGTTAGCACGTTTGCCTTACAGCACTGAGGTCATGAGTTCAATTCCCAACCATGACCTTATCTGTGAGGAGTTTGTATGTTCTCCCCGTGTTTGCGTGGGTTTCCTCCGGGTGCTCCGGTTTCCTCCCACACTCCAAAAACATACTGGTAGGTTAATTAGCTGCAAACAAAAATTTTTTACCCTAGTCTCTGTCTCTGTCTGTGTGTGTGTGTTTGCCTGTCCATGTCTGTATGTTAGGGAATTTAGACTGTAAGCCCAATGGGGCAGGGACTGATGTGAATGAGTTCTCTGTACAGCGCTGCGGAATTAGTGGCGCTATATAAATAAATGATGATGATGATGATCTTTCTTTTTATCTATCTATCTATCTATCTATCTATCTATCTATCTATCTATCTTATATCTATCTATCTATCTATCTCAAATCTATCTATCTATATATCTCATATTTATCTATTTCATATCTATCTATCTATCTTATATCTATCTCAAATCTATCTATCTATATATCTCATATTTATCTATTTCATATCTATCTATTTATCTATCTACCCATCTATATATCTACCTATCTATCTATCTATCTACCCATCTATCTTTTTATCTAATATCTATTTATCTATCTATCTATCTATCTATCTATCTCATATCTATCTATTTTCTATCTATCTATCTATCTATCTATCTATCTATCTATCTCAAATCTATTTATCTATCTGTCTGTCTATCTATCTATCTATCTATCTATCTATCTATCTATCTATCTATCTGTCTACCCATCTATCTTTCTATCTAATATCTATCTATCTATCTATTTCATATCTATCTATTTCATATCTATCTATCTATCTATCTATCTATCTATCTATTTTTCTATCTAATATCTATCTATCTATCTATCTATCTATCTATCTATCGCTCTATCTATCTCAAATCTATCTATCTATCTCATATTTATCTATTTCATATCTATCTATCTATCTATCTATCTATCTCAAATCTATTTATCTATCTATCTGTCTATCTATCTATCTATCTATATATCTGTCTACCCATCTATCTTTCTATCTAATATCTATCTATCTATCTATCTATCTATCTATCTATCTATCTATTTCATATCTATCTATTTCCTATCTATCTATCTATCTATCTATCTATCTATTTCATATCTATCTATTTCCTATCTATCTATCTATCTATCTATCTATCTATCTATCTATCTATCTATCTATCTATCTATCTATCTATCCATCCATCTATCGTCTTTAACATTTACAGAACTTAAAATAAACATAACTTGCAAAAATAATCAACTCTGTCCTTTTAAGTAGAGTAAGTTATTGTTCCACAATCACTGCACCATCTGATTTGTACAAACTGAACAAGTTTGAATAGAATTATTGATGTAATATGTACACAAAAAAATATGGTTTACAAGAGCATCAGTAATTGTGAGATGTGCGCTACATCAGATGCCCGGCAATTATTTCTCATGAATTCCCGCGTATTCCTCCATGCCGTATCTGACAATATAGAACAATTTCAGAGCCGGACAGATTAGTAACATTCTGATGTATTTTTTCAGGCTTCACAGTGTTTAATGGAGCTGAGAAAATGATCGTTGTCAGTCAATGTAATTTGTTTCTAAACTCCCGTTTTATTTCACTCAATTTTGCAGACACAGTTTTAAGAAACTGCTAAAGAAAAATGTGTTCCTTCTATTGATCTATATTGGAGGTACGGATGTTGTTTAGACAGAGATTTAAGGTTCATTTAAATGGGTAGTGAGCCTAAAATATAATTTAATCCAATAGGAAAGATTCTTGGAACATTCAGAAATGTATTTCTAAAACCCTGAAAGGTTTTTTAACATGTTCACTACAAGTTGCATATTGTTATAATTTATGGCTCTGAAAGACTTCATCTAGTGTAAGGCAGGCTTAGAGACAGGAAGTCAAGAGCACAAACAAATATACTTCCCCCACAGCCACAGTCTTCTTTGAAATACATATTATAATTTCTTGCAGGTCTTGTTGAGAAGTGTTTAAATTGCAATGTACGTTTGGTGGTGATCTTTGTACTTTTATATCACACTAGCAGAAGTACCCAGGTTTAAATCTTCAAGTTATTACGGTAAGTTATCAATGAGTTGGATGTAACTGTGAAAACATAGCTTAGCAGCTCTTCCAGCACACCCATGAGGTGGCTGCCCAGTGTCGTTTACGTTTTTATATTAAATGTCATCCAAATCCATCCAGTGATAGGCCCAGAACAGGCTCCCTGGATCAAAGTTCTGCCCAATGTACACCAACGGGACCTTTACTCCCCCCCAAATCCGTGCCCGGATTGAACTGGACCATTTTTCGTTGGTTTCATCCCAATCGGTGCAGGGGTGTCCGAATGCATAACCGGACAGACAAAAAACCCAAATCTAATCAGTGGAAGGCCCAGAAAAGGGTCAAAGTTCTGTCCAGCATATACCAACGGGTGGTCCAACCAGGACCCTACCCCCCCTAAAACATGGCCAGGATCCAACTGGACCACTTCGTGTTGGTTTCATCCCAATCTGTGCAGGGGTGGAGAAGATATTTATATATTTAGATTTTCCAAATGGTAACGCCATGCCAGTCGCATATTGTGCAATAACAGTTTAGAGTTTCTTATACAGTATTTCAGTCAGTTACTACTAAATGGTTATGGATGACAATCCAAAATTGGGGTTTCAGTTGTCTCACAATGGTGTGCGTTTTGTAGGTTCTCCGACCACCAATGTCATTTTTCTACATATTAAACTGCTTTCCATGTTATGGATAAAGTCAAGGACAGACCAAACAAAAATAAAGCAACTACTTGTATCTCACAGAAAATAAAGCAAAAGACAAGGCCTTTCAATATTCCAAAAGTGAAGGCACCCAAGTTTTATATAGCCATGGAGCCAATCAATAATATGGTTATTTTCACTGTCACACTCTGGACTCTTCTTGAGATTTAGCTTTAAGAACCAGACATCCAGCCTCCTCTGGATCTTAATTAGAAGAAGGATCAAGTTGTAGATACAACCTAATTTCACTTCCTGACAAGTGATACGTCAGCTAGTTAATTTTAATGTTTGAACATATTGTTAATCTCAAATTCACATCGCTGAACTTCAGAAAATTACTAACCAAGTAGTAGCCAGAGCTGTCTTAACGCATGGGCACGCTGGGTAGTTGCCTGGGACCCCACGAGCCTAGGAGCTCCATAGAATTACCAACTTTTCAGTATATTATTCCAGGAGATTTATTCAGACCCTTCAAACCCTCTTTATTAAAACATTTACGTGGACTAATCACCTCAGTATCAGCTGATATCTTTACATGCGATCTTGCTGTTGCAAACGCTTATCTTGACCTTGACGAACACAACGTACATGTACTGAATGTACATAAGGAAGATGAAATCAACACACATAATTTTTTGAAGCAGTTTTTGAAGCAAATATCTGCAAAGAAATTTTGCAAATGTTTGTTTTGAACATTTAATTACTAATAAAAAAATAGTAATTTCATACTGTGCCATCTCTATCCGTATGATTTACCAACTGAATACCATTTTTATGTTGAATTTCTTGCTTTTCAACTTCAAGGCTCATTTTATATTGTCCAAACGTTTGTTTGGATTAATCTTTTGCTGTACAGAATGTTTTTTAATGTTTAAACACTGATGTTGTTGGAAGTATTAATAGATATAAGCTTAATGTTATCAATAATTAACATTGTATTCCTTTTGAGTGGTGTATGTAGGGCACCAGTGCACTGCTTTGCCCGGGGGCCTATAATGCTGTTAACATGGCCCTGGTAATAGCCCTTAGGAATGTGACTTGCAGAGGTGACCTTCAGCAATTACTAAAACCATTACAGTGCCCATGTTTGTCAACTGTCCTCTCTCCTGATGGATGATATGCAAAATAAAAGTAGGTTGAACAATATAAGTGTCCAGCACATCCCATCGGCCGGCAGACATAAGACCATTGCACCATCTATCATATGGACACATTCAGATAGACCATTCTTCCCATGTGTTGCTAATGGTGCCCTTATTAGAGCAACACAGTGTCAACTGCCAAGTAATTCATATATGTTGAGAGAACAGATGTTTCCTAAATTTTGCAATATTCACGCTAAAGACTTTGATAATACCCCCTTGAATCCCTGCTCTGGTCTGTGTCCCCACACCGCGCCACTCCCTGATTTTACAGTGCAATGGGTACACTTGTAATTAGGAATTCTACTGCAAGTACTTTACCTATGAAGCCTTTACTTTAATTCACCCCAATAGATTGTTATCAGTCCCCATTTTTGCAACAATTGTCTCCATTCACCATTCAGGTTTAATGGTTATATTTATATATTGTTCGAGCCAGGGCCCTTTTAAGGGAATGGAGGCTCCCAGGCTAAGGGTACTGTGAGCCACCCACATATATATATATATTACAGCATAATATAATAGCTCTGCTCCGCTCCTCCTGCACCCCCCATCCCGAGCGGTTACCTCCAATTCCTTGTGGTCCAGATCCGTCCTTTGTTCACCTCAGGCTGCAGCAGGCGTTCTTCGGTCACTCCCTGTAGTGCTTCCGCAGTGCATAGTAAACTCCTTACTGAGGAGGTCTTGTGAGAGTTAGACTATGACTCATAGGGGGGTATTCAATTGTTTCTTTTAACGCGCTAAAACCAAAAAAAAAACGAGCGCTCTAAAAAAACTTCATATTATACGGTAAATTTGCGCGCGTAAACAGTTAATACGGTACTTACTCGCTGCCAGCGGGCTGAATTTCAGCTCGCTGCTCAGGGAGCTGCAAGATGAAATTTAGCGAGTAATTACCGTATTAACGGTAATATTTTTAGAGCGCTCGTTTTTTTTGGTTTTAGCGCGTTAAAACAAACAATTGAATACCCCCCATAGTCTCACTCTCACGAGATCTCCTTAGTAAGGAGATTACTGCACATCGCGGGAGCACTACAGTGACAGCAGGCAGCTAACAGCATAACATTTGCTGTTAGCTACCTGCCATTCTCCATGACCTGACAGTCGGAGCCGGGGGCGATGAATATTGGCCGGTAGTACAGAAATAAAAAAAAAAATCAAGTTAAAATTGTTTCAAGGCCCCCCCCCCCCACCCAGATGCCCGATGCCCCTGGGCTGTAGCCCAGAAAGCTCTCAGGTTAATCCGGCCCTTAGGCAATTCCTGCTGTCTTTTAGTTATGCCAGGCTAAATCCTCCTACATAACCCTGGATTGTAACTGTAACTCACCGTTCCACCCTAGATGTTTTTCCATGGATGATGTCTGTGAGTAAATGCTGCTGTTCCTGATACTTCTGGTTGATGTTCTGTATGTTAATAAGCATATCTCATACTAGCTAAGGCTCAGTAATGTGAGGCTTCTATGGTCTCTACCGCTATCCTCCATGGCAATATCTTTCACAGGTCTGGTAATTTTTCCACCATTTCTTTACAAACCATTATTGATAAATCTAATACTTCACAATCACATTCTTCTTTCTCTTGAGTCCATCCGGCTCACATTCCTTATCTTGGTTTTTACTGCTATCCTATTTTATCTGGGTCTTTGGTTGTTCTTGGACTCATAACTTTTCGCCTGGTATTTTGTTTTACAACTGACTTCCTGACTCCCTTAATTTTCCTTGTTGACTCGTAAGAAGTTTCCGCAACTGGACTTTGAGAGCTTTTGTAGCCTCCTGGTCACTGGACAGCTGCCTCTGGGTCAGTATCTCTCAGACTAGTTCAATATTCTCCATCTCAGGGTCGGGTGGGTATAAGGAGCTCTGGTACACGTGTGCGTGCAAGTTCAGTAACAAAGTTGGTGCAGCTGACAAACACAATTATTAAGAAAATTGGGCACCAACCGATCTCTCAGGAGGAAATAAATGCACAGTTTATTTACATCTCTTTTCTCTCCTGCACGGTCCTTTATCACACATGTAACACATGTGCACATGTAAGCAGCGGCTCATGCAGGTGTTCTCAAGTTCTGGCAATTTCTCTAGTCCAGGGGGTAAATATATCAAGCTGAGAGTTTTCCGATGGGTGTGAAAAGTGTAGATGTTGCCTATAGCAACCAATCAGATTCTAGCTGTCATTTTGTAGAATGTACTAAATAAATGATAGCTAGAATCTGATCGGTTTTTCAAGTCCGCCGTAAAACTCTCAGCTTGATACATTTACCCCCAGGACAGTCACTCTGCCTCTCACCCCTACACCGCCGGCCTCTGTATACTCTCATTGGTCTGTCTCATCACCGAGTCTCTATCTGCCAGCTGGGACATAAGAGAAGTATGGATCTCAATAACAAGGTTCAAGGAGAAAACTGGTAACTATATAATCCCCATTAGTGTGAAGAAACATATGATAAAGTATATATGTTTGAGGAAGTGTTAGGAACCCCTCTAGCCAGTACAGCACAACCCGGAGTCTGCTCTGCCAGTCAGGTGTTCAATGGAGCCCCTAGTGGTGGGGACAGACTTGGCCGCAGACTAGCAGAGGGTCGTGAAGTGCGTACCGACTAGGGAGAACCCAGGAAAGTGGAGTAAAGTACAGGCAGGGGTCGAGGGCCGGCAGCAGACAGGGAATCCAATACACAAGCCGGGGTCAAGGGTCATAGGCACGGTAGCTAGGTCCAGTTCAGGCAAGAAGGTCAGGGTCACGAGAAACACGAGCAAGGTCCAAATCCAGGCAAGGGGTCATACACGAGCAATCCAACACGATATCCAAAGAACAGAGCAAGGAAGGGAGCAGGTCAGCACACTGGCAACAGAAACTATAACCGGCAGTGAGGCTGCAGACCTCACTGCCTTAAATATACACATGGACCAATCAGAGCCTAGCTCTGCAAGCACACCAAGGGGCTGGCTAATTAACATAACTAGCTTAATAGTCATCAGGCTATTAAAGACCTCCGCGCACGCGCCCGGCTGTCCCCTTGTTGCCGGGATGCGACGCTGCCTTGCAAAGCATCCGGCCATTGCCTTGGCAACGGCCGGGGGTTAGAAGGAAGTGACATCCCGGTCAAATTCCCTGAGGTGTTTTGCAGCACGAAGTCGTCTTCGGGGAACCCAGGATCGCTAGGTAGCTAGGTCCAGTTCAGTCAAGAAGGTCAGGGTCACGAGAAAGACGAGCGAGGTCCCAAATGACGCTTTGTGACATACAAACAAAAACTCTTGAACTTATCTATTGCACGTATAGAAAAGCTTCAAGAATCCTCTGGAAGACAAATTATATCGGAAACCATTTGCCATTTTCACAGAGGCTCGGAAATCTATTCCGTGTATAGAAGATTGGATTTATCAGCAACTTTCCACAATGCTTACTGTGATCAAAGAGTTAAACTCAATGCACTGCTAAAGGATATCACTACCTGGTGTCACTCTTATAAACCTATATTAGGATCCCAATATGTACAAACATGCAGCGCTCGCAGTAATTATGCTGCAGTCACAGCGTGTGACCTATAACAGGACGTTGCTGAGAGAAATATATCCCATGCACAAGAACATAAAACCTTAAGCTGGAGCTATGGACATAAAACATCCATGTTGTTATGTTATTATAAGCATGAAACCGCGGTTACACATGTCATCTGTTCCGTGCAGTTACAATATGCAATGTGTATAATCCCTTATGAACGATAATACCTGCATCCATAATCCTCTTACCGTGCATACACTTATAGCTAATCATGTTATTGTTGTATTTACTGGAAAACATTACATTTACATAGATACCATTAATGCAAAATAATGTAATTATATTGTATTATTTTACCTTTCTGTCCCCACTCTCTCTGGAAAAGTCATTTCTTAGCTGAAAGTTAAATGGAGCATTTCCTTTGAAAAGGGATGTTTTGCTATGTATGGTAATGTAAACAGGAAAGTGCTCACGTTGGGCCTGATTCATTAAGGAAAGTAAAGCAGAAAAAGGTGTAACTTTGCACCTGGGCAAAAGCATGTTACATTGGAGGGGGAGGTAAAATTAAAATATAGGGACAGAGTTATAGTTGGGGTAGGACATGTCCTAGATCAGCTGTAAATTCCAGTGTACAAATAAAGCCATCAAGTATTTGTGTGCTGCATGAAAAAACAGCCAGTATTTAACTTATGTGCAAAATAATGAACTAAATTGCACCCCTTGTATTGTACCAGGGTTTTGTCCAGGAGAAAACGTACTAAATTTTTTGCCTTTCCTTAATGATTCAGGGCCGTTGTGTCTGGGATGTAATGAAATTGTGTTTGCAGTAGAGATGGGCGGGCTCGGTTCCCCGAGATCCGAATCCTACCGAATTTAGCCTATCCGAGTACCGAGCCGAGCAGGCTCGGTACTCTTCCGCCCGTTCAGATTCGAAATCGAGGCAAAATGTCATCGTGACATATTCGTTTTTCTGAGCTCGGTTCTCGCGAGATTTGAAAAGCATAAATACCAGCCTCTACAGCAATCCATCGCCATTTCACAGAGGGAGAAAGCAGGTTTAGGTCACACTGGCTATATCAGCGCAGGGACAGAGCAGTAATTGGACACATTATTGTTTCTATTCAGTACTATTCTAATCTTAATACCAGTTGTTACAACAGTAAGAGGAGGGTTTTTGTTCAGTTTCTGGCACTCCAAGTGCTTTTGGGGTGTCCCCATTCTTTTGCATTAATTTTTCTGGCTGTCAAAAGTCATATTTGTCAGCAGTATCTAAAACAATTTATAGCACTACAAATGCTTTGGGCTCAGAATGGATTCAAAGCAGTCCACATATGAGCAAAATGAGCAACCAGGTTCTGTCACCAGTCCTGATGGTAGTGTTCCCAGTACGTCATCTGGGAAAGGCGGCGATGTCAAACTACACAGTCTTTTGAAATCGGTCAGAAAAACACACACCAAAAAAAAAATTTACCGTGTTGAAGCGAAATAGAAGTGTAACTGAGGAAAAGTTAAGTGCCGATAAAAAAAAAATTGCCAGCATGCCATTCTACACACGCAGTGGCAAAGAGAGAATGAGGCCTTCACCTTTGTCTATTAGTGCCAGATCAAAAAATGTTACCGAGCCTACAAGTGGTGCACAACTACTGTTACGCGTCAAAGCCGAGCTGCAAGATAACAGTAAGGCATTAGAGGATAATGTTTGCTCTGAATCACAAATGACACCAATCCCTGTGGAGAGTCCATCCATCAGTGGTATGTCTAATCGTGAGCATTCTGTTAGTGACAGTGTACCCATAAAGAAGGTTCCTTTCAGCAGTTCTGTTGATGTGTGCCTGAACGGCCCGAGTGTACCTAGTGATACACCAATTGAGGATGACACTTTGAAATTAGAAGAGGATGAGGAGGAGATTTGTGTAGGCGACGAGGGTGCTAATGAGGATGTTGATGATTATGATGCAGACAGATACCAAATTGCCTTTCTCAATTTCTATTTATATTCTAGACAATAACGGCTGAATAGTTTTATATTTAACTCCAAGTGGAGAGGGGTCTGATGCAGACAGATACCAAACTACCTTGGTCCATTACTTTTTATATTCTAATTCTACAGTCTATGGAGGCTGCTTTTTTTATATTCAACTACAAGTGGAGGGCGGGGGGGGGGGTCATAGACAGCCACCAAATTACCTTGGTCCATTTCTTTTTATATTCTAATTCTACAGTCTATGCAGGCTGCTTTTTTTCTATTCAACTACAAGTGGAGGGTGGGGGGAGTCATAGACAGCCACCAAAAACTACCTTGGTCCATTTATTTTTATATTCTAATGCTACAGTCCATGCAGGCTGCTTTTTTTCTATTCAACCACAAGTGGAGGGCGGGGGGGAGGTCATAAACAGCCTCCAAACTACCTTGGTCCATTTATTTTTTTTATTGTTCAGTCTATGCAGGCTGCTTTTTTTCTATTTAACTATAAGTGGAGGGGGGGGGGCATAGAGACTGAAACCAAACTGCCTTTGTCCATTTCTTTATATATTTTACTATAAGTGTAGGGTGTAATATACACCCAAAGACGATGGCTGCATTGCCAATAGGCTAAGATGAAGAGGAAGACAACCAGGTTTGTATGCAGAATTAAGGACGGCCTACCAGGGATTAAACTGTTTTCTTCCTAATTTATTAGCTTTAGAATTACCTTACTTATCAAAGAAACAGGTGGAGCACTAAATTAAGTTATTTTATGCCCAAAAACATTGATTTTTAAACAAAATTGCAAAACAAAACCAAACAAAACCAAAACCAAAACATGCAAGGGCGGTTTGGCAAAACCAAAACCAAAACACGACGGTAATCCAGTTTCAAAACCAAAACCAAAACACGGGGGTCAGTGAGCATCTCTAGTTTGCAGTTTCTATGTCAATTTTCACACTCTAGTTAGAAATGAACACTTTTGCTCATTACAATAATACCTGTCAACAGTCCCGATTTGTACAGAACAGTGCTGATTCTTGGGCGGGGTTTGGTGGATAAGGGGTGTGACTTAATTTCACTTTCTATTCCATTCAGAAACGTTAGTAGTTAAGCAAAATCATCACCAGCAGTCAGTTGGAAACAGTAATGACCTCCATGTCTCCTCAAAAAAAAAAATATGATAAAATAATGAAGGTGCTGGTATATTTTACTGCATGCGAAGTTGCTCATCTCAAATCAACAGAATCTGAATAACAATGATACAATTGCAGATTACAGTAGATTGGAACCACATGTTATTTTTCTGATTAGTTCTGAGCATAAATAGCTGTTTTCTAAGGCATATCGCAGGGGGGTTTGTTTTTAGATCCTGCATGTATGTCCAGGTTTGGTTTTTGACTGGACCATTAGTGCTTTACTTGCAATTACTAGAAAACTTTGCCTACGCTGGGAAATGACAGACCTTTCAACTAGCAGGCTCCTGTTTTCCACAGACAGTTCCGACTTAATCAGGTGAAGCTATTTCATTGCACTGCTTAATTTCCTAGAAATGTAAAGCAAAAGGCTTAATCTACGCTGGTGATTTTTAGTCTCTGCGATTAATTCTTACGAAGTTAATCAAAGTAGCGTTTCCTGCCCCGAATACCCTCGCCAGCATTTAATCTTTCTGATCATGAAGATTATGTAGTTCTACAAGGAGAGTAGAAACTGGAGAGGGAATATAAAATTTTATTTAACCATTTTTTGAGGATAAGGAATTGCACAATTGATGTGGTCAGCGCAGTTCTGCCGATCTCACAGAAGAATAAAGGCTTCATACGTCAAACAAGACAAAAACAGGTATGGCTTTAGCTGTTGGCATGGACAAGAATAGAATGTTATGATGTGATTCTTAGTAAAAGGATCAAGGCTTATAATAACGAGCAGAAATACAATTATCAAGAAGTAGTTTCAGTGCTAGCCCTACCTAGTGTCGAGTAATTACTAAGAAATTAGATACTTGTAAGCTGACTGATAACTCTGAACAATGCTTGAATATGAGACTGTTACTCATATAGCATATATTAATCTCTCTCTCTCTCTCTCTCTCTATATATATATATATAGGTGGCTAATATAATAAAAATATGCATATTGATATGTACTGCCTCCCTCTCCCCCCCTCCCCCTTGCCCTCCCCCATTTCTTCCTTGTAAATTACCATGTATGCAGTGTCGGACTGGGGCATGAAGGGCCCATTGGGGGAATGCAGTGTTAGGGGCCCACTACATTGGGGTGTGGCCAACTGTAAGAGTGGGTGTGGCCAGTCAAGGGGGTGTGGTCAGCCCATGGAGGGCAACTTATGTCACTACAGTGTGGTCCTTAAAGAACAAAGTGGACATTGGAAATTAGGCAAGTTTCAAATGTATCATGTAAAAAAAACTATAGAAAAAATATGTATCAATCAATAAAAAATATTCTGGAAGGCTGTGTTATTCGTTGTGTTGTGTGACTGTCAGTGTGGAGGGAGCTGAGTAACGCTGAATTATTAATAGTAAAAGAGTATTTTTGGGAAGGGAGGGAATTTAGCAAGACAGGTATAAAAAAACATTTAATTTAACTTGCTATAGGGTGTTGAAATCTACAACGTAAAGAACAAGGACACCTGGTAAATATATATATATATATAGTTGGTAAATAAGTCTTTATTTTTACTTGTGATCCATCTTATAAGGCTTTAGTGCGTTTAAGCTACACAAGTAAAAATTGCTTTTAAACAAAAAGCTTCCATTCCCTACATTTCATAGATTTTTTCTTTTATGCTGCAGTATTATTTTGAAGGACAAGTTTCATTATAAGGTGCCATTTAGATGGGGTCTGCAGTATGTGTATTGATTCCATTCCCCCGTTTCGCTCAGGGTTTCTCTAACAGGCTGGCTGGCTTGGAAGGGCACTAACTTACCTGTGTGGAAAGCTCCGGCATCCTACTCCTCTGGGCGGCCGTGATACCAGGAAGACGGCACACTCCTCCTCCCCTGCTGAAGTGAAAAACTCACTACCGCGCAGGTGCCGAGAGCCCAGACACGGCTCTCTACACCTGCGCGGTAGTGTGTTTGTGACGGAAGTGGTCCCACCGCAGCCGATATCTGTGTTCCCCGTAAGCTCCACCCTAACAGTGTAGGGGCGGAGCTTCAACCCCGCCGGGCCTACCGGTGGATAGCCCGGCTGCCCGGCAGGCCAGTCCGAGGCTGAATGTATGTCTTTTCTGTTTTTGTGTACTTTAATAAAATCATTATTGAAAAAAAAAAAATATGCAACTGCAAAGATGAAAAGCTCCTAACACCCTAAATAAATCACATGAATTAGCTATTATTGGTTCACTCCGTCATAATTCACAGACAGAATGAATTGCTTAAAACTCAAAACTAAATGGCAGCATTGCGAGATGGCAATGGTCGTGCTTCATAGTAATTAAGATTTGCCTCTGATGATCAGCCCATAGCCAGCAAATCGCTGAAAAATGGGTGATGTCTGGTAAGCGACAAGTCGCTCATCATTGACCAACTGAAAGCGCCTGTGAAGTTTAGCCATAAACCTTAATTACCAGGATTAGTGAGAACAGACACATGTAAATGATTTGCTTCACTTGTCAGAGAAAATAGTTGATTTGCTTTAAGGGTTAACTCAATTCATTTGGTGGTGAAAAAAATTAACACTAATTTTAAAATGTTTGGAAGTAATTGTAGGTTACTATAATTAAAGTAATTTAAAACATTCATAGATTTACTTGTTTATTCATTTGATGCATGTTCACAGAATTACACATTTTATGCTACATCTATATTGAATAATAACATATAGTGACATGAAGGTCACTATATGCGCCATCTTCAGAAGGTGAAGATGGCGCTGACCCATGAGCTTACAATTTAAAAGGTGCGGGGAACACATGATATATAGCGGAATAACAGTTGTAGCTGGTGCTGGATACAGTGAGTGTGGTTAATATAAGCCAGTATTATCAGCAGCCAATAATAAAGCAGCCATTAGTGACTGGTGCTTCTGTGCAGTCGGTGCGGTACGGAAGGAATGAGGAGAGACAGCGGAAGGTGGAGACAGGAAAGATGATCCAGTCATTACGAAACTCAACTGCTGGCATCGATGACCGTCCTTCACCATCTATTGTAGGTGAACCTCCTTCCTCTTCTGACTCTGGAGAAGCCTTTCAATTTTGTGCTACATTAACATTCTTATGGTTATCTGCCAGCTCGGAGTAGCTGGGTGCCCAGTATTTTTGATTGGCATCATACTTGTTGCTGGGCATGGGATCTCTTATCTGGAATGCTTGGCACTTTGTGTTTCTAATGACCACTGTTGCCTGTCCATGAGATATAGACTATAGAGGGTCAGCAAAGCAGCTTCATAAAACCAAAGAACACCCAAAGTTTTCCGCTGACTTCACTAATCTGCCTGAACAGTGATCAGAACCTGTACAAACAAGCAGCATTGTTTCCCTTCCCTTAGTGCGTTTGAGATGTGGGTAATCACCTGGTCTAGGAACGTCCTAAACCGTTTGTGATGTCACACTGTTTTCAGTATAGAGAGCCGCACATATAACCATATACCATTGGACTTTCCAAATAATCAGCAGCCATGGGAGGTCCCAGGGAAGTAAAATAATGATACTTATTTTCACCAATCTATGGACTGTAGAGGGGGCTCAGTTGTTGCGATTTGTGAGGTCCTTCTATCAGTTTCAAAAGCATATTATTACTTGTTGCAATGCCACAAATTCTGAGTTAATTAAACATTAATGAAAAAAGTCTCTATAATAATCATATACTGCATTTGAATTATATATATTTTTTAAAAGTCACTTACCAGTCCCTTAATACAGTTTTGTTGGGGCTTCCTTTTGTGACACCTTACTTTGTGCTGCGCGGTCCCCAGATGGTGGGCATCACCAATCACTAGGTTGTGGTCTACAGAGCAGATTGGATTCTCCTTCGTGATTTCATCCAGAGTCATTATAGCAAAGAGGAAGGGAAAATAATGGATGGGTGGTGGGTTCTTTTTTTAAAACATTGCAAAAAATGTATTTATCCTTCAAATTCAAAGTATTTTATTTTGTGAGCTTATGGGCTTCACAGTCCTGTAGCACAAACATTTTTATAAATATGATCCCTATTTATCAAAGACCACAAATCCCTATTGCCAAATAAATTGGGCTTGTTTTAGCTTCATCCTATATGCCAAGGGGATTTACCACTGGTCATAACATTGCTGGTAATAACCTCACCACCGTTAACTATCACTAGCTGTCACCGGTACATGGAGCATGCTGCCCAGGAAATGAGACGCTCAGAAGAAATTGACGGAGTCTTGGTGCTACTACTACACCCAACGTGTCCTGTTACCAGTAGCAACAGCAATATACAGTAGACAATACATTATGGACAGAAGTGATATGTATTTAGTGGGCTTTAATAAAAATAGGGGGCTGTGTAAATTTTATAGGGGGCCCCGTCTCAAATTTTCCACAGGGGCTATGGTACGTTAGTTACCCCACTGTTATTTGCACTGTAAACTAAACATATAAATTTACATTAAAAGTGAAAATACAAAATATATGTTTAGAGTCCCTTTAAAGGTATTGTATAAACTCTGACCAGTCGCCTATTTTACTGCCTGTTTAAAGATGTCACGTGATTGAATGGGAAGCCCTATGTTCAACGCTTTGTGGTAAGGAACGCTCATTGCGCCAGTCCTGGTAAATATTTTAATCATACTTGCCTACTTTTAAGGGGGAGAAGTCATGTGACAGGGGGTAGGAGGGGGGCGTGGTAGCATCGTCACGTCACCATAGCCCCACCCCCACTATAAAATGTCATAATTCACGGCATTGAATAGAGGGGGCAGGACTTATTGACTCGATTAAGCTCCACCCCCTCCATTTAATGACGTGAATTTCGGCAAAGCGGGAGCCTTGCCTACTCTTCCGGAAGTCCGGGAAGACTCTCCGAAATTCGGGTGCCTCCCGGCAAATCCCTTTCATTTGACTAAACTTTTACCAGCTTGATACATGCTTGAAAATGTTCATGCAACATAGTACATAGTATCTGATTCCAGACTTAATACAAACACAAGAGAACAATAAAAAAATATTGCTTTTATATGGTGGATCTGTGCCAGTAATGTACTGTATCTGTATACACCACTAAATGCCCCTTTTCCCAGAATTTCTATATTGGCATTTATAATTGAACAGTCCATGGGGAGCGATGAAAGCAGGCAAGCATTATCATATCTGTGTAACATTCTTCCTTACAGAGGATGAATATGTACTTGAAGCGCTGGTTGCCTTCAGCAAGCTTTTGGGTGCCTGTGACATGAATGAATGGTTCTGTACAGCCAGACTTCCCAAATGACAATGCTACAAAAGCAGTTTAGTTAGTCTGGAAGATCATTTCCGCAGACATATCATTTAGTTTCCAAAGGGCACCGGCAACAAATACGAAGTTAAAATATCATGATAATTCACATTAATAACTTCGTTAATGACCTTCTCGCTGCAGACGGCTGAATATTTAAAGACGAGTGCTTAAAAGTTGATGGCTAGTGCCAATTTCTCAGGGAAATTAATTTAAATACAAAACATTTTATTAGTGTGGCTTTATGCAAGGAAACAAGTAATTACATGAGCTGCAGAACTGCACGCTGTACCATTCGAATTTAAATAAATCACGGACGTAATTATCGAAATGCTGGTGTAATGGATCACTGCAGAGAGAGCCTCTGGGTAACATTAGCTCAGGGGAAGATGCTGTAAGTCAGACAAAACTTTTAGGAGTCAGTTTTATTGATGTCAATGAATGAATGCACATCTTCTCTGGCTCCTGAGACGATCATAGGGGCTTCCATATTTGAATGACTTATTTCTGAATTCTACAGTGTTGTATCTACCAATTTATCTTCGAGCACAAAGGACCATTACGAGACCCTACAATTTTATCTGCGGAGCAGGGAGGGGAATGGGCGTATGCCCGTGGTCAATATACAGCATACTTGCCAACTCTCCCTGAATGTCAGGGAGACTCCCTGAAATAGGGGTGATCTCCCTCACTCCCTGAAGAGTCCGGCATTCTCCCTGATGCTGAGCCAGTACAAGACGTGGTTGGCTTGGCCATCTGTGGCATGATGGCACAGTTCAGAAATTGTGTCCTATGTCCATGTATTGATGTCTATGGAGGTGGCCATTTTCATGGAGACCAAGATTTAATCAAAGACTGACAGGTAAGACAACATGACTTCAGTAATGGAGACAGAAATGTAAAAGACACTTCAGTCTCTAGAGATTCATTAGCTGCTTTTCTTTAGCACGTAGTTGCCTATTCTCCCGGAATGTCCAGGAGACTCCCGCATTTCTGGGCAACCTCCCGGTTCTCGCCCCCGCAATAGATAAGTTGGGGGTTTGGGCTTAATGATGCAAATATTGTGTCATCTTAGTCTCGCCCCCTGCGGTAATTGGACAAAATTGTGACAATCGTTTAGAGGGCAGTGCCAAAATGATGCAATTCGTCAAGCCCCGCCCCCACACATCCACCTCCCCTGCGATCTCCCTGAAGCCAACTAGGAAAAGTTGGCAAGTATGATATACAGTAAGGGCGCGCCAAGCTCAACGCATGCAGCCACATCCATTTTAAGCTTTGGGCATCTCAAAGGTACTTGTTTTTCTGTCATATTACTTGCACCATCTACAGGTTTGGTTTACATGCCAATTTCTTCTAACTAATGGCCCCCTGTTGGCTCTGCCGCTGTGTCCTACCAGCCTTAACACCCAGCATACTGGTCATTATTTTCAATGATTGGTTGCTAGTTAGCATTGCCTAGTAACAGGCCCGGTGCAGCTCAGTGAAATGTTTGCAAATACTGAAAATATTTTAGAAAATTGATACATTCCCTTTAATTAGTTCCAGTGAAACAAGTGATAATACCCTGATTATGGTAAGGACTAGCTGGTCTCATTAGCATTTATTACTGCTAACATTTTATATAACAAACAAAACACAGTTTTTGTTTTACGTATTGTTTTGTCTAATGTTCCTATCCTACTCTGTTGCATAGTCTGTAAAGTCCATAACCTACAGGGGATGCTGCTCGCTTTACTGTTCACAAAAGAGATTATTCTGCGACTAAAATCTTTCCAGAGATTGAAACATTCTACAGATGAGCATCATTAGAACAATGAGGGTCTGATGTAGGATCAGACGTAAGTCCGTGTCATAATAGCAAAAAGCACTTTTGGCTACTGCGCATGTAGTATCCAAGGATCCATCTCAGTCTGCTCTCAACCCGCAGTTTTGGGTCCCCCTGCCATAATGCCAAACCAGGCCAATGCTTGTCAGCACGGGGTTGGATTCCATACGGAGATCTGGCCCAGAAGATATGCAGTCCCCCTCGCTAGGTTTAACCAACCTCATGCTGAAAGTACTAGAGTGTCAGGCACCCTCCCCGCACTGTGTATAGGTGACGGACGCCTGCGGGACGTACTTCCGGGTCTCGCCGACCGCGCTAGCGCAGTGTGACCGTGTCCCGTTGCCTTACCCCTGCATGTCGGTGGTCAGGTGCATCTAACCACCAAACCCACCTGCAACCTATCAGGGCCCACCATGGAACATATATAGCACCTCCTCACTTCAGCCTGTGCCAGACTATTGGTTTCACCAGCTCCAGCATCCTGTATCCTGTTTCTGCTGTTCTTGGTTCCTGACTTTTGTCTTTGTTTCCTGACTATTCTCTGCCTTGCATTTTGGCCCTGCTTGATTCCTGGATTCTGACCTTCGGCTTCCTCCTGACCACTCTCTCGGATCAGCCCTGTGTACTGCACCATTAATTGGCTACCGACCCGGACCGTACGACTATTCTTGCTCTCTTCCGCTGCACTGATAGCTAACTGGGAGAACCGCGACCTGCGCACCCCACACAGCTAAGCCCATACCTCCTTGCGGGGGTCCCTGGTGAATACCGGGGGTACATTAGACTCCGCGCCTCTCAGATTAGTCGCGCCATTATCAGTCAGTGGCATCCTCTAGTCATTATCATGACATAGGGCTCTTCCCACTTCGCTGGGGCAGTGGATGTGGGACAGTATTAAGTTAGTAAATGTATAAATCGATCTTGTCTCTTAGCACCACTTGTTACGCAATAGGCCCCAGAATATTATCAATACTAATCAGTTTTTCTAAGAAAACAAATGGCGTTCTCCAGATAGATTTTATTTGCACACCATTGTAAAGCATTGCGTTATAATGATAGCTCTCCTTGAATTAATTTAATTTATCGGAAGCATGTTTTGTCATTTTATAAAATATATGTTGCAACAATGTACCCACATTGTAGGATGGAAACTTATGTAATGCCCTATTCCCTAGCGTGTTTGTGGGAAGCAGGGTGTGTACTATACTGTTACCGAATATCAATCTTCACCTTAATATCTACTGCGCAGTGCCTGCACCTTAGTCAGGAGTCAGCAGTATCTTCCTTGGGTAATGTTTAGTGAATCTGCAAAACCAGAGAGAGACTAAGGAACCTTACACCCTCCTACTTACCGCCTCAGACACAAAATTTTAATCTCAATACTTCAAAATGATGTTTAGAAGCCACACCGGCACATTTATTTGCGGAGGCGTGGGCCACTAAAGTTTTTTTGTTTTGTTATCAGAAATATGCTTCACTGTAGAAAAGGTTAATGTAGAGGTGGATATGTATCAATGAAAACACTTTAAACCTTGGGCAAGAATTAACAGAGCAATATTATAAGACAGCTGCAAAATGTATATGAATATATATATATATATATATGATTACACAGTTTGCACTCTTCCCCACTTTCTATACTCTATCACAGTAAGAGGAACCTCTGACCCACTTATCTGTAAAATCACACAATAATCTAGTCACATAAATGGTGTCTTCTGATAATAAACTGTTTTCACATTGAGCAATATTAATCATGCAGTACAAGTAAGAATCATTTGCAAATGTTCAAACCCTTGATGTCAGAAAGTGGCAAAGATGTGTATACTTGTTACTTGCTCCTGACTTTGGTGTGCACAAATACAATATGAAGAAATGAATCAATATCACGGTCCCTCTTAGTCGCTGTGCTTGACAACACACAAAAGATCATCAGCAATTACACTGTTTGATATCTATTCCTGGTAGAATAATGTATTTATCATGTAGGTCTATTAAACAACACTCATAACATCCCTTGAAAATGTATGCAGAAACACATGTAGTAAATGCTGGTTGCACCCTTCTATTCCTATGATGACGCAGATCACTGTCTCCTTTTTGTAAACTGTATCACAATGCACACCAGTAATGCTTTCCACTGAAAAGGGTTTTACCCACTCTTTCTCCTTAATATCTTAGTCCCAAATTAACTTTCTATCTCTCCCTGCACTATACCCTTGATACTTAAGCATAGCCTTTTTTTTTTGTTTCTTGCTTTCTGCTAATTGGCCACCTACAGTATGTGTGTTATATTGACCCTGGTAATAAAGCAGATATACTAAGAATTTGCTGTTCAAACTAAAACATATGTTTGCTAAAGATGTACAGAATTGTTTGCATTCCATGCAAAATGTTCTGTTCATTACATCCATGCATCTCTATGTTCTTATGTCATTTAATAATTTAGTTCTCACCCCTATGTATGGCACTGTGGAAGCCTTGTGTGTGGCCTTATAAAAAAGATAATATTAATATGACTACATTTTTCCTTTAGTGGATGAATCTGCAACATTATAAGCATCTAAAACTATATATATGTCATACAAAGAGTGGAATATTTCTGTCCAATTCAACACACTTCTATATTCCCTACTAAAAATAATTTCACCTCAGGCTCCTCTCGCTGCATCATTTCCATTCCTCTGCTTTCAAATTGCAAAACCACGGCACACAGATGTCAAGCTTTCCAAATCCCTGTCTTCGGTGTTCTGGAAAATTCAAAAGACGTGGGGGGAAAATAGAAAACTTTATTTTAATTGTTGTTTGCTTTTGTGAATGTTCAATAATAATGTAAAAATATTTTAAATAATGCTGCGATTGGCAAGTAAGTCTCCTGTTTGTCTGTGTAAACTCTTCCGAATCCCAACTAATTTTCTGACACCGTGAAGCATCAGAGAATTTTAAGCAGCCAATTTAAATTACAACGTTGGCTTATTCATAAGCCGTTGCTTTGTACCCTGTGAATCTTTTATTGGCGATATGCATTATTTGTATAAGTCATGCAGCATCACGGAAAATAGGGATGAAATGAAAGAGATTTGCAAATACTGCTGCAGCATCCATAATTTAGAGGGGAGGCGCACTTTTCAGGGAGGAAAGTTAAATATAGAGAAGTTGTGAGGAGAAGAAATGAAAATTAGATTTTCCCAGTTTTAAAGCTTTTCGAATATTCAATACGTAGTCCGGAGATAGCGGTGTGTAAAAAATGGATCTAATCAGAAATCTTTAGCAAAAGGTTAAATAAATGTGTGAATTTTTATAACTATATGAAAGTAAATGGGATTAAAATTTGAAAGAGCGAAGAATTCATGTATTGTACTTTAATGCTATCCTTGGTAGCTGGTCTGACTGAAGACCAATCTGGTTTATTCAGAGAGCAGCTGGAGGAAAATAATCTCTCTTTTTATTTGCACAAGTATATGCAGTTGTAGATGAGCAAGGAAAATAAATACAGCCTTATTAAATATTTAGTTCCTTGACGTATTCCATCATATGCGTTCACCGGAAATGTCAAGAGAATTTCAAGGTCTAAAAAAACCGGTTCAATTGCCGTGTGTTTTTAAAAACTTGTTCACTTATTCTCATGTTCCATATGGAATCTGCAATTTGCCTTCATTAAAAATATAGCATAAGAGAGTCCGTATCACTGTGCAGTTAAAATCATTTTGGTTTCCAATGAATGTGCATTTTTGGATTTTTTTTTTATATATTTTCAATTTGTTCTTTTTACACTTTGAAAGAATTTGGTAAGTACTAGTTTGTTTTAGTTCCCACCCTCAAATTTCAATTATTAAAAAGAGCAGAGCGGAGACATCTTCTAAGCGGTGCTTGCGCTGGATCGTACATGTTCAGAAAAGAGCAGGGCGGGGGGCTCAGAAGGTGGGGACGGCATTGCTGGGCCACCAACTAAATTTTTCTATGGGGTAAAGCAATACACTGTTCCTCCCATGGTAAAAGTTGTCAGTTTCTGAGTATCAGCCAGCTGACAACCCAGATATTGACCAATTTTATGGCCTTTCCCTAGGGCACAGATTATGTCAAAAATTACATGAATCTCTTTCAAAATATCCTATTTTTATCTTGAAAACTGTTTTGCAAGTTAATATTCCATTATGTCCATTTTTATAACCATTTTACCAATAAGAATGGTGTCAAATTATTGTCATATTAAATCACATTTAATAATGTTCTGTATTTTGTCTTCTTAGAATAATTCATGTCTTGGTGCAGGTTTTTTTTTTTATTACGCAAGTTTTTTTCAAGGAATTTATTCATTGGCTTTAACTATTGATTCAATTGTGTTTTAATTGTTTATTGGTACATTTTCAGGGAGAAAGTGAATGCTTCCTAAGAGTGTCAGCTCAGTGTTAGTGGTGGTAGCATTTTTGTTTTTTTTAAAAGTGAGTGTGAGATAGGTCAAGTGGGTTTGATTTGATTAACCCTTTCACACCCGCATGCACACATGCCGAGCTGGGTCTAGGTGATCAGGTGGTCGGCTACCGTAACATTTCACTGGAGCCTGAGGCCATCATTGACAGCTGCATCCTGTGTGTATGCAGTGTATGTCTGCCATATTCAGCTGTCAATTTATAAATTTCAGGAGAAGCTGCTGACATATACTGACCATCGGGAGTCGGGAATGAGTTAATGATTATTGAACAAATAGACATACCTAATTCTGACTAACACTGAGAACATTATTTTTCTGCATCTTACTAAAATATGTTACTAAAGATAAATTAAAATATGAGCTGTATATTCCATTGGCAAACTGCCCCATGTGCAAGTTATCATAAAAAATAAATACTGTAGCATAATTTATTTAATCCTTTCTCTGCCAAGGATATAAAAGTTACATTGTTGCAGTATATCTTCTAGGTGGTAAGAATACAACACTTACGTTATAAGTTATATGACGGCTGGGACAGTCCACCAAAATTAGAACTGTCTGGCTGGAATCGGGACTATTGGGAGGCAGGTCTAGCTAAGCTTGTTGTCGTTCAGAAAGAAAGGCAATATTCTGACCAAACTGGAATCGTTATTAAACTCTGATGTCAACTCATCTGAATAGGTTACCTACAGATTGTCTACTAGGAACTACTAAATAATACTAAATATGTATAATGCATGATTTCAGGAGCTTATCAGAACTAAAGATATTTGAGATAAAGGGGGGATTATTATTCCTAGCACACCACACATCATGGGTCTGATTCATGTAGGAAATTTAAGCAAAAAATTGAGTAAGTTTTCTTACTCAAGTTTTCTGGACAAATCCATGTTAGGGTGCAAATGAGTTTATTATTTTGCACATGAGGAAAATACTGGCTGTTTTTTTCATGTAACACACAATACTTGATAGCTTATTCATACACTGAAATTTAAAGTTGGTTGAAAACATGCCCTACCCCAACTATAAATCTGCCATCACATTTTAAATTTACCTCCCCCTCCAATGCAACATGGTTTTGCCTTACTTACTTTTGTCAAAATAATTTCAGGGAATCAGGTCCCATGTCTTTAAGTCTTCTAAAAAAAACTCTACAGGAAACCTTTTTCTGAAATGGCCGAGAAGGTGAGAGATATCAATAGTTTACATTCAGCTGCACAGCAAATATAAATAAAATTATGAGCATCTGAATTTTAGTAAATCTATGAAAACATTTACATATATGAGAATGTTATAAGAGGCCTTTCCTTACTGGATGCACTTGTGTTTTAGTTGAATCTGTTTATTTAAAGAAAGTTATTCTTTTCTTTTGTTTTATTCATGCCACAGTTTTTGAAATGTGCATTTATATGGAGTAGCAGCCGAAGGTCAGTCAGAGGTGTCAAAATAATTTTAAGGGATCCAGAAGGGGAATTGTAGGTGGCATTAATGAATGATTATTGGTGTGTTACTCTTATCTACAAAAAACAGTTATGGTTAACAATAAGTGAGCTATTTATTGAAGGACCAATATACTTCAAGCCGTCTTTTGTAAGATAAATAAAACAGATCTCGGTGACATTCACAACTGTGAAAGTCAGAGAATTATTTTAGGGAAGATCTTCTTGTCAATTTATGGAAACCTCAGCCACTTGGGCAGTAAAATGTGTAATAACAGAAGACAGTAGCATGGAGTGGTGGGATTACAAGAAGTGCAGCAGCTCCAGGTCCCAGAGATGATCAGTAGTCCGAAGTTCTGCCTCTGGCTGCACCAACAATCATCTCAGCACAATCGCTGTGCGGCCAGAAGAGCTCTTTACTGCACCCGCGCATGCTCAAGACTGCATTACCGGATACCCCTTCCAAAGGTTGCTCTGGCGCCCTGTTTAAGTTATATAATGTTTGGTCAAGGTTTGGGAATATTTACAGATACACATATGAATGTTACGAGAAGACTTCATATTGGATCAACCTGTTATCGGTGGCCCATTATCCAAACCTCACCGTGTGATCATTGTATGAGCGATACCGTATGCTGAATACAATTATACATTGTATAGGAGAAGTTTGCCAATTGCTGAGGTTAAAGGATAAGTTTCCCTTTACAGATTTGTTTTTTTGTAATTCTACCTCTAATTATTTGATAGATACGCCCTCTAACAAAGTGTAGTTAGCAATTGCCTCACCTTAAAATTCTTCTAGATCCTTCTAGAAACATAGAATTTGACGACAGAAAACAACCACTTGGCCCGTCTAGTCTGCCCATTGCTTCAAACCCTATTCAGTCCTTAGTTCTTTGTAAGGATATCCTTATGTCTATCCCAAGCATGTTTACATTGCTCTACTGTATCACCCTCTACCACCTCTGATGGGAGGCTATTCCACTTATCCACTACCCTTTCTGTGAAGTAGTTTTTTCTCACATTTCCTCTGAACCTACTTCCCCCCAGTGTCAGTACATGTCCTCGTGTTCTAATACTTCTCTTCCCCCCAGTGTCAGTACATGTCCTCGTGTTCTAATACTTCTCTTCCCCCCAGTGTCAGTGCATGTCCTCGTGTTCTAATACTTCTCTTCCCCCCAGTGTCAGTACATGTCCTCGTGTTCTAATACTTCTCTTCCCCCCAGTGTCAGTACATGTCCTCGTGTTCTAATACTTCTCTTCCCCCCCAGTGTCAGTACATGTCCTCGTGGTCTAATACTTCTCTTCCCCCAGTGTCAGTACATGTCCTCGTGTTCTAATACTTCTCTTCCCTCCAGTGTCAGTACATGTCCTCGTGTTCTAATACTTCTCTTCCCCCCAGTGTCAGTGCATGTCCTCGTGTTCTAATAATTCTCTTCCACCCAGTGTCAGTACATGTCCTCGTGTTCTAATACTTCTCTTCCACCCAGTGTCAGTACATGTCCTCGTGTTCTAATACTTCTCTTCCCCCCAGTGTCAGTGCATGTCCTCGTGTTCTAATACTTCTCTTCCCCCCAGTGTCAGTACATGTCCTCGTGTTCTAATACTTCTCTTCCCCCCCAGTGTCAGTGCATGTCCTCGTGTTCTAATACTTCTCTTCCCCCAGTGTCAGTACATGTCCTCGTGTTCTAATACTTCTCTTCCCTCCAGTGTCAGTGCATGTCCTCGTGTTCTAATACTTCTCTTCCCCCCAGTGTCAGTGCATGTCCTCGTGTTCTAATAATTCTCTTCCACCCAGTGTCAGTACATGTCCTCGTGTTCTAATACTTCTCTTCCACCCAGTGTCAGTACATGTCCTCGTGTTCTAATACTTCTCTTCCCCCCCAGTGTCAGTGCATGTCCTCGTGTTCTAATACTTCTCTTCCCCCCAGTGTCAGTACATGTCCTCGTGTTCTAATACTTCTCTTCCCCCCAGTGTCAGTGCATGTCCTCATGTTCTAATACTTCTCTTCCCCCCAGTGTCAGTGCATGTCCTCGTGTTCTAATACTTCTCTTCCCCCCAGTGTCAGTACATGTCCTCGTGTTCTAATACTTCTCTTCCCCCCAGTGTCAGTACATGTCCTCGTGTTCTAATACTTCTCTTCCCCCCAGTGTCAGTGCATGTCCTCGTGTTCTAATACTTCTCTTCCCCCCAGTGTCAGTGCATGTCCTCGTGTTCTAATACTTCTCTTCCCCCCAGTATCAGTACATGTCCTCGTGTTCTAATACTTCTCTTCCCCCCAGTGTCAGTGCATGTCCTCGTGTTCTAATACTTCTCTTCCCCCCAGTGTCAGTACATGTCCTCGTGTTCTAATACTTCTCTTCCCCCCAGTGTCAGTACATGTCCTTGTGTTCTAATACTTCTCTTCCCCCCAGTGTCAGTACATGTCCTCGTGTTCTAATACTTCTCTTCCCCCCAGTGTCAGTGCATGTCCTCGTGTTCTAATACTTCTCTTCCCCCCAGTGTCAGTGCATGTCCTCGTGTTCTAATACTTCTCTTCCCCCCAGTATCAGTACATGTCCTCGTGTTCTAATACTTCTCTTCCCCCCAGTGTCAGTGCATGTCCTCGTGTTCTAATACTTCTCTTCCCCCCAGTGTCAGTACATGTCCTCGTGTTCTAATACTTCTCTTCCCCCCAGTGTCAGTACATGTCCTTGTGTTCTAATACTTCTCTTCCCCCCAGTGTCAGTACATGCCCTCGTGTTCTAATACTTCTCTTCCCCCCAGTGTCAGTACATGTCCTTGTGTTCTAATACTTCTCTTCCCCCCAGTGTCAGTACATGTCCTCGTGTTCTAATACTTCTCTTCCCCCCAGTGTCAGTGCATGTCCTCGTGTTCTAATACTTCTCTTCCCCCCAGTGTCAGTGCATGTCCTCGTGTTCTAATACTTCTCTTCCCCCCAGTATCAGTACATGTCCTCGTGTTCTAATACTTCTCTTCCCCCCAGTGTCAGTGCATGTCCTCGTGTTCTAATACTTCTCTTCCCCCCAGTGTCAGTACATGTCCTCGTGTTCTAATACTTCTCTTCCCCCCAGTGTCAGTACATGTCCTTGTGTTCTAATACTTCTCTTCCCCCCAGTGTCAGTACATGCCCTCGTGTTCTAATACTTCTCTTCCCTCCCAGTGTCAGTACATGTCCTCGTGTTCTAATACTTCTCTTCCCTCCCAGTGTCAGTACATGTCCTTGTGTTCTAATACTTCTCTTCCCCCCCAGTGTCAGTGCATGCCCTCGTGTTCTAATACTTCTCTTCCCTCCCAGTGTCAGTACATGTCCTCGTGTTCTAATACTTCTCTTCCCCCCAGTGTCAGTGCATGTCCTTGTGTTCTAATACTTCTCTTCCCCCCCAGTGTCAGTGCATGCCCTCGTGTTCTAATACTTCTCTTCCCTCCCAGTGTCAGTACATGTCCTCATGTTCTAATACTTCTCTTCCCCCCCAGTGTCAGTACATGTCCTCGTGTTCTAGTACTTCTCTTCCCCCCAGTGTCAGTACATGTCCTCGTGTTCTAGTACTTCTCTTCCCCCCAGTGTCAGTACATGTCCTCATGTTCTAATACTTCTCTTCCTTTGAGGAATATTTCCCTCCTGTACCCTGTTAAGACCCTTGATATATTTGAAAGCTTCTACCATGGTCCCCTTTTCTCTTCTCTGCTCCAAACCATACATATTAAGATCTTTTAGTGTTTCCGGGTAAAGTTTAGTTGGCTCTCTTTGTACAGTCTCTAATGTATTTACATCCTTTTGGAGAAATGGCCTCCAGAACTGAACACAGTATTCTAGATGAGGTCGTACCAATGACCTATACAGTGGCCATATTACTTCTTTCTACTACTGATTCCTTTCCCTGTACAACCAAACATCTTCTAGTTCAGTGTGCTGGACTTTAAGTCCTCTGTGTGTCCCGGGACCCAGCAAGGAGCAAACTTGCACCTTGTCAAAACAACGTTGCACTACAGTAGGGGAAATTTTAAAATGCGTTGACTGATATAGAGTTGGGTGTATTCTAGGTCAACCCTAATGTGCAGTGTAAAAATAAAGCCGTCCAGTATTTGTGTGGTTTGTCCAGGAGAAAATATGATCTTTTTCTTTTGCTCTAAATGAGGCCCTAACCCCTAAAAAAGTGTTCATTTAAATTTTCTGAACATGATATGATCCTGTCCCTTTCTTGAGATGGTTTATCAAAATGTTCTGCCAGTGATATTGCAGAAGTGTCATTCATCTGTAGTTCTTAGTGAGAATTTTTCCACCTTCTTCCTATATTTATTGCACAACTTTCTATCACGGTCGTTCATTCTGTGCACCATTAGAGTATTGTGCCCTGATTGTACTATCTTACATTGAATGCATTGTTTGCAAGACCCGCTAACACTTGTGAAGACATTTAAAAATATCCTCTCTGAAAATATTTCAGAGTTGTGATTGACCGTATTCTGTTGCCAAGTTTTTCCTATGCCTTCTAGACTTCCTGTATTGCAAAATAAAAATGTTTTCGTAGAGCTTTTTAAACCACACAGTAAGGGGCCATTTACAGAATATTTCAGGAGAAAATTGTTGGGAATAAGCAGCCTTCAAGTTTCCGTACAATTTCAAATAACTCAAACTCTCTAATGGCAGTCATCCACTTAATACTTTAGCTATGACAAATAATTGAAATAAGTTAAAATGACATTTCTGAGGTGACTTTTTTGCTATTTACAGTTGTTATTTTATTGTCCAACATCCTTTTTAGCTGTTACAAAGTTTTGGACAACACATCCAAGTACAGTCATTTGAAAGAAACCTGGAGAGTCAGAATTTAGTCAGCGGCAATAGTCAGCATTATTCGACCCAGCGGGAGGATGTACATATAATGCAGAGAGTGTGAACACATTTTAACCTCTGAACTGTTAATAATCACTCTGGGATATGTAAATATACGTCTGATTAGTAATTAACAATCCCGTAGCATGGATAGTACTTACAATTACATTATGCTTTACACATACACACAAATCACATACATATGTATGTTGAAAGGCCATTCTTACTTTAAATTTTCTGTTAAATGTATTAGGCCAAAACATTTGTGTATAGTTTGCAAATACATCCTGGTATCTGTGAACTTTAGGTTAGATAAAGCACTGCCTGAATGCCTGTGTTTAACGTTGCTTATTTTGGTTGGGCAACAAACACTGCTAATTGGTCTCTGTACTGTTTGAACTGCCCCCTCCCATTTTAAACTTAATTTTGTACTATAATAGGATTCCTGTAGCTGTAAGCTCTGTGCAACAATGATTCAAACACTATCTGTTCCTTACAACTTCGCTGGGAGCAGCTTGGAAATGATATGATATGAATGAAACACATACTGCAATGCATTATTGTAGATGTAGTTCTCTGCCACCATTAATGCACATAGTGTTGTAATGTCACTACAGTCTTCCCTTTATCTACTAGGACTGCATTTTGCAAAGATACAAAGCCTGAAATCTTACAGGGATTAGCAGAAGCTCCTAGAAAGAGTATTTCTAATAATCTGACAGCAAAAGACAAGGCATTTAATGGTAAAATATTAGCTTGAAAATCCTTTATTATGTGTGTTAGGAAAACAAAACTGATTAAAGTAATTTGGCAGTATAAACATGTTGGGCTTGATTTATCAAAGTACCCGTACTGAGCGCAATGTGCGTTTGATTTAAAATGCACGTAAATCGGGTACATGTACGTTCGTATTCAACAAGGAGCGGATGTGAAGATACATGCGCTGATGAATACAGGTCTAAGTCCGCTCTGCTCTGCTAGACAAAACACTGCAGGATACGTCTAATACCTATGTGGAATATAAAATCACAAAAGAACGCACAGAAAAAAATAAAAACTATTCAACTGATGTCACCTGTTAATGATATAGACATTAATGATAAAACATTGAAATATTAAAAAAAAGTGTTTTTGTTAGGTTTTTTTCCCCCCATTAAATACATTTATTAGAATGTTATGAATGTCTGCTGTACATAAAATACATTATTACAGTTGGTCCTGACTGCAAACACATGTTCTAGCTGTATACACAGCGGTCATCACTAGTAATCAGCACTTAGACTAGTCCTGTAGCTGGGACAATAGATGCTGAAAACAAGTAACCTTGAGATGCCCAAAGCTTGAATAGGATGTGATTGTGTGCGCGCGAGTTTGGCACGCCCTCACTGTACATCGACTACGGGCGAACGCCCCTTCT
The DNA here is from genome assembly GCF_038048845.1 of Mixophyes fleayi. Lineage (NCBI taxonomy): Eukaryota > Metazoa > Chordata > Amphibia > Anura > Limnodynastidae > Mixophyes > Mixophyes fleayi. The sequence goes on along the minus strand of NC_134404.1, from coordinate 341,805,358 downwards.
CTGCACCCCGTTCCACCCCTGAAATCGTAATAAGTGTAATTTCCTTACAGAGATGAATTGAACGTTGCTGCTTTAATTTGTGTATGACCCGGGTTCTGGGCATGCTCAGATCAAAGTTGCAGATTATGCCCACAAAATCGCCATTTACCTTCCTTGGTGAATCAGGTTCTCTGAATGTATATTACCAAAGCTAATGAGCATCTGCGTCAATTTTCACAGATCATATTGGGAACAATATTTCCTTATCATGTTACAAAGATGGAAAAATTAGCCACTAAATAAACTCATATTTGATATTGCAACTTGATAGGACAAGTCAACGTCTATTTAATGTAACAACCAAATTTTGTAGGAATCAGAAACTGATAAGGGACCTTTGTCTTTAATCACTAGTGAAACATGCACAATTTCATGACCAGAGGTGTAACAAACAAGTATGTTGTGGAATAGCTTTAAAAATGTGGCTAATCTTTAGCTAAAAGTTTCTAAATTTACCCTAGAATACTTTCCTGCCCATGTCTGTGTCTGTATGTATATTAGGGAATTTATACTGTAAGCTCCAATGGGGCAGGGACTGATGTGAGTGAGTTCTCTGTACAGCGCTGCGGAATTAGTAGCGCTATATAAATAGATGATGATGATGATGATGATGATGATGATCTGGTGTGTTATCCGGACATGTGCTCAGGGTGGCCCGTGGAATAGTCACAGAAAATGGCAATCAGAAACGAGGAAATTCTTTCATTCATACAAAACAAACCCCTAATTTCACCCCATTGCAAGATTGACAAGAAGCAAAGCACAGGTAGAGGTGGCCTGTACAGTGTTTTAATGTTTTTCCTTTTATACGCATGTATTCTTTCATTGGGAGATACTAACAGAACCTCCCACATTCAGGAACAAAAGACAATTTGCAGAAGTATAGTTGCTCATTCCAGTTCAGTAGCCCATGAACTATAGATATGTACATAGAATTTTTTGTTCAAAAGCTGGTTTCAGAGCATTGATTGGACAGATGAGATTTCAGCCCATCGTACATTATGGCCCTAGGGAGAGAAAGAGGAAAACAGCAAAATAATGCAGAGATGGATACATGAATGTATATAATTAATAATATATATATATATATATATATATATATATATATATATAGATAGATAGATAAAATATATATAGATAGAGGACACTTTAAAAAATTTGTCATCATGAAGGAACAGTTAGAACTAATTTAGAGCCTGTATTCAATAGGCATAGCCATGTTGTATAGACTAACGAGATGACATATATATATATATAAATATATATGTATAAAGGACATTTATAAAACTTGCCATCTGCTCCCACTATGAAGGAGTGGTTGGAACTGGATTGGATTTTAACCTTTATCTTTCCAAACTCAATTGTCCTGAGCTGCAGTGGGCCACACCTCTGTGTGTACTGGGGAACTCCAAGTAATTTCTGCAGGATGTGCATTAAATCTCACCTACACAGATCAATAAAGTACACTTCACCGGTTACAGATAGGAACTATAATTGTTACTGTTCTCTATTCTTGGAAGCTGGAGATGAAAGTCAAAAGGAAGTTAATACAACCTTGTTTTCAATCGCGCTCCATTTGTTTGATCTGTTCAGCTGCAAATCTACCCAAGGGACAAACCAAGGAACCTGCCTCTAGTTTGTCCTCATTTATTCTCTGCTCGTAGTTAGGACAGCAGGAAAGACGCACTCGATGGGGAAGATGTTCTTAGTGCCAATAAGCTGGGGAATTATATGCTGGGCGTATGTTTCTTCCATGTTGTTTAATGAACCTGATTTTCATTCTGAGAGATTTTACCTTTGCTCCAAGAGCCGGCAGTGTGACGCACGATGGACTTCAGCTGCCATGATTCTCGACTATTCTAAGGGTTTTTAATGCCAACACTAGTATATCACTAGTTTATAACACTAGACTATCTACAGTACATTAAAACCTTTATTTTATCCCTATCACTTTTAAGTGTATACTGAGCATATCACAGAAATACCCACAAGTGTGCATTGGGGTCAGACCACGACTTTGCAAACCTAGCCACGACCTTGCCATGTGATTTGCGAACAAGAAAACATTTTAGAGTATTTTGTTTCTGGAGAGAAACCATTTTTGACCTATTTCTGAGTTGTACCATTGAATTTAACAGTGATTACTTAAGACACAAGATCTGCGTCTCTCATCGACCCTCATTACATCCTCCCATTCCCAGTTACAGGACTTTTTTCGGGCTGCACCCACTCTATGGAATTCTCTCCCTCGCACAGTAAGACTCTCCTCTGGTCTACAAACTTTCAAGCGTTCTCTGAAAACCTACCTCTTCAGACAAGTTTATAATATTCCTCAGCCACCCTCTTAACCTCGCTACCTTTAGCCTGTTACACAGTTTCACACAAGACAACTACCCCCTGACCAACATTGTTGTGTGACGGGATCATTTAGCTTATGAGTCACTTTTACCTTTGTAGTCTGGCTGGGCCAAAATGCAAAATGTGGACTTAACCTCATGTGTCAATCTCCCATTGTCCCATAGATTGTAAGCTTGCGAGCAGCCTTCTCACCTCTTGGTCTGTTTTACACAGTTTGTTTAGTAGTTTACTATGTTTGTCCCCAATTGTAAAGCGCTACGGAATATGTTGGCGCTATATAAATAAATGATGATGATGATGATGACACTGACTTGAGAATACAAATGGACATGGCTACATCTGTAGTAGGTGCTAAAATACAATGGAACTACCTTTATAATAATATAAAAATAATAAAAAAATAATAATACAATATTATTGTCTTTGTAATTACTTTAAAAAAATGCCTCACATTCCTATGTACAACCATGCCACTTTATCAAGAAACTGAGATTGGGTAGACTTCTCCCTTTGAGGGTCTGTAGTAAATTAATTAAAGCATAAAATAAATGCGTAGAATTTAAGATCTTCAGCAGCTCTGATTTTTTCTTTTTATTTTGCTGGTGTATATGGGGCAAAATAACTCTGTATATAACACATATCAATGGGCATTGTTCATTGATGATTCCGTGAATCATATTTGTGTCATTGGTGCATTCTAATGATTATCTGTTACTTACCTCCTGCTGTGAGTATAACACTGGTAGCTCATGCTATGGATCCTGGCTGTCAGCTAATGCGCCAAGAAGTGTGGACACATCTTATGTTCAGAGCTCCGCGCATTTCGCCCACTGTGAGCCATTCAGAGGAAATTGCAGCATCCCACGATGTCAGATGGCCATTGGCATCGCGGGATCCACAGAATGAGCTACCAGTTTACCAGCTGGGAGTTTTCTATTTAAGTATTTACCTGTTTCGTTTCCATGGGATTTCGGGCCTCATTGCAGAGTTGAACTATGCATTTCAGTAATTCCAGTAAGGTACTTGCGCAACAAAGATGGATATGCTTACAGTGTAAATAGTAAGTCTGAACGCTTGAAGGTTTGAAGACTAGAGGAAAGGTTTACTTTGCGAGAGAGGGAATTCCACAAAGTGGGTGCAGCACGAAAAAAGTCCTGTAACCGGGAATGGGAGGCTGTGTGTCACGGGCACTAGGAGTCTTTACCCAGGGATCACCAGATGGTAGGCTTACCAGAGCAATGTAGATGGTAATAGGGTACTCTGGTAGCTGGGTGATCACGGAACATGAAATGATGGCCGATGAGATGCTCAGGAAAGTCTATGACTAGCAACACTGGTAATAATGAGGTAATGATACACAAGGAACTGTATGGACAAGGACACGTGAAGGTAGTCAGTGGTCTGCGATAGCAAGTTGTACCACTGCTATCGTGAGGAGGAATGTCCAACAGAAACAAGGAGGTGATGAGAGTCAGCGGTCTGCGGGTAGCAAGTTGTACCGCTGTCTGAGTGAAGGAATGGAATCCAAGTGGAGGTATCCAGGTAGTCAGTGGTCTGCGGTAGCAAGTTGTACCACTGCTATGTGAGAGGATAATGGAACAGGTGATACCGGAAACAGGGATCAGTGGTCTGACATCAGCAAGTTGTACCACTGAATATATATGTGAGGAGGTGCACGGGGGAGGACTGCAACACAGGATATACACAGGCACCTTATACACGATCCACCGTAATATGCACAATATAGATATATATATATGTAAATGACTGATCAGGTCTGCAATCTAGAAAGTCTCTTGAAGTAGTCCAGCACAATGATAACACAGTCAATGATGGCAATAGACTCAGCGGATAGCAGACTCCAGAGAGAACCAAACACAGTCCAGCAAGATATGCAATACACAGCACAGTCAATGAGAAGTATGCATACCGTGGTTCAGCAGTAGCAGTCAGATGGGATTGCAGCGGTACCTGAGCGGCTGGAGGCCGACTGGATAGGAAGTCCCTGGATAGGTGAAGCAGCGGTCTAGCAGGTGCAGCGCACAGGTGAGTAGACCAACAGGGACACGAATCCACAGGAGTCAGCAACACGTGGAACTGGACTCATAGGAGACCCAGGAGAATGGAGATGATCCAGCAGAGGGTAGTAGATGAGATACAACTCCAATGCTGACAGGAGGGTAGAGACCAGTGGAACACGTGAAGGCGTGGAGAGTGGATCAGCAGGAGATGGACGATAGCGTTGACCACCGCAGCAGGACTCAGCGGCACACGGAGGTAACCAGTAGCAACCACAGGAACCAACAGCGATGGGAAACAGGAGTGCAGCGCAGGGCAGGAGCTGTTGATCACGAAGTGAAACAGATGGTAATGAAAGCGGCAGTCTCGAGGAAGCCACAGCAAAGATGAGATGAGACTATAGTGCACAGAGGCAGCGGATAGTAATCAGCTGGCAGTCACGATGTTGAACACAGGCGAGTTGCAAGCAGGAGACTGTAGTGCACAGAGGCAGCGGATAGTAGTCAGCTGGCAGTCACGATGTTGAACACAGGCGAGTTGCAAGCAGGAGACTGTAGTGCACAGAGGCAGCGGATAGTAGTCAGCTGGCAGTCACGATGGTGAACACAGGCAAGTTGCAAGCAGGAGACTGTAGTGCACAGAGGCAGCGGATAGTAGTCAGCAAACAGACTTGATGAGAAGCAGATGAGTGAGGTAAAAGCTGGAGTGCACGGAGGCAGCGGATAGCAATGAGCAAACAGTCACATTGATATAAAATAACGTTGAAGTGGTGTAGAAGACTGTAGTGCACGGAGGCAGCGGATAGGAATCAGCAAACAGTCATGATGATACAGTTGATGGTAGAAGTGGTATGGAACCACAGTAGTAGAAGTGGTTTGGAAACCACAGGAATCAGCAGCGCTGAATACACGAGTAATACAGGAACACCTTCAGAGACTCATGAGGAATGAGACTCCAAGATCAGGCAACGTGGTGGTGACCACAGGTGCTTAATATAGGGAGGTTGCCTGATCTGCCAATTAAGTTAAAGGAGTATACACTGAAGTATAGAAAAGGGCTGCGCATGCGCAGACCCTCAGGATGGTGGACGGCCACGGTTCCTAAATGTCCGGGAAGAGGCACTCACGGTCCGGTGAGTGACAGTACCCCCCCTTTTAAAGGTGGGCACAGAACGCCTGGAACCGGGCTTGTCCGGATTTTTGGAGTAAAACTTCTTCAAAAGGGCAGGAGCATTAAGATCTTCAGCTTTGATCCAAGAGCGCTCCTCAGGACCAAAGCCCTTCCAATGAACGAGGAAGTGGAGGACTCCTCGCGAAATTTTTGCATCTAGTACCTCGGTAATCTCAAAATCCTCCTCCTGATGAACTTGAACTGGCTGCGGAGCTGAGGGAGGAGTTGAAAAACGGTTGATAATAAGAGGTTTGAGCAAAGATACATGGAAGGCATTAGAAATCCGAAGACTCTTAGGAAGAAGGAGTTTCACACATACTGGATTGATAACTTGAATGATCCTATATGGACCAATAAAACGAGGGGCGAATTTCATGGATGGAATCTTCAAACGAATATTTTTTGTGGATAACCAGACACGATCTCCAATTTTTAGTGGTGGAATAGCCCGCCTCTTCTTATCAGCGAAAGATTTATATTTGACAGATGTCTTCTTTAAACAGGTTCTGACCTGAGACCAGATATTTTTAAAGGTCTGACAAACCGTTTCCACCGCAGGAACTTGGGTGGGCGGGAGGGCAGGAAATTCCGGAAAAGACGGATGGTGACCGTAGACCACAAAGAATGGAGTTTTGGATGATGACTCATGGTACATGTTGTTATGGGCGAACTCAGCCCAAGGGAGTAACTCTACCCAGTTGTCTTGATTGGCTGATGAAAATATCCTTATAAAAGTCTCAAGATCTTGATTGACACGTTCGGTTTGTCCATTGGATTGTGGATGGTAAGAAGATGAGAGTGCTAATCGTATGCCCAAGGTTTTACAAAGGGCTCGCCAGAATCTGGACACGAATTGTACTCCTCTATCAGACACAATCTCAGATGGACATCCATGGATACGGAAGATCTCTTTAATGAAATGTTCAGCCAGGATAGACGAGGAAGGCAAACCAGACAGAGGGATGAAATGAGCCATCTTCGAAAATCTGTCCACTACCACCCAAATAGTGTTATGGTTCTTACTAGGTGGTAAGTCAGTAACGAAATCCATACTAATATGGGTCCATGGTTTGGACGGAATGGGTAGTGGTCGCAGCAACCCTGCTGGGGTTCTGCGGGAGGATTTGAATTGCGAACATAATTCACAGGAAGCAATGAACTCTTTGACGTCTCTCCTCATTGAAGGCCACCAGTAACTTCGAGAGAGGATCTCAAAAGTCTTGTGTTCACCGGCGTGTCCAGAAAAACGAGAGGCATGGAACCACGAAAGGATTTTCCTCCTTAGAGTAGGAGGCACGAGGGTCTTCCCAAATGGTAGCGTTTTGGTGGATGAAGCAGCCAGTGAGATACATTTGGGGTCTAGAATGGTATGGTTGGAAACCTCTTCTATATCAGAGGACGTAACAAAGGCTCTAGATAAGGCATCAGCTTTTTTGTTCTTGGCAGCTGGTTTGAAGGTAATTATTAATTCAAAACGGGAAAAGAAAAGAGACCATCTTGCTTGACGAGGGTTCAAGCATTGGGCAGACTGGAGATATGACAAGTTCTTATGATCCGTGAAGATCGTCACCGGATGGCGAGCTCCCTCCAACAAGTATCTCCATTCCTCTAATGCGGCTTTGATAGCCAGTAATTCCTTGTCTCCGATGGTATAATTCTTCTCTGCGGGTAGGAGACCCCGAGAATAGAAGGCACAAGGGTGGAATTTTTGCTGTTCCGAGCGTTGGGAGAGAATAGCTCCTAAGCCCACATTAGAGGCATCTACTTCTAGAAAAAAGGGGAGTGTCACATCAGGCTGACGAAGGATTGGAGCCGAAGAGAAGGACTCTTTTAATGTTTGAAAGGCTTGAATAGCCTCAGTAGACCATTGCTTAGGATTAGCCCCTTTTCGAGTCAGGGCCACAATAGGAGATGCAATGGAAGAAAAGTCTTGAATGAAGCGTCTATAGTAATTGGCAAAACCTAAAAAACGCTGGATGGCACGAAGAGTAGTTGGCTGGGGCCAATGTAGTACAGCATTTACTTTGTCAGGATCCATCTTCAGACCAACTCCGGAAACAATATACCCCAAGAATGGAATCTGGGGTAATTCGAATGAACATTTTTCTAATTTACAGAACAATGAATTTTTCCGTAGCCTGGAGAGGACTTCTGCCACATGTTGGTGGTGAGAAGGCAGGTCCTGTGAAAAAATCAATATGTCGTCCAGGTAGACGACGACACATACATATAATAAGTCCCGAAAAATCTCATTGATGAAGCCCTGAAAAACAGCGGGGGCATTACATAGCCCGAAAGGCATTACCAGATATTCGTAATGCCCATCTCTGGTGTTAAACGCCGTCTTCCATTCGTCACCGGAACGGATTCTGATTAAATTGTAGGCACCACGAAGATCCAACTTAGTAAAAATACGGGCTCCCTTGATGCGGTCAAATAGCTCAGTGATCAACGGAATGGGATACCGATTCTTGATAGTAATAGCATTGAGTCCACGAAAATCTATACAAGGGCGTAATGATCCATCCTTCTTTTTGACAAAGAAGAACCCAGCTCCAGCGGGCGAGGTGGAAGGTCGAATGAACCCACGCTGGAGGTTCTCCCGTATATATTCAGATGTAGCTTGAGTTTCAGGTAACGAGAGTGGATAGACCCGGCCCCTGGGAGGAGTCTTGCCAGGAAGAAGATCAATCGGACAATCCCAAGAACGATGAGGAGGAAGACGTTCAGACTGAGCTTTATCAAAAACATCGGTAAATGAAGCATATTGAGGAGGGAGTCCCGGTGAAATAGCTGAGATGGAAGCTTGCTGTACCTTGAGAGGAATGACTTGGGAAAGGCAATGATGGTGACATTCAGGCCCCCAAGACGTGACTTGAGGGGTGCGCCAGTCAATCTGGGGAGAGTGACACTGAAGCCATGGAAGGCCTAGGACAATCGGACTTGTCGTAACAGGAAGAATTAAAAACGATATCTCTTCATGATGCAGAGCACCAATCTGAAGGGTTACTGGAGACGTACTCTGGGTGATGAGACCGTTGATGAGACGTGATCCATCGATAGCCGTCACAGTAATGGGAGTTTTTAAGGTAATCATTGGTAGAGACCATTGATTAACTAACGATTTGGAAATAAAATTTCCTGCTGCTCCGGAATCAATCAATGCCTGTGACTCAAAGGTCTTGGTAGCAAAGGAAATAGTCACATCAAAAGCGCAGACTTTAGATTTCATAGACGATGGAGAGGACTCCAGGGACCCTAACTTCACCTCTCCAGAACTAGTTAGGGCCTGGCATTTCCCGATCTCTTAGGGCAGGAGCTGAGGACATGAGTGGAATCAGCACAATAGATACAGAGTCTATTCTTGACTCTTCGTTTCCTCTCCTCAGAAGATAACTTGGAACGTCCTATCTCCATGGGAATCACAGCGGGTGACACTGGACGAAATTGAGGGTTAGAGCGAAAAGGTGCTTTAGCAGAAGTCGTTTTCTCAGCCTCTCTTTCACGAAATCTCATATCAACACGATGGCATAGAGAGATCAAATCTTCAAGTGACGAAGGAAGCTCTTGGGTAGTCAGTGCATCTTTAATTTTATCGGAAAGCCCCTGCCAGAAGGCGGCAACTAGGGCTTCAGTGTTCCACTGAAGTTCAGAGGCTAAGATCCTAAATTGAATGACGTACTGGCCTACAGTATGAGATCCTTGTCGCAGACGGAGGATGCTGGAAGCAGCGGAGGTCACACGACCTGGTTCATCGAACACACTTCGGAATGTAGAAATGAATTTGGCACTATCTTGTAATATTGGATCGTTCCTCTCCCACAGAGGGGAGGCCCAAGCCAGGGCTTGTCCTGAAAACAAAGAGATAAGATAGGTCACTCTGGAACGATGGGTAGAAAAATTTTGAGGTTGGAGCTCAAAATGGACTGAACATTGGTTAAGGAAACCCCTACAAGTTTTGGGGTCTCCATCGTACTTTGACGGAGTAGGCAGGTGAAGCGTGGAAGCTATAGACACCTGGGATGGCAATGGGGAAACGGAGGAAAGCACAGGAGCTTCAGTAGTAGCTGTCACAGTCTGTCCAGATGTTCCTTGGGAGGTTAATGACTGATAACACTGAAGTAACAGCTGTTGGCGGGCATCCTGTTGCTCCACACGGCTAACCAGATGTTGCAGCATCTCTTTGGCGGTAGGTTCCACATCTGGGTCTGTCATGGCCTGATCTTACTGTCACGGGCACTAGGAGTCTTTACCCAGGGATCACCAGATGGTAGGCTTACCAGAGCAATGTAGATGGTAATAGGGTACTCTGGTAGCTGGGTGATCACGGAACATGAAATGATGGCCGATGAGATGCTCAGGAAAGTCTATGACTAGCAACACTGGTAATAATGAGGTAATGATACACAAGGAACTGTATGGACAAGGACACGTGAAGGTAGTCAGTGGTCTGCGATAGCAAGTTGTACCACTGCTATCGTGAGGAGGAATGTCCAACAGAAACAAGGAGGTGATGAGAGTCAGCGGTCTGCGGGTAGCAAGTTGTACCGCTGTCTGAGTGAAGGAATGGAATCCAAGTGGAGGTATCCAGGTAGTCAGTGGTCTGCGGTAGCAAGTTGTACCACTGCTATGTGAGAGGATAATGGAACAGGTGATACCGGAAACAGGGATCAGTGGTCTGACATCAGCAAGTTGTACCACTGAATATATATGTGAGGAGGTGCACGGGGGAGGACTGCAACACAGGATATACACAGGCACCTTATACACGATCCACCGTAATATGCACAATATAGATATATATATATGTAAATGACTGATCAGGTCTGCAATCTAGAAAGTCTCTTGAAGTAGTCCAGCACAATGATAACACAGTCAATGATGGCAATAGACTCAGCGGATAGCAGACTCCAGAGAGAACCAAACACAGTCCAGCAAGATATGCAATACACAGCACAGTCAATGAGAAGTATGCATACCGTGGTTCAGCAGTAGCAGTCAGATGGGATTGCAGCGGTACCTGAGCGGCTGGAGGCCGACTGGATAGGAAGTCCCTGGATAGGTGAAGCAGCGGTCTAGCAGGTGCAGCGCACAGGTGAGTAGACCAACAGGGACACGAATCCACAGGAGTCAGCAACACGTGGAACTGGACTCATAGGAGACCCAGGAGAATGGAGATGATCCAGCAGAGGGTAGTAGATGAGATACAACTCCAATGCTGACAGGAGGGTAGAGACCAGTGGAACACGTGAAGGCGTGGAGAGTGGATCAGCAGGAGATGGACGATAGCGTTGACCACCGCAGCAGGACTCAGCGGCACACGGAGGTAACCAGTAGCAACCACAGGAACCAACAGCGATGGGAAACAGGAGTGCAGCGCAGGGCAGGAGCTGTTGATCACGAAGTGAAACAGATGGTAATGAAAGCGGCAGTCTCGAGGAAGCCACAGCAAAGATGAGATGAGACTATAGTGCACAGAGGCAGCGGATAGTAATCAGCTGGCAGTCACGATGTTGAACACAGGCGAGTTGCAAGCAGGAGACTGTAGTGCACAGAGGCAGCGGATAGTAGTCAGCTGGCAGTCACGATGTTGAACACAGGCGAGTTGCAAGCAGGAGACTGTAGTGCACAGAGGCAGCGGATAGTAGTCAGCTGGCAGTCACGATGGTGAACACAGGCAAGTTGCAAGCAGGAGACTGTAGTGCACAGAGGCAGCGGATAGTAGTCAGCAAACAGACTTGATGAGAAGCAGATGAGTGAGGTAAAAGCTGGAGTGCACGGAGGCAGCGGATAGCAATGAGCAAACAGTCACATTGATATAAAATAACGTTGAAGTGGTGTAGAAGACTGTAGTGCACGGAGGCAGCGGATAGGAATCAGCAAACAGTCATGATGATACAGTTGATGGTAGAAGTGGTATGGAACCACAGTAGTAGAAGTGGTTTGGAAACCACAGGAATCAGCAGCGCTGAATACACGAGTAATACAGGAACACCTTCAGAGACTCATGAGGAATGAGACTCCAAGATCAGGCAACGTGGTGGTGACCACAGGTGCTTAATATAGGGAGGTTGCCTGATCTGCCAATTAAGTTAAAGGAGTATACACTGAAGTATAGAAAAGGGCTGCGCATGCGCAGACCCTCAGGATGGTGGACGGCCACGGTTCCTAAATGTCCGGGAAGAGGCACTCACGGTCCGGTGAGTGACACTGTGATGAGAGTGGAGGAGAGACGTACATCTTGTGCAGAACAGAGGTGTCGAGTTGAGAGATATTTTGAGACAAGTGAGGAGATGTATGTCAGTGCAATTTTGTTGATGGCCTTGTATGTTAGTAGAAGAATTTTATATTGGATTCATGGAATGTAGAGACTGAGAGAGTGGTTCAGCAGAGGAAGAACAGTTTGCAAGGAAGGTCAATCTAGCCGTTGCATTCAAAATAGATTGTAGGGGTTCAAGTTTGAATTTGGGAAGACCAGTAAGGAGGGAATGTTGATGCGGGAGATGATAAGTGCGTGAATTAAGGTTTTTGCAGTGTCTTGTGTGAGATATGTGCGTATTCTGGAAATGTTCTTTAGATGTATGTAACATGATTTAGAAATAGAGTCGATGTGGGGAATAAATAATGGTTGTGAGTCAAAGATTACACCTAGGCAGCGAGCTTGTGGGGTGGGATTCATGTTATTAACAGAAATAGAAATGTCAGGCAGGAAGCTTCAGTTTTTGGTTGGAAATATTATTAATTCAGTTTTTGAAAGATTGAGTTTGAGTTGGCGAGAAGACATCCAGGATGAATAAGCAGAAAGACAGTCAGTAACGCGAGACAACACAGATGGTGAGAGATCAGGAGAGGATAGATAGATTTGTGTATCATCTGCATAGAGATGATACTGAAATCCAAAGGAGCTTATTAGTTTTCCAAGAGAAGTGGTGTAGATAGAGAATAGCAATATCTATCTATCTATCTATCTATCTATCTATCTATCTATCTATCTCTATCTATCTATATCTATCTCATATCTATCTATCTATCTATCTATCTATCTATCTATCTATCTATCTATCTATCCATCTGTCTATCTCATATCTATCTATCTATCTATCTATCTCATATCTATCTATCTATCTATCTATCTGTCTATCTCATATCTATCTATCTATCTATCTATCTATCTATCTATCTATCTATCTATCTATCTGTCTATCTCATATCTATCTATCTATCTATCTATCTATCTATCTATCTATCTATCTATCTATCTATCGATCTATCTATCTATCTATCTATGTGTTTCTTGGAGTTTTGATTTTTGCATTTTCTCCTGGTGAAGATATTATAGATATCGTTATACATTATAAAGTCTTACTCATTTTAATAAAGTGTATCATAGATTATATGGAAATGTCTACTTCATATTACACCAGATTTGCAGACATATCTCAGTAATCACCAAGCACAGGAACAGAAAGCTGAAGAAAGGGATTATAGAGATGTTGCAGCCACAGAGAACCATTAATCACACGCAGCACATTGTTCTCTCTGTTCCGCAGAGCGTTCTGCTGTCTGTTTTGTATCATACAGGAATCTACATATTTTGGATTGCAAATATTCAGCTTTGTGACACAGAAGATATGTGATTGCTGGATATCTGCTTAAACGCTGCTATTGTTATTCCTAGGGAGAATTGAAGGGAAAACAAACACATTATGCTGAATATTTTAAAAATGTTCCATTTCCTGCATTGCTGTTGATATTTTTTGTAATAATAGAGATTCTATTACAGCATGAAAGTAAAACGTAGAATGACTCCAGAGATTGGGTCACATATAAAACAGGACACATCAGCAGAATTATAATAGTGAGATCACCTCTCTATGTAATGTGTATACACGTAACAGATCTCTGTGGGCACTGGACTCTACCATTTATATGCGGGGGAGTTGTTGTAAATTATACTTAATTCCTTGTTAATACCCTTATGTTATCCATGGTTAATTACATACATGTAACACTAATACTACATAAACAGTATGTTATATTGAAATGAATAAAAACAAGGACATTTTAGTGACACTCATCAAATGATGGTAATGGTCATATACATACCAGTGAGCTCGTAATGACGTTTATAATGTACACAGAGCATTCTAGTTGGCTCTATAAAATATAGAGAGCATTATCCTGATCAGTATACATTATAGAGAGCATTCTGCTGATTAGCAAAATATATAGAAAACATTCTAGTTATCACTATATGGTATAATACAGAGAACATCCTAGTGATATAATCTACAGAGAGCATTCTAGTGACCACTATACAGTACAATAGAGAGAACATCCCAGTAACTTTTATAATATGCAGAGTGCATTCTACTGATCAGTATACAGAACAGAGAGCTTTTTACTGATCAGTGTACAATACAGAGAGCATTCTACTGATCAGTACACAATATAGAGAGCATTCTACGGATCAACATAATATACAGAGAGCATTCCAGTGATCATTATATGGTACAATACGAGAACATCCCAGCAACTTTTATAATATGCAGAGTGCATTCTACAATTCAACATAATATATAGAAAGCATTCTACTGACCGATGTACAATATAAAGAGCATTCTACTGATCAGTATACCATACAGGGAGCATTCAACTGATCACTACACAATATAGAGCGCATTCTACAGATCAGCATAATGTGCAGAGAGCATTCTACTGACGATTATATAGTACAATACGGAACATCCTAGTGACTTCTATAATATACAGTGAGCATTCTACTGATCAGTATACGGTACATAGAACTTTCTTCTTATCAGTGTACAATACAGAGAACATTCCACTGATCAGTACACAATATAGAGAGCATTCTACGGATCAACATAATATACAGAGATCATTCTAGTGATTACTATACAGAGAACATCCCAGTGCCTTCTATTATATACAAAGAGCATTCTACTGATCAGTATACAGTACATAGAGCTTTCTATTGATCATTGTACAATACAGAGAACATTCTACTGATCACCACAAAATATAGAGCGCATTCTACCACTCAACATAATATATAGAGAGCATTCTACTAATCAGTGTGCAATACATAGAGCATTCTACTGACCACTATTCAGTACAATACAGAGAACATCCCAATGACTGCTATAATATACAGAGAGCCTTCTAGTGACTTCTATACAGTGCATTGACCTTTATAGTGGCTGGTATACAATACAGATATCCTGTTTTTGACCAATATACACTATGGAAAGCATCTTACCAAACTCCTTAATATACAGAGAGCAATATAGTGAGCTCCAATACAGAATGCCTTCCAGTGACCTCTTTACAGTACAGAGAACAGTCTAATGACCTCTATGCATAGAGCATTCTACTGACTAATATGCAATACAGAGAGCATCTCAGCAACTTCTATAATATACTGAGATTATTTTACGGACATCTATACATCACAGAGAGCATTCTTTTAATCAATATATAATACACACTGACAATTAATTTCCATGACATGGGTACATATCACTCTCTCTCTGTATATGTATAATGCCATTTATCCTAAATCTGTCCTGTTATGGAATCATTTACAATGAGGTGTTTTGTTTTGTTATTGAATGTAATATTTTAGATATAGTGTATCTTGTTTCTCTTTTGTGCAGGTTTTATATAACGACTAAGAGCAGACGCAGATGCATAGGAAATGTTATGTAGATATGTTTAAACTTACAAATGCATAAAATAGTTTGCGTCCAAATTAAGTCCTACTGATATATTGTATATTGAAATAATTATGCATGGGAAGAGCTAATTACCTTCTTCTAGATTCTATGTTCTATATAAAATGTCATCAATATGTCAAAGTGTGTTTTTCAGTAAAACTATACATTACTTGCTGATCTAATTTTCTTGGTAGAATGTTCGATTTATAAATATTCATCACCCAGAATCTCATACGTCTTATTTTGCTGATCATCCTCTTTACTTTCTCTGCTAATATTTTGTATTTTCTATACATATGTTTTTGCTCTAGTACTCCTGCTCCAAGACAGAGATAAATATGAATGACGTCTTAGACAGGTTAAAGAAGATATGAGTCCTTGTTTATTTTCATTGCCATTAGACACAACACCAGATCGGTAGACACCTGAACTCTGTTGTCGTCTCTGTGGGCGATGGAATAAATGGAGTCCTGCAAATGAAAATAACCGAGTCACCCTACTGATGAGTGTGTTTTACATTGCTGCTCTTATGGCTTCTGTTAATATACATAGTTGTGGTTTATCTGTGAAATAGCAAATCTACACCCAATAATTGCAGCATCTCCAACATGACCCCTTCAACACAATGTAGAAGGTGCTGCTCTGGAACAAACCATATATTTTCCTAATTATCTTACTAAGTTAGATATATAAGCGGAAAAATGTAAATTAAGTGATGTGTGGTTTTTAAAATATCAGTACATTAATTCAGTGCAGGTAGCTGCAATGGTAAATGAGATGGAAGCATTTTGTTCTGTATGGAAGGGGTCATGTTGGAGGGTCTGTAATGATCACAATTCATGACTTTGCCTACTACGGAGCTACAGCTACAGCTGATTTGCTTTGGATCTGTGAAATAATAACACTGTGGTATAAATCACATTGATGTTTTCCACACAGGCCTATTGCACCACACTTTGTTTTGGAATTATATTTCTTAATATAATGTATGTTTCTTCTGTTTTTGTTTTATTTAAGGATGATCCCGGCCTCAAACAAAGCATTTGTAGTGAATAACCTGGTATCTGGAACAGCGTATGATCTGTGTGTCTTGGCCATCTGGGATGACACCGCGACCACTCTAACGGCTACGAACATAGTGGGATGTGAGAAGTTCTTCACCCAAGAGGACTATCAACAGTGCCAGTCCATGCACAGCCAGTTCTTGGGGGGAACAATGATTCTAGTTATTGGAGGCATCATAGTTGCTACATTGCTGGTCTTCATTGTTATTTTAATGGTAAGATATAAAATTTGCAACAGTTCCCAGGGAAAGATGGCCAATGTCAGCAATGTTTATTCCCAAACTAATGGAGGAAATTCAGTACAAAATGGGGTGCCACCACAAGTCAATCCGAAAGTGGTGGTGAGGAACGAACTAATGGAATTCAACTGTGGCTCAGTGCATAGTAGTGTCTCATCCTCTTCTAGTTCTGTGAATAGCCCAGAGGGTGATGACTATAGTCTACAGAGTAATCAAAGCACTCTGTCCAATAAGTGGAGACCTGTCTCCAGGTCTAAACATAACATTGATAAGCTTATGGGAGCATTTGCTACCCTGGAGTTGAGGTGTCAAAGAAAGGAGGACACTGTGGACTCCAGGACTTCAACGACAGCCCACCAGTCAGACAAAGAGCCCTTGCTGGGCAACCAAGAGTCCAAAGTCCGTAGCCTACTTATGTTACCTCTGGAGGGAAAAGCAAAACGTAGTCATTCTTTTGACATGGGGGACTTTGCCACAACACAGTGCTGTAGTTACCCAAGAAAGATCACAAATATTTGGACTAGGAGAAGCCTCTCAGTTAATGGGATGCTTTTACAATATGACGATAGTGAACTAGCAGGGAACATAACTAAAACCACCTACAGCAGTTCAGAATGGGTAATGGAAAGCACAGTGTAAATACAGTCCTTCTCATTTAATGATATTCTTGCTGTTTCCTATGGCGAGCATAGTGTACGAGAAAAACAAACAAACATATGAATTGCTAGGTCTCTGGAATCAGAGATGGGTAACACAAAAATCCATGGCAGGAGTTACCATGACACAACGAGCCAGTTATGTTAAGCACTGACAGTGGTGGACTGCTCAGCAGATGAGAAGCACATGTTATAGTCCAAGTGCTCTTTATTATATGAACCCAAGAAAAGGACGACTGAAGAGGGAATGTTCATTCCTGTCTTTAAATATGATGAAGAATCGCAGAGGCATCGGAGAAGTTATGAAGCCACCGACCATCCAAATCAGCGCCATTTTTGGTTACCTCAAATGCTTTTTTCTTTATTTTTTATTTTATTATGTTTTTTTCCACCAAACTTGGTTTATTTATTTATCATCTGGTAGAGTTATTTTAATCTCCTTAATAAAATTAAAGGGAAAACAATATTAAAAATATATATTTTTCAAAAAAATAAAGTAAAAAAAGTTTTTTAGATCATGTATACATATTTTTTCATCAGAATTTCTGTGTGCGTTAGGACTTTATAAGGGGATGGTAATAGAATATAATTATTGAAGAGTATTTAAGGTTATATTTTGAAAGTTCAATGGAAATGGCCATTTTTTGGGTTACAAACCACATAGTATTAAGAGAAATCATAGGATGACTTTTTTGGTGTGTGGTCCATTAAAGCTTAAATAAAAGGTTGGAGGAGTTGGATGTTTTATATATTAAAATTAGTTCTACTTTGAATTTGCTAGTAGTGGCAAGGTACTGTATAAGTATTAAATGACTACTTGATGGGGTGGAGATGCTTAGAAGGGAGATGTTCAAGATTCAGAACCTCAGCCGTTGGTGACCTACATCTGCAAACACTTCGTAACCAAAGGCTGTCCCCCAAGAGTTGGTAAAGATGATTTTTCAGAGGTACTTAATTAATTAAAGTCGTGACATAATGTGTAACAATTTGACTTACTGACAAACCTGTGGATGTCCATTTACTGATTGAAATCCTAGAGGTATGAAAGTTGACCATTGCAGATGATGTAGTTCAGCATCGGCTGAAGATCCAAAGAATGAACATCCATAAAATATAATTTAAGTCTAGTCATTTCCATGAGGGTACTAGCAAACAAAATAAATAGTGTTCAGAATTTAATAAGATATGACAAGATAAAAATTGTCATTCCAGATGTCAGCAACACAATCAACCGTATCGACTGGGAGTAGCAGGATTTCATTGACGGCTTGCACTTCCTAGATAAATAATATCGGAGAGTACCAACGTTTTTCGAAGGACTTTTATGGATGTTTGAATCGTCCACCATCATTCTCATTAATGACTTTCTTGTGACTGAGAGGGGGAAAAGTACATTCAGCCGTCATGGACTTCATTAGCTCTGTTTTAATTTTGTTTCTACAATATTTCTGGTCATTGGCATTCTTGAACATTTTGTACAGAAAAAAAAAATTAAGAAGGTGAATATAATGTATATTGTTTTTTATCACTAAAGATAAAGAGACGAGAGCTATATTGTGACTTGGCTGTGTACTTCTCTTGTATGGTCATGTTTCCTACTCTGAGTTTTAGAATTTGACATTCATGTGAAAGAACCATTTTTGCTACAAATTGTACAGTAAAAAAATTCTAAAATGAAAACTGGGCTTTTTTACTTACATAAAAGTTTTATATTTTTTGGGTGTATATGAATAAAAATATACAAGAAACAGGAAAACATGGTACTATTTAAACTAGGCTCATATATGTGAATCATCACATCTTCTGAAATGTTGAACTAAATGAACAATAAAGTTATTGAATCAATGAGTAAACCCAAACAAATCGAGACGCAAATCCCCTTGGTACAAAGGCGTCATAAGTAGAATATCTAACATGGCAAGACAATACACCAAAATATATTGGACATGGCTCCACCAGTACAGTTTATTTAATTCGGTAACGTAATCTTTTTAAAGAAAATCTGATTTCAATTAATCAAAACAGTTTATCTCACAGGGGATACAATTAGAAGGCTGTGCCCAGAGACATAACACACAATCACTGGTCCTAAAGCAAAATTTTAATCCATTCATATAAATATTGTCAAGGAATAGGCAGCAGATGATGTCTCCTAGGGTAGATGGAGGCACTTTACTCAGGTAGACAACAACACAAAATTCCAAAATATTGTTTACCTAGCCAGCCGGGCCATAATAACATCCATGGAACCCTTAAACCAGCTCATACTAGAGCCAATCATTTTGAAAAAATGTATTTCCGTAACACTAAACAATTTCCCTGGAGTTTACAAAGCATAATATAAAAACCTGGGACACACATAAAGACCATCTATAACATTCCCAGTGTTTCTATCACATATCACTCCCTCCATGGTCATTAAGCTTTTTACTTAAACAAATTGCTGGGTGCTCTTTTGAACCTTTATTCTAGAACAGAATTGAACCTAATCCTACATCTGAGGCATATGTCTGCATGATAAATTCCTCTTTAAATTCTGGTGTTAACAACACTGGCCGAGTACATAAAGCTTCATGTAACGCCTTTTTTAGAAGTCCACTTTATGATGAATGATAATTTTCCCTTGGTAAGGTTAGTGCACAGGACGGCTAATGTGGCATAATTGGGTATAAAGCTCTGATAATACAGTGAAGGCTCTTACTTATCTCTTGTTTACAGGTTGGGCTACATTTAAATAGCTTAAAATCTATCAAACATCTGTCTATGTTATACCCAACGTATTTTACCTTGTCCTATCCTATAAAGCACCCCTTTGGTTTGGCTTTAACCCCTGCCTCTCTGATGGAGTCTATCAACACTTGCAACCTGGGCAAGTGTGTTTGCCAATCCGGACCATGGATGATTACATCATCAGGATAGACAGAATCATATTGTCTGTGAGGTCTTAAAATTCTATCCATCATTCTCTGGAAATTGGCTGGGAGCCCCATGTATTTTGAAAGCAACATTTTTCATTGAAATAGCCCCTCCAGCTAACTAAAACCCCTCACTCAGTAACAATATCATCCTTAATCATTGCTGTTTGGCCAGGTATAGGAAATGCCTCTCTATTCCTTATGGAAAGCTCTTTGGCTTCACATTCTTGAGCAACAATTTGAGTTTCTGCTATTTTTACATCAGGAGCTAAGGACACTGACGCTACAGGAGAGACACTTTTGGCTGACAGGTCTAACTGTCCTACCAGGGATTTACATGATAAATAGGGTATCCTGTCTTGTTTTGGTATACCCAGGCTGCTAAAGTCATCAATAAGTTTTCTCACTACAGTCTTAGTTGATATATCTTGCTTTCAAGTACTGGGTAGCATAGGCCATTATAACTAGAATATACTGATGATCCCTGGGCTTTTGGTTCAAAAGAGGTCTCCATAATAGGTATAGGAGCCAAAGGACTCCTAGAACGTGGCCTGGAGCACTGTACTAACACTCAGTGCAGGACGCACAATATTCAGGCACATTTTTGTGGAGCTCTGGCCACTGAAAAAATATCTCCAAGGTTATCTTTACCCCTAAATGTCCTGCTGTTATGTGAACATGAACCAGGTCTAACAATGTTCTCTGTATATCACAGGAACCATCAGCTGTTCCACAATTTCACCTGATAGAACAAGTCATTATGTATCGCCATGTGAGGATACAAATGCCCATTAGAATCAGAGGGTATCTGATTCTAATGGGCTCCCATTATCCACTGTTACATTTTCTCTGGCTTTTATTAAAGTGGGGTCTTTCAATCGTCTCGAGGGTAAAAGGTTTTTACTCAACTCAAGATCAGGCACCTTCCAACACTTCAAATGGTCAACGCTGTAAAGTCATAGCCTCATAAATCAAATTACTTAGAGATAAATCTAAACCTAATTAATTCGCATCAGAAGAGACAATTTAAAAATTTCTTATTATATGAATTATAAACCTTCATAAAATTCTATAGAAAATATTTCCAATAAAAATACACAACATGCAGTAGAGGAGGAAAACCTTAATAAATTTGTGTCCGTGGAGTCACCGGATAGTGTCAGTAGAGAGACAGTAAATATAACAATATCAAATATTTTATTTGGTCATCCAGCATGCATAGGATTCAGTTATATTATATCCCTTTTTTTAATCCATTACTCATTAGGAATACAAAATCCCCGATACTGAAAAGTCAATTAGAAGTATAATTGAAGCTCGTCGGTGTAGCGGCTCATCAGCCTCTAGTGGGAGTCCGGTCTGGTCATGCAGTAGAATCAGGAAATTCCTAGTAACCAACCATGGTAATTTTACTCATTGACTCTCTTGTTGTGGCGTGTTCTCAGCATACATTAGAGGGGAAGATCCACATTGTGACTCTCTAAGCTATAAGGAGTATTAGTAGAACGTGTCTGCTCTGATAAAAAACACCCAACCAGAATAAAAATATTCTAAAAAAACAAACCTTTGAAAGCGTAAGATCATTGGGATACATATTTAAACATATTCATGAAATTCCTGGTAAGTAAGAAAGGTTGCTGTTTTTTTTTACAACCAAAACTTTTTAGAATTTGACTATTACTGTTTAGAATGTTTATGTACATAAATGGCTAGATTTACCTAAAATTGTGCTTGTTAGAGCTCTAAACTGCCGTATTTACTATAGGGGGGTTTGAGGCTTGAATGTAAAACCACCAGTGATGTGTGGCCCTTTCAAAACCTCCAGAAAAAAGTACAGGTTTTTAAATACCTGCTTCTGATAGGCTAGATGGTCTCAAATAGGCTTTTTGAGCTATCTTGCCATATCAAAAGAGGAGGATCGTTGACTTATGAATTACTGTGGCAATCATTATTTATTGATTGTTAGGCAGAGAATTGATTAATAATTAAATTATTATTTTTATTTTTCATTATATTAAGGGGACAATAGTATTGTTCTATTATATCATGGAGGCAATATGATTGTTAATGGGGGCAAAAATTATTTATGATTGGGAGAACACATGTTTTTTCCTGATGGGGGCACTATTTATATTGCACATACATGCATGCTGGTACTTGTAGTGCAATATGTGTGTGTGTGTGTGTGTGTGTGTGTATATATATATATATATATATATGTGTGTGTGTGTGTGTGTGTGTGTATGTGTGTGTGTGTGTGTGTGTGTGTTGCCCCAAAATAAATAAATATTGAACCCATTTGCAATCAAATATTATTTCCCCTTAATATAATTATATATTCATATTGCAACCATATTATAATAATACAATAATATTGCCCACTTATTATAATGAAAAATAAATATTGCTTGCATAAGTTAATTATAAATAAATTTTGTGGTCATAATCAATAAATAATGATAGCCCCATTTATAAATTATAAAGTTACGAATGAAGAAATTGCTCAAACAGCATGCTGCAATCTGGCCTCTCACATCCACTTTTTTGGTTTTGGCAGTTTTGCTGTCAGTTTCCCGGCAGTTTAGTAGATTAGATGATCTGTATTTCTGTCCTGTTAAAATTTGGTATGGCGATATGCAAAATGGTGCTTTTGAAAAATGTGGTTTTCAGGCTGTTTAATGGCAGTTTGTCCTTTTAGTAAATCTGGCGGATTTAAAACACCAGAAAAAAATGCTGAAAACTGACGGTTTCACCAAAACATGTCTTAGTAAATCTAGCCCATGGAGTTGATAAGTCCCAGTGGATATTTATAGAAGAGAAACTACAGGGACATCTCTTCATAATTAATTCTGAAACCATTTACTACATTCAATATCTAAGTGCGTATGATGGCTGAATATATAATAAGTAGGCTACAGATGTAGTTATTTATTGCAGTGATGTGCTTCAAGTTCTCTTAATATAATTTTAATTCTTAAGGAAAAAAGCTTGAAAATGGTTCATATTCTTTATAAATAGCAGACTGCTAAGGAAAGGTGAAAAACAGATTATTCCAATAATAAGAATACATACAAGATTTACATTACTGTTATGTTCCACAAATGGGGCATTTGAGTAGGGATAAAAAGTTATATTTTTCTTTTTTCAATTAATATTCCCATTTTGACTATATTTACCTCCTAATTCCTATTGGCTAAAATACAGCACTTACAAAAGAAAAAAAAATAGTCTTGGTTTTCACAGCTTCTCTTCTTCTTACCAGGACTGATTAACTTTATTAAAACAGACGTTCTTATCACGTAGAACTGTTCACATCTGAACACAAATAACCCTGAGTAATGCACAACAGCTGCTAAGTGCGAATTTCATGTATTTCAACCATATGGCAGAAGGAAAATTAAGAACAGTAATTTGTAAATCGCATTAATTTCAAATGGCGAAGATGCATTTAAAAACATTTATGATGGAGGGGAAACATTAATAGATGCTGCATTACCTGTATCTTGCTACAAAGAGTTTACTACTCTAGTTATCATCAGGATTTTCACCCCAGTGCTGTAAAACAAAGAAGATTAGAAGACACTGGATTGATACAGAAGTATTAAATTAAACCTGAATATATATATTTTTCGGAGTATGGGGATTTGATCGATCTCGAATATTTTTAAAAGTTATTAATGCAGTACCGTGTTAGCCAGAAAAATCTATGTCATGTTAAATACTATAGTGTCAAAAAAGATAAAAGTACTATAGGAGTGATACCTTTTTTATGCCAATTTGTTCATTCTAGACCATAATGACCTGACACTGCTTTGTGTGTCGGAAAAACATGGCAATTTTCACAAAGAAAGTCCAATAAGTATCGATTGAATTGATGATGGTTTTGCATGTAAAACCTATCGGTCAACTGTGCTATGTGGTGCCCGAGTGATTGTGCCATTTATCCTGACTGTTAATTGACTGGAGATGTACAGATTTGTCTGGCCGAAATAGCCGCAGATCCTTTTGATTGTACATGAAGATGAATCTCTGCATCTGGAAATGTTTGGGCATATTAAGACAAAGCAAATCACTACATAGACATACTGATGCTACTTACAGACAAGGTCACCATCAGGAGGGTCCAGGGGGTACAGGGAGTACAGCGGTATGGAGCCCAATATCAGTATGGGGGCCAACCTGCCCTGGGTCCAAACAGAATTATTAAGTGATGGAAATCCCCTGCAGTGAATTAAGGAACACGGAGGGCCAACTTTCTAGGCAGCAGCTGCTCTTGAGATGTGAGGGTTTGGGCCTCCATGTTGAATAAAGGGATGCGACAGTTGGCCCCTTGTAGGCAGGGTGTCCATCTCTACACCAAAAATGTGAGGGAGAGCCAAAGCTGCCGCCATTTGCTCCAGTCCCAGCCACTCTGGTGCGTATCTCTCTGGGAGAGAGAGATGCCCGATTCCTGGACAGAGAGCCGCCACAATGCAGAAAGGCCCCTGGCTCCCTGTAGCATCACTGACGTAACCAATGGCATCACGCCCTGTCAATGGAGAGGAGCCGAAAGGAGTCAGTAAGTAATAGAGGAGCAGAGGATGAGGAGCCAAAATGTAGAGTAAAGGATTATTTAAGAATGGGGGTGGAGTAGGATAAGGAAGGAGAGAGGTCCCGATTGTTATATTTGTACTGGGCTCCACGATTTCTGGTGCAGCCATGCTTACAGAAGATATAATTTGCTCAGTGCATGATTTTCTTCACCACCCCATTATCTGTAAGAGCAAGAACAATTCAGAAAGCTTTCTCTGCTTTCCTGTCTCACCAGATCTCCCAGGAGCACAGCACTTTAACTTTAACCCTAGGACACCAGAGAATGTGCAGATCCCATGCATAGCTCATCTAAGAAATATGTTTCTGCATTTATTATTGTCTGGAACAAACTGTTTATTTACCAAACTAAAGTGAAACATATTGGTCCGATGCGGTCACTCAACTAGATAGACGAGCCACAAGGTTAGTTTCTAATTTGGTCACATACGTCAGTCACGTAATTAAACAGTTCCAGGTTGATACACAATCGTCATCTTTCAACAAAGGCTTTGAACAAACCTGAATTATTATTATTTTATTATTACCATTTATTTATATAGCGCCACTAATTCCACAGCGCTGTACAGAGAACTCACTCACATCAGTCCCTGCCCCATTGGGGCTTACAGTCTAAATTCCCTAACATACACAGAGAGAGAGACAGGCAGACACACAGACTAGGGTCAATTTGTTAGCAGCCAATTAACCTACCAGTATGTTTTTGGAGTGTGGGAGGAAACCAGAGCACCCGGAGGAAACCCACGCATACACGGGGAGAACATACAAACTCCTCACAGATAAGGCCATGGTTGGGAATTGAACTCATGACCCCAGTGCTGTGAGGCAGAAGTGCCACCGTGCTGCCCCATTGCAAAATTCTTTGCAGGACAATTGTTTTGAAAATATTTAAATGAATCCATTTGCAGATATCTTCGCCTGTAACGGAGCATGTTCAGAGGACTTACCGAGTACTGCAGCTTTGACTTCCGAAATTTTCAAATGAATATATAAAGTGTGAAATACACAGGTCACAAGAAATTGATGCAAAATGCTACATACAATGCAAACAGATACTAAAAATAATAATAAAAAAATTGTAATGTAATTTGAGATGAGTGAATCCCCCATGCTTCAGTCCACCAGCTCAGTTGTGATGTGGACAAATGGTTCATTTTTCAGTGAATTGAAACAGAAATCTTTACTTCCTGATTTAAACAGTAACAGTGGTTTAATAAGGACTGGAGAGTAGAAATTCTCCTTTGGTCCGTGGTGTTGGGCCAATAGCTCAACTTTCAGTTACTCACTACACAAATTCTTTCATACTGTTTCAAACAAATAGCTGGCTACAAAGACAATTAGAGGGTATAAAATTGTTTATTAGGTAAAAGTATTCAAGTCCTCATCATCATTTTTTCATGCAAAGTTGTTAATTTGTTTTAAAATTTGTTGACATGACATTTAAAAAACAAAAAATCGCTCCAAGTTATAAACTTTTTCAGGCACCCTTTGAATGGAGTTGCAGGTCATGATATCGATAACACTGAGTATGTAGAAACACTTATTATGTTTTGCAAATTTATTTCAAAATCTGACATTTTAACCATGCCAAATTATTTAGTTCATCTCCATTTGTAAGTGTAAACAAAGAAAAATATAAATTAAATATAAAAAAATAAACATTTTAACCAAAATAATATCAGTTTCAAACAGTGGAATCTTTTGAGTTCATGGCTACAAAAAAAACATGAGTGAAGATGTTTATTAGTGATGTTATCTTATTGTTGTCTCACTGAAGAAAGTTGAGGAAGATGATAGAAAGTTTGTGTGGCTGAGGATACCGTACGTATGACTGAGTGAGGTAAGTTACGTGTTTTTGCTCAGCGCTTGCCCACAAGATGTGCGCAAGAACCGATGCCTGTGCAGAGTATTACGCATCCACACTTGCGCCCAAAGAGGCGTCATGGGGGTTGGTAGGTGCGGTCTTACTAAGTACAATTACAATCCAATGCAGAACTGAACGAAGTCACAGATATGCCTTTTACAGCCTAGGCGCTGGTGCAAATACGCGATGATGAGGATGACGAACGCAAGCGCTAGTTAACTTCTTCTGATTGGCTAACTGAAGATGTCAGGTGCTTTCTTCACTAATTATACAAATATTGTCAGGTTTTGTGTGCGTATTTTAAAAAAAATAAAAAAATACTTTCCTTTGTTCACGAGAAAGAAGGTTATATCTGATCTATTATATGAAGACTAATAATAAATCTTTTTCCCCTATGAGATGCGTCTGACTCGTATAGGCTGAAATACAATATTTTTGCTTGCGTTCTTGGGCCGAACATCACACCCAAATTGCATTCAACTCTGCATCAGGGCATTCTACGCCAGTCTTTTATTGCCTTAGCGACATTATATTTATTTATATATTATATATTCATAGAACCTCACAAACTACTGTAAATAGTGTATAAAACATGTGTAATTATTCCAAATATTTTAATTTATGTCTACTTCCTAAAAATTTTCCTTTTGCACGTATTGCACCAAAAATAACAGCAACAATCAAATCCATCATGTTTCCATAATTGATTCGGCTTCCTGTCATCGGGTAACGTTTCTATATTTTATTATTCTGCAAAAAAATAAATAAAGTATATAACTGTGTTTAAAAAAAACTACTCCGGGCTGGAGCGTCCTCTCCACTTTTTTAATGGACCGGACCTTTTGGCTAAACAAATCCTGCTCAATTTGTATGTACTTCCCATATTAAATGTATTTTTCTTTGGTAGAAGGTATTCATTTATTGTTTGATAAGACTGATGGAATATGATTAGAGAGAAGATTATATCAAAGTCAAGACGCACAACCTCTTTCCTCTAGACAAGTCATATATGAGCTGGGGCAATAAATAACACTCTCACTATCAATTGGCCATTTGTAGAGGTTGAAGAGTCTACCCGATGTATTTCTTATAACAACAGAACGATCCTGTTGCACATGAGTAAGTCACAAATCATTCTGCACGTCTGATGGGCCAAAGTAGAGTTCAGTATAAGGTCACCCCTTAGCTGAATAACATATGTCCAAACAAAGCGGGGAACACACAACGGACCCGAGTCATTAAGGAGAGCAAGGCAAAAAAGGAGTAAATGTGATCCTGGACAAACCATGTTGCAAAGCAAGTGGTGGGGTACGTTATACCAAAGCTTATAATTCAGACAATTTATATAACGATAGAAAAAAGATTATTTCAATAATGATGATATAGAGGAAATGGAGACTTACTATAAATAAGACAGACCACATGCGCTCCAGCCCTGCTCCACTCCTCTTATACAGTCCGAACGCAGCAAATGGCGGCACTTGGAATTGACATTACTTACAAAGCAAAAAGTGATATTTGGTGTTTTAAAGCGGCAATGAAAGGAGAGGAATGCTAACCCTAACCCTAACCCTAACCCCTAACCCTAACCCCTAACCCCTAACCCTAACAATAACCCTAACCCTAACCCTAACCCTAACCCTAACCCTAACCCTAACCCTAACCCTAA